>NC_044572.1:145461761-145769261 GCF_901933205.1 Camarhynchus parvulus
GTTATGCAAATATTTTGTGACCTGGAAAATGTAACTAAATATGAGATGGTTTCTAAATTGAAGTTTGATGTCTTTAAATAGCTTATTGTCAACATTCTATGGAAATTTATTGCTTTTCATTGTTAAGACTATAAATGAAAGCTAAAAATTCATTCCTTAAATTCATAGTTAGAATAGGTTTCCAAGCAAGTCCCTTCATCAAAAGATTGAATATTAAGGAGAAAAGACTTTGTATTATGAGCCTGGTTTTGAGTCAGAACAGCCTTACTTTTGACAGTATGACAAAGATACCCTTAATAGTTTTGTTTTTATGACTGACATTCATCCTAGGTGAACTCAATTGATACCAAGGGATATATATAACAGGTACAATAAACAGGTCTTGGCATTTCCAAATTAATTTCCTTGACCTGATCTAGAGACATAATCATAATCTTGGGTCTTCTTGCCAGAAAATTCCCCCATTCCTATTAAAGCAGAAACAAATATTAGAAAAGTTGAGGCTGTCATTCACAGTGGCGAAAACTTTATGATAGTTCATTTGGACAATAGGAAGATATTCTTTACTGTGAGTGTGGTGAGGCCCTGGCACAGGTTACCCAGAGAGGATGGGGATGTCGAATCCCTGGAAGCATCCAAGGCCAGGTTGGATGGGGGTTGGAGCAAACTGATCTGGTGGAAACTGTCAATATGTCAAACATTCCCTTCTTCCAAATCTTCCATGGCAGAGAGTTGGAAGAAGGGAATCTTTAATGTTCCTTCCAACACAAACTTCTCTGTTATACATTTGAGCCCTCTCTCTGTTCTCAGTGAGGGCAGTCTTCATCCCTGAGTATTTGCTTGTGTCTGTGATGAATGGGTGCAAATAGTTCAGCAGTATTTTAGAACAGTTCATGTTTCCTCCTTTTTGGTATTTCTTACCCTTCAAATCAGTATGTGAGCAACAGCCTCGTACTGCATTGGGCCTGAGTTCATATAAAGGATTTTTCTGCTAGCAGGGATTTTCTAGGCATAGCGGCTTTGGCAAGCAGAAGCTTGTTGTTAAGGAGCATCAGAGCCCTCATTCAGAAATGCTTTCTGCAGCTGTGTACAGCTGACTGACATCCCCAGTACCTGTGTTTCTATGGTCACAGATCACCATAGCTGAGTCTCTCTGCTCTTTTGGTTTAATTACAAGGAAGAGTTTGCTTATAAAATGAGTACTCAGGTTTTGTACCTTATTGACTTTGTTACATGACAGTGTCACACAACTGCAGTTAATGTGTTGGCTATCTTTTGTGACCTCTCTGACTTTTTTTTTTTCACTTGTCCTTACAATTTATTAATTTTATTGACAATGTTCTCAGAAGATGGCATGGGATTTACAATTGTTGGCTGAAGATGACAGCAAAGAGTTCTGGACAGTCTATAACTACAACATGAGAACTGGAAGACCAGCTGAAGCAGCAGGTGTTGCAAATTTCGAGCATCTCCTGAGCACTGAGGATGCTCACAGAGGACCCAAATAATCTTAGTCCATCCCTGAGCCACAGAATAATGCTATTAAAAATAGCTGACTTCTGAATGTGAACACATCCATGTGGAGTAAACAAGTGTAACACAGAGATCTTTGATTCAATAGAAATCTGAGAAATTCAATAATGATTATGCATAGCATTTATGATTTTACCTGTTTGAACTCTAGTCATGGTTGTTGTGAATGATGTCCCACATCCTCTCTGTTGGCAGAGGTGCAACACCACACAAATACAGCAAAGAATAAATTGTGCTGCTTTTCATTTCCATACCTTTCTGGTTTGGATAAGTACGCAGCATTAACTGCTCCTTCTATAAACCCAACAATGCTTTACAAGGCAGAGCATCAGAAAGCCACAATGCTCAGAATAGCACTTCTCAAGAAAATAATCCCCCTTTTCTTCCTGCTCCAATCTGTGGTCAAAAGTAAATGATCTTTAAATTTTTTCTGTTTCGCTTGTCTTTACTCTTACAAAGAGCTTATAAAAATAGAATGTTTGATACTAAATCACAGAATTTACTATGTAGGAAGAGACCTTATAGATCATTTTGTTTCCAATCCCCCTGCCATGGGCAAGGATGCCACTCATTAGAGCTAATTGGTCCCCATTCAACCTGGTCTTGAACCATTCCAGAAAAGAGGACGAGAGCTCCATGTGTCCTAGCCAGAGCTTTGCAAAGCTTCACACCTCCTCAGGCCCTCATGCTTCTTTCTTCTAATAATGGTCATGTCCAGCTGCCCTCTTATGAACTGAAACCACAATTTAATCAACACAGATTTTAAGAACAATTGAGTAAAAGACTTATTAATCATCCTAGTTCATCTGTGGTACATGATGGTGTCTATTATAGGTCCTTAGCAGTCAGCAATGTCTGTTAATTTATCCTGAGACAACTCATGCCAGGAATGTGCTATCAGAAGTGTCTGACACTCCTAATATGTGTTAGCATTACCTTTTGAGGTTGGCTAGGCTGCTGTATGAAAACAAAAAAAAAGGCTGAAGATCCATTACCATTCCCTCATGCAAGCTCTGCCCTACACTAAAGAGATAATCAGCACTGGATTTCTTTGTATCTCCCCTTGGCACTTTTGTATTCCCTTCCTTCCTCTGCAAGAAATCTCACCAGGATTTTTAGCTTACTAGAGGCCAGTGCATTAATGTTTGCTAGGAAAAGATTTTCAGCAAATGTTTTCTTGCTCCTGCTTTTTTGGTTTTGTTTTGGGTGGTTTTTTTGTTTAGGTTTTTTTTTTTTTTTTTCCCAATTCATCAGAAAATGCTTATTCATGCCAAGGAAAATTTTACTGGGAATGCCTTATCTTGGTTTCATTTGGAAACTTCCTAAGGTTGAAGATGAAAATGTGCACCAGAAAACTTTTCCTTCATTGCTGAATACCCCAGATCTTTATGGCACATACGAGTCCAAATCCCTTGGTCCTCCTTTACCTCAGTCAAGATCAGTATAATAAAAGTGGAAAAAAACTTCCCCATCAGAAGTTATCATATAAATAAATGCAAAATTTTTACTATTTATTTTTTTTTATTCCTTTATAATGAATCTCACTGGCAGATTTGTGTCAAGTTTATAATAAGGGACTAGGCTGCATTCTGAATCACATGAAAACAAGTGTTACAACTTAAGTCAGTTAACATATTGGATAGGAAAAGGGATATGCTGTTACTTGTTCATACTTATTTGGAAGTTCATAAAACTTACATTTTTCTTCTGAATTCCGAAGAGAGATTATGAATTGAGTGGGAAAGACGTTAAAGAAAAACTAAAATCAGAGATCAAAATAAATGGCAAGCATAGAAACATCTAGTGTTCTTTTAACAACACAGACCTGAAAGAAATTCATCTGACTGAAAAAATTGAGGAAACACCTGCACTTCACAGCCTGGCTGCCAAGGACAAGTAGTGAAACCTCAAAATTCTCAGTTGTTAAACTGAGACAAATCTAAGAGCTATGCAAAATTGTACCTTGAGTTCCACCCGTTCAGTCTGACTGACTTCCCTGAGTGTGAACAAAGTTACTCTTAGACCTTTCAGAGTTACAGAATTCTCACATGGGCTTTATTTCCCACAGATTGCACTTTGCTCCTATATTTGCTGGGAACATTAAGACTGTAACACAGAGGAAATAGGGATACTGAAATTGGAATACTTCAGTGTCCTGTTCTGTCTTTTCTTTGCACACAAAGAGGGTTTGGGGCTTTTAGGAAAGAAATATCTGATCTATATACCTCATCTTTCGGCTAGCTCAAGGCATATATCTCCTGCCTCTCCCATTTGTCTCTGTTGGTAATTCAGGGAAAAAGAAGAGCAAAGTGAGCCAAAAATGGGAATGTGGGATAAAAGTTTATTAGAGGAAAACCATAGAGTCGAGGAGTGGTTTATGCTGGAAGGGACCTCAAAGATGTGGTAGTTCCAAACCCCCTGTTGTGTGAGGGACACCTCCCACTAGATCAGGCTGCTCAAAGCCCCATCCAGACTGGCCTTGAACACTTTAAGGGATGGGGAGTCCACAACCACTCTGGAATTCTGAGCCATTAGAGCTTTAAAATATTTCTAGTTCAAACCTGGTACCAAAACTAAAGTACACTTGTGCAAAAAGAGAGGAAATATCATTTTGGTTTTATCCACTTCACTCGTACTATTCAACACTCAAAAATTCTAATCTTCAGACTCTATTGGTATTAAAACTCCAGGGTATTTGGGAAACTTTGGAATGTATGAGTAGTTGCTACAGTATACTTACAAATTAAACTAATCCTTAGTGATAATAGTGCTTATCAAGAAACTGGATCTGAAATATTTATCTACTCTTCACCCCACTCTTCTAATATTAGCATAGTAATCTCTTTCCAGTTCAAATGAAGCATTTGTAATACTACTTTACAGTATGTTTCTGATGTGTTCTGCCCTTGTTTGTGTAATTCATGTTTGAAATGCAACAAAATATTCTGAAGAACAAGAGAACTACATAAATCCTTTCTTAAATCCTTCAATCTTTAGATTAAAAAAAAAATCCTTGCATTAATGTTTGTAAACCCAATAATGGGACCAGGTCCAACCATTTATGGCTACATTTGCAATTCAGATTTCTGTTAACATGAAGATTAAAGAAAGGATTAGTTTTCAGCCCCAAAAGGCACAGTTTAGCAGCCAAATACGAGTTGTTCATCAGATGTGCCAAAACATAAAAATGCAGGAAAGATCAAAATGGTCATTTCTGATGTCTCGTCTTTGAAACAAAGACTAAAACCATTTTAAATGCCTTAGCATTCTGAATCTTCCTGTAGGACTTGCCAAATTGCTCCTTCTGATCCTGTCTCATTGACATTAAAAATTATGAAGGCCTCAGCTTGGGCGTCTTTCTGCTGAGGGTAATTTGACAGTGTTAGTGGAGCGAGCTGCTGCTCCCGTGTGCCGACCCGGGGTAGCAGATCTGGCAGATAAACAAGGCTGTGACAAATAGCACTGACATCCCTGTCAAAAGAAAAGACATGACTCAGACCCAAAATCTGTACACAGCCCAATGCTGGCTTTCAGTGACAAATGGTTTTAGTCTGACAGTGAGTTTCACTGCTTGAACTTTCAACCATCAAAACAAGACTCAGAAGGAGGGAACACAAGAGAAATCCACACATACAGGCAGACAGCCTGGCCTGCCCACTCAAACAGTACTTATACATTTTTCCATTCTTTTGGTACTCTTATCATTCCGTGGACAATATTTTATTTCTCTTCCCTTTTTTCTTTTTAGAGTTAAAAGAATAAAACAAGGAGAGTTCAATTTCATTACTTGCAAATCCAAGCATTAGAAAAGAGCATGTGATATTTTAATGAAATCTCATTCCACACAGGACATTAAGTTTCACTCACCCATGGACAGGGTCTTATATTTGGTATTAGACTAATGGAAAATTTAGTTAACTTCCAGGCAGTTATCCATGCATGCTTTCAAGGCATCAGCAGGTAGGAAATCAACACTAGGCAGTTCCTTCTGAATGTTCATCATCTTTTGGTGTTTGCAGCTTAGATCTGGATTGCTACTTTTTATTTCTCTGCCTCTAAATTCCAGCCAGGAACTAGTTTAAAGTTTTTCTGCACTAGATTAAAATAAAAAATCAAAACAAAACAAAACAAACAAAAAAAAAAAAACCACAAAAATCAGTGGACTGCTGTAGTGCTGTAGTGTGTGTCCATGACAGTAAGTTGGCATGGGGGCTCTGGAGGTTGGGTCTGTCGGGAGAGGCTGTGAGTGGCTAACTGTGTCAGCCAGCATCCTCTCAGTGTCTTTTTTACACAACCTCTATTCTAGAAAGCTGTCTTTTACTCTTATTAATTCCAATCCTGTCTTTTAAATGTTCTGTCTATTTAATATAAACATTAAGAGATACTTTCCCATACTTTAACTGATTTATAATCACCAAGTCATCCTACTCTTTATGTTGTTATTTTGAATAATGGGAAAATATTGGTTTTCTTCAGGGTTTTGTAATGTTCTATTATTATATCCATAATAAATATCTAATTCTATATCCATAGATCTGCTTAAAAAATTCCCTAAAAAACTTGCACATTTTTGGAGACATTGTGTTTTAATGAAGACAGATAGTGACTTCCTCAGTAACCAGCAGTTCAAAATTACCTATTCTGCACCTGTGGTTCATTATCAGATATTTTGTTTTGGTTTGGTCTTTTTTCCAAATACAAAAGAAAATTTCAGTGTTTTCTTAAAAAATATTTATAATACTGATAGACTTATCCTCAGAATTTGTTTCTCATTTTCATAGTCTTTTTTTTGTTTAAGCCATTAATTTTCCTTTTATAGCTTAGCTTTTTGAATATAAATTTACTTTTGGTGATTTCTAATTTGCATCAATTATTATATTTTTCTTTATTTCTTTTGATAGATATTGATTCTTATTTTCTATGCATTGCCCTAATTTATCCACTAGGACAGGTTGAGAGCTAGAAAAAAATGGTCTTCTTTACAAATATTGAATCAGTACCTCTGAAATAAATAATAAAATAGTCACAGCTAAAGCTCAGTTTGTACAACTCATTTTTTCAAAGATCATACAATCATAGAACCATAGAATGTTTTGGGATGGAACTGATCTTGAAGATTATCTAATTCCAAAGGTACACCATCCACTAGATGAGGTTGGGCAGAGATACTCAGATACTATGCTTCTTTTTTTTCTTCCTTCTTCTTTCCATTAAATTCTCCTTAGCTTGGAAACTGAGCTTGTTTGAAATGCCACATATAATTCATAGAGACAAGCTAATCACTAGCTTGGAAGCTGGTGGTTTCCTAGGAAGTGTTGGTCAGGGCCATCTTACAATCAGTGAAACAAAATAAAGGTGATTTGGACTATCTTTTATCTTCTTTTATTAAATATAAGCAGGTTATAATCACCAGTCTCTAAGCAACAGACAGATACTAATCCAGCAATTAATTCACCTTTATCCATATAATGAGGTCCAAAATAGAGCTGGCTTGTGTTAAACATGACACCTCCAGTGAGGAAGAAAAAGGAAAAAGAACCCACCTGTATGTACATGCATTCAAGAACTAACTACTGTCGGTGTGAGACCTTTAATATGTCTGCAAAATTGAAATTCTCCTTAGTAACACAGTTTTTATTTCAGTTACATACAGATATTTAAAAGCAACCCCTTTGTTCTCTGCCTTAAACAAGAATCTTGAATAGAGTCCATTTCCATCCTTTGCTATTAAGCCCTTTGGTCTTTTCACATTGAGATCTGGGGACCTATTGATGCTAAAACTGGTACTGACATTTCTACTTGTGAGTGACACCATTTTTTCTTTTCTTCACCCTTTCTTTTCCCTTGTTCAACCTTTTCTGTTTTTTCTAAACTCGTTATAAGTGGAGCTGGAAATTCCAGTAATGTGAATTAACCCAACATCAACATTACAGTCACTCTACTTACACCTCTCTTTTCTCAGGAGTGGGAAAGCCAAGTCTGGCCCCAGTTTTGTAACATAGATCTTGAAGCAAGTAAGGGAAAGGGGAATTTTTTTCCATTGTGTTTATTACAGCTATTTAGTCTACATCATACAGATTTTCACTTTAATGCAATTTTAATATAAATTCTATATGTTCACACTTGACTACTCCAACTACTTGCCAGAGGGACAAAGTCTCCCTATTTGTTTTTGTGCAAGATATAGGGTGCCCCATACACACAATGCATTAATTATGGTGCCAAAAGGCTCTTGCCATCACTCATTCATTGTCAGCAGGTTATCAGAAGACGACAGCCAGCTGGTAAAGAGACCCAGCTTCAATGAAACTAGACTTTCACAATAATATAGAAAAGGAATTTTTAGCTCAATGTACTCATAGCTGGCAATCAGCTCCATGAGGAGCTGCCCTATGGCCTCTTAAATGGCAATAATGCACCTTTGGTAAGTCGAAGATTGCACCCCAAGGAACCAGTCAGCAGAAGACTTTTACAATTAGGTCACTACTTACACATTACTCTTTCTAATCACCAGGGATTGTTTCTTCTACTTCTTTTATATCCCCAAACTGCAGGGCCTCCAAAATTTCTTAATAGTATTATATATACTTATGCATATATATATATATATATATATATTTATGTATATATATATATATGTGTGTGTGTATATGTGTGTGTTTGTGTTTTTTATTAATAGCATGTTATTTCTTGCCAGTGCAAACAAAATTTAGATAAGAATACACTGAGAAGATATTCATATTGCCTGCAACTTTTGCTTCCTTAGTTGAGCTGCTAAGAGTACTCAGGTGGAAGACAGCTGCACTACCCTGGAGAGAGCTGTGACACAAGAAAAGACCATCATTTTTGACTGCGCATTACTGCTCAACAGGTACAGGCTACATCCCTCCAACATCTACAGACTAGTTTATTTAAGTGCTTTCTAATTAACTGATAAAATTACCAGTTTTTTTTGAGACTAACCAGCCATTGCAGTTAACCTAAGTAATTTTGCCTGAATTTAATAATGTACTGCTCATGCAAATTTTTTGCAGGCTGAGCGACAAGATTGGTAATATGAAGGGGAAAGCCAGCAAAGCAGGGGAAAAGACAGTAATGTCTTTTAACCTAACAGATTCTGAAGTGAATATCTGTCAGTGGCTTCAGTTACCAGGAAACAAGTTGCAAATGTTACACAAAATCCCCACACACTCTTCACTGGAAATTACAAACCACAATATAAGAAAAAAAGAAAAATATGCCAAATTAGCACAACTGCAGGCTCCTCTGCTGCTGGTCATGATAGCAGATCCTTTTTCATACTGTCCTCTTTTTTCTGTTTCTTAGACCCTTTGGCTAGACTTTAAACTTACCTTGCTGGCTCATTAGGAGAGAACAATGGTAAAAAGTAAAAACCAGGAGTATCTGAAGTATTTCATTTTTCATCTGATTCTGTGTGGCATTGAACATTTGGCTTCAACGCGTGCTGCCACCATTAAATATTCCATATTTTTGCTTTAATGGCACTTTGCCAGTTCTCTCTGTGTTCTCTCCTGGATATTCTAGACACTTAAATGTTTGGGGGTTATTTCGGTTTTTGGTGGTTTTTTTTTCTGGAATTATAACTGCTTAGAGGAAATTGACTCTGGAAGGTAATGCCATATATTGCGTGAGTTTGACATTCATACAATCATAAAATCTTTACGGTGAGAAAAGACCTCAAAGATCATCAAGTCCAATTGTTAACCCAGAACCACTGTGTTTACCCCTAAACCAGGTTCCCCTGGTGCCACATGCACCTGCCTTTAGAACAACTTCAGACACAGTGACTTTACCACTTCCTTTGGCAGCCTGTTTCAATGCATGACCAATTTTTCAGTGAAGAAATTTACCCTGATACTGAATATCAGGAAAGCTCCCCTGGCACAGTTTAAAGCCATTTCCTGTTTTCCTGTCACTTGCTACTGGGAGAAGAGGCCAACCCCCAGCTGTCCACAACCTCCTTACAGGGAGTTTGAAAGAGAGATAAAGTCCCTCCTTAGCCTTCTTTTTTTCCAGATTAAACAACCCCAGTCCTCTCAGCCTCTCCTTACACAAATTGTTTGCCAGACCCTTCACTAGCTCTGTTTTCCTCATTTGGACATTCAAAACTTCTGGGCTGTTATCAACATTCACAATGCATATTTTCAAGAAAGATTAAAAAAGAAAAAAAGGTTAGTATGCTATCTCACTCTTTCTTAGGTGGATGCAGCTTTATTTAAACATTGTTAAAAATATACCTCGATGTCAACCCAAATAATGGGAACTTTTGTCAATGATGTTTTTAAATTCTATTTTTCAGAGAAAGTAGCTAACTGAAATAAGCATGAGCATGTGATGCGCAGTTCTAATAAAATACATCCCCATACAGATCTGCTCTACACGCCTCTTTAGAATATTAAACTACTTTTATTCTTTTATGTGCTATTTAAACTGACGTGAAGATTTGTGGATACTCAAAGCCTGGAGACTATAAAAGAACATTCATAGAGATGTAAGGTAGAAGGGATTGGTTTGTTTGCTATTTGTTTACTCTCTCAATATAAAATATGTTTTTGAGATAACTTGACTTCTCTTACTTACTAGGTGCATGAATTGCTTACTGATGTCTGAAAATACTTCAGTTCCATCTTAGCCACTTCATTTATTTGCAGAGATTTACCACTGCTCTCAGAAGCTCCTTGTTTTGTTAGGTTCTGACTTACAACATACTAAAGTCTCTGAAAATCTTTCTTATGTGCAACTTGGCAGTTTGGGTCAGCCATTCTGGCCATGCTCCCTCTCAGCTTCTTGTGCACCTGTCCACTGGCAGAGTGTGGAGATGCTGAAAAGTCCCTGACTCAGTCTAGCTCTCTATGGCAACAACTGAAACATCAGTGTGTTACCAGTGCTCTTCTCATACTAAATCAAAACCACAACACTGTATCAGCTACTAAGAGAAAACTAACTTTATTCCAGCTGAAACCAGGACAACACTGAAAACTACTGAGCAGTTATTTGACATTAAGGATCAATCGCTTGAACTTAGCATGAAACTAAATCAGGCCTATTTTCCTGAACTAAAATATATTAAATCTATTTTCCTGCCCGAAAATTCCAGCTTCCAAATTGTTATTAATTAACTAGAGTTGATTTCATTGATTAAATATAAATCCCCCCCTGTTCAAATGCTCCTGCACTCGCAAGAGTTTTTAAGGAATGTGTGGTTCAGTTAGAGGGCAGGTGTATGTGTCATGGTTAAAATGTTCTCAGCTGTATTTAAAAACTCTCCTCTCCTGTTTGCAAATGGCAGCAGGGTAACTGCTTATCAGTTCAGATTCTCCTGAAAGTCAGGGACACATGTTTTTAATATGCCATGTAAATCCACAACTCCACCAGTAGCTGTTTCTATGTGTGACTATAAGGGAACTGTGCAAGGGTGCTACAACAAAGGAATGACTGCAGGGAAGCGTCTGCAACACAGCTGGAAAACAGAAAATCTTCTGATTTACTATTTGAATCAGATCTGAAATCAGCTGATTATTATTTATTAATTCCAAAACTTTAAAGAACTAAGGATAAGTCTCATCTGACCAATATAGACATCTGTCATGTAGACACCTAACCAGCTACCTGACTAGCACATGTGAATCCAGCCCCACTAGACAGTGGAGAAAAATGGATATTATTAAGGAGCAAGCCAACTCACTGCTGTAGCTGTTCATGACACAGTGAAATAGAACAAATATTTGAAATGCCAATTCTTCCTTGACTTTATTTTGAATTTAGATAGTGAGCTTAGAAACACATCTCTACCCTGTCAATTGTTGCAGCTGATTTCCCCTCAGTGGGTAGGATTTATCCCATCAGCTTCAGGCTCTTATTTTTAGATAGGTTTTGTCACAATTTGACAGAACTGTGCTCTCTATTCTCTCAGAGAGGGACAAATGTTGGCTTTTCCTGGGATCCTAACCTTTCCCCTTTTAAATCTGGAGAGAATGAACCCCACACCTGGTCTTGATTTAGAAGCTATTCAGGATCAATTGAAATTTGTATCTAAACACGGAGTCTGGATTTGATATGCAAAGAAAATTTTAAGCAGGAGGATCTAATCAAAGAAAGTATCAGACTGAACTATATTGACCAAAATTATTTGAAAATAGTATTTTACTTTGGTCTTTACTAAAATAATTTATATAATTCAACTGATGTAAATTAGAATTAAGGTAACTTTGCAGAAATTGAGAGTTACATTGATTTACACCGACTGTTATATCACAGAGAATATACAAAATGGATGAATAAATTATTACAGATTTAAAATGGCTTGTATGGTTGAATTTTACCCTCTGTCACAAAGTCTGTGAATATTTTTATCATGAGGATGAGTATCTGAAAATTATCACCTGTTTATTTAATTTAGCTGTCCCTTGAGCTACACCTTCTATGTCTTTCTCTGGATAGATCTTAATTAATTCAAGACATGTAAATGAGGTTTATAGGCTTGGAGTTTCGTTGCTCTTCTTTTCTAGTCAGTAGAGACAGATCTCATGGTGCAACTAAAATATGAAGTTTATTTGATTTTTGGAAACTTCTTTGTCTATAATGACAGGAAAACAATGACACCAACTAAGATTCTAATTTTTCTTTTTAATCAAGTGCAGAGGGATTAAATGGAGCGCTTGTGTCTGCCATAACAATAACTCCATTGGAGGCTCAAAATATCTCTGCAGTGGTAAAACAATCTTGAAAGCACACACCAGGATAAACCTGTTCACCAACATTACACATGAACCACTGCTTTTAAAAATTGTTCTTACATCTGATGAATCTCTGTTTTAAGGCAGAGATTGATATGGTTTTTTGCTTAAATTTCCACTGACTCAGTTTGCTCTTCTTGTAAAAAAAAATTGAATACTTACATTTCTTTTTCACATAAATGATAAATGCTTGAATTTACTAATTCTTGCAGTTGTGTTTAGAGGCCATCTGGTGGGAGATATTTCTTACAGAAGGAGAAAGTATTTCATATTTTATGCTTTTGTTCTTCTGTTGTGTGGGACAAAATATTTTATGCAATTAATTAAATTTATAATTATAAATAAATACACACACACACACATACATATATACACACATATATATATACAGAGAGAAAGAGGAAGAGCATGGATTTAAATCCCAGTCACTGAAATGTAAAGTATTCTTTCATTTAATTTCCATGGAAGTGAAAGGAAATCCCTTTAAGAGTGGAGCAAAGGAGAAAAGCACTCTGAAGTACTCACCCATTATATCTTTTCTTTTGCAAATAAATGTAAAAAAAATAATTAGAAAGAATGCAAAAAGTGGTCAGGGAGTAATTAATTATCAGAATGAAGCTCAGACTTTTATTCAATTATGCAAAATTCATGATAATAGAACTATAATATCGTTCCACTTTATAACTCTGTAACCACACTTATTCAACAAAAATGCAAAGATCAGGAAAAGCAGTGAAGAACGGAGCAGTATAATTAGTGAAATGGCATCAGAGCAGTACAGGAAAAAGTTATATCAATGGTCACTATATCACAGAAGCAAAGGCTGCTAACTCTAAAATGGTCATCTCATTAATCTGATATGTTGAAGAAAAGAGTCCCATATCTTTTATTTGCATCTTTGATTGATTTATTCCTAGCAATTATTTTTATGGAGATTTTGTTCCAGAGACTTTGAATGTTTCTGCTGCTAGAAAATTTAGTTTTCTTCTTTGTTTAAACAAGTATCCCTGATCCTAAAGTACACAGCTGCTTTCACCTGTGTGTTTATTCTTCTATTTCCACAAGCTACAGACAAAAGTAATTATGACCTATAAAAACTCTCTTAATAAAAAAAAATGTTCACCATATCCTTGTCACAGCAGGAAGATTGGGACTATATACTTTGGGAATGGGGGGTTGTGACATTGGGAAAATTATTCTTCTGCCTTCCAGGTGGGCACTCCTGTTTTCCTGAGCTTTTTATACCTTTTGCTCCATTACTATTCTATAGAACTTTTGATTCCTTGACTTTGATGAATGTTTTCAACCTTGTGGGATTTTTTTTTGGGGGGGGGGGTTGGTGATTTTGCAGTGTTTTTTTGTTTTTTGTTTGGATTTGTGGATTTTCTTTTTTCCTTTCTCTAAAAAATAAGAACAAAATGTGGGGAGAGTATGCATTACCATGGACTTTTTAGGTATTTAAGAAAAGAGAATCAACCCCTGGCTGGAAAAATCCTGAAACAAAATGCATACATAGCTTGAAGATATCACACATTGCAAATGGATGTAGAAACACTTTAAATCTCTTAATGACATGCCCAGTGTAGCACTGCAGAACTGCAGACACTGAGAGGTAACATCTCCTGCAGCTGGCCTCTGGGCATGTTGTGAGATTTCCATCTGCTTGGACCAAATTGTTTTCAACTCTTTTTGCCAGAGCTTAATCTTCCTACCCACTGTTAAAGAACCAAGAGTTTTGAGTCCTTCTGTAAGGAAAAAGGTTATGAGTTTATCAATATAAACTCCAAATTCCTGCTTCTTTACTTATGGTAATAACAAAGGTTTCACTGACTTCACTGGATATGAAATTAAGCCTTCACTGGCCTCGAGTAATGAAATCCATGTTTCCTTCGTCAAGAACATGTCTGATTAAATTAATTAGAGAAAACATGCTTTGGGATTTGATCTGGGTTCTCCTTCATGCTTTTAATTAATTATTTGTGATCTGACCCTCTTTTTTTTCTTGCTTTAAGGTTTTTTTAAACTGATTCTTGTTCAACTAGTATCCAACAAAGTGTAAACTTCAGTTTGTCATATCACATGTATATTTTCTATATGTTGTTTTTAATAGTCTGTCTTGTTGGAGAATTTCCTTTGATATTTTTCCCTTGCATAGTTTTTTTTTATACCACTTACGTTCTTTAAGCTCCAGATAATTTTCACAATTTTTGCTACATGTGGCTCTTTTACCTATTCAAGATATATTATTTAAGAGAAAAGAGTGATTAATGAAATGTTTGATTATTTTGCTAGATTTTTTCCTGTTTCCTGATGTGATAAGAAAGTATTAAAAAGAAAATAAGTATAAATGATAAAGACATCCATTTCTGTTATAGTATTTTAGATAAATAATCACTTTTTCTAAATGTCTGCCATATTTCTGAGCTTCCTGAAACTTAATATGAGTACTCAGGAGATGATTGGGTAACGAGGTTTGTTGATTTGGGATATTTTGAATCCAATTCTAGTGCAAAGCAGATATTCCACTTTTTGTGCAAATCACCTTGTAAAAACTCTAAATTGCACTAGTGAAGTTAACACAAAACATAATTTGTTTTTTTGTTATGTACTAGTAGTTACCTTAAAAAAGCTGAACTAAGAAGTTTTAAATTTGTTGTATTACAACACAAACGTTTCCCCTCCATGGTCATGAAGCTGCCAGGTATGAGTGGGGTCACTGTGGAAAAAGCAACATCAGACAGATCATGACAGATGAAATCATAATGAATGGGAAAAAAGACAGGGCTGAAATAGAAATAATATTCATTACCCTGGTAATATGTTCTAAAATTGCTAAGTGCCAGACTGAGCTTCATCCGCTGTGAAATATTCTAATGACCAATGAGTACATAAGTCTAAGTGAATTAGGAAGTCCACCTAAATCAAATACATCTCATAACTTAGTACTCAGAGATCGTTATTAAACTTAATATGAAGGATAATAAGGGCTGCCCAGGGAAAATTTTATCACTGGAAATCCATGACCATAGGTGACTTGCAATTCCCTGTAATAATCAAAGACAAATTTTCTTTGAATTTCTTATAACTGTTTGAACTATGTTGTTTGCCTTCACTTATAATTTCCATCACACGCAATGACAATGCAGTGGTGGGACAATTACAGCACACTCATGAACACAGATTATGTATTTTAGTATGTAGCTAGAAACTCTTTACAATTGGTAGAATTATTTGCAAGTATGCTTTGAATATAAAGAATTATTAAGAAAAACACAAAAATAATAGATTTTGATGTGTTTTATATTTCAGCAGTCTTTCGTTCCATCAGTGTATCAAAAGGAAATGTTTAAGATTCAAATTGACCTTACCAATTCCTCTTTCCTCCCTTTCATGCATAGATTTTAAAATGTTATCAATCTGGAAAGTAGCTGCCAGTTCTAGAGACAGCATTTCATATCCTCAGGTGGTTTAGATTAGAGTATTTACATTAGATGAAAACCTATGTTATTTAATATTAGTTGAGTGTTTTATGGGAAGTTCCCATTTAGGTTGTGCTCTTAGTCTGGAAAAAATTATGCAGTTCTCCAAAATCTCTGGCCTTAAACAGGAATAACACAAACACACATATCCATTCACCTGCCCATGCAGAGAAGTCCTTTGTAGATATAATAACATATGGTCTTTGTTTCTTATTTGGGATAGGAGTACTTTTTCACAAATGACAGTTACCCTTGGGTGTTCTGTTGTTGGCACTCACCAGAGCACCTTGGTAGGGCACCTTGAAACTGTGTAAGAACTTTTTACTGACAGATGCCACTGTCATCTGTATCAAGTTCCTGGACTTTGCCTTTCTTTTTTTCTGACATATTACATCCTAAAAGTCATCTTTCCTTCATTTTCCACATCTCATTTCTCTTTCTTCTTTGCTTGAAAGACTGAAATTGCTCATTATCTGCTATAAATTGGCATCAACTGAGTTATCTCAATCCATAGCAGCTGGACCAAAGCAGTGAATGGCTATAAAATGCTGTTTTATTTTATTATAGACTTGGCTGGGATTTAACCTATTATTGTATTTCACTGTCAGGTTTTTTTCCCCTCCATCATCTTGTAATAAAAGTATTTAGTAAACAAACATATTAAGCTATAATAATTATCCTTAACTTAAGCACCCATATATTTATGATGCCAGACAGACCAGATAAAATGTGTTTGAAAAACTATTGGAGCAAAGAATGTACAATGGTATGTGATGGAAGTTCATATGCAAACCCATAGAGGAGCTTAGAGAGTGAAGATATAAATATGACATTAGTGCTAGAGTTCACTTACTATTGATGTAACTCTTTACTTGAGGCATTTGGGCTATTAACTGAGTCATAATCCTAGAAAGACCATGCAGTTTCTTAAAATTGTTTTAGCAGTATTCTAAAGCATAAAATTCTCTTGTATCTCTTCTAAGTTTCTGGTAGGTTTGACTCATATTAGTTTATATTTCATCTCTCTGTGTTTACCTATTCCTACCTGTTTGCTTTTAAAACCTCCAACCTTTATTTGATGCAGGTAAGGCCATTCAGTTTGAATCAGGATCATAATGGATCTACTTTGCAAAAGAACAAATCTGTCAGTGAAGAATAGGTGGGAACAGCATTTTCCAGTATTTCAGTTTAGATTACCCCCACAGCACTAAGCAGTATCTCTCAATAATTTAGCTGGCATTTAACTTTAACATTGCTAACTGATAGAAGTAATTATTGTGCTTTCTTAATATCACACATCTCTTGTGTGCAGTATAGAAAGACATTGATTGCTATAAAATATGCAAAGAATTAACTAAAAGTTCTGAGTTGATTGAAATGCTGAGTTGAAATAAGAATATATCTTTTAAAAATCCTAACAGGAGCTACTTTCTAAATTCAGTCAAGAAATGGAACCATAAACTTTGCAGGTGCATATAAGTATAGCAGGACAGTACATGAAGTGAATCAGAACATTAGGTTATAAATGACAGAACAGCAGAAGTGCATTGTGCTGATTTGTAGCCTCCAGGAACCTCATATCTATATCAAAGGCCAGTGCAATGCAAACACAACAAAGATCTATCTTTTATTTTCAGAAGCATTCTATATAGCTGTACCTAATTACCTAACAACAACACTAATTTAATCTAATTAAAATGTCTAATTTAAAAACTTTTAGGTTTCCAACTATGCTCCCCACAAATACATGTCAATATGAATAATCTCCCTCTGCACACAAAGAAGAGGCTTGCACATATATTTAAAATTAAAAGGGGATTCTTGAAAAAAAAATCAATATATTTGATTAATACTTTACTCTGTTGTTTATTCAGGAACAGATGAGCAGTATGGCAACAAGCACCCCAAAGTAAAGAGGGCAATAATAAAACTGTTACCTGAAACCTTGAACTCCAGGTTGTCATGAAGTTGCACAACACTTATCCACGCAAAGGAAACTTGAATTTATTGATACATGGATATGGGTGTGTGTGCATAAGCTCCTTCATAATTGTCACAGAAAAAGAGTCTCGAATTTACTAATACATTGTTTTAATCCATCCCAATATTATTTCACATTAGCAGCCAGAATGACCAGATATTTTTTTCTCTCAAAAATTACCCTGATGATATGAATTTTGAAAATATGCTGGAAGTCTGAATGTTTCAAGCAAATCCATTGTGCTTTAGTCCCAAATAATTTTTTTATGCTTATAACCCCAAAAATACAGTGTGTACATGTGAGCCAATGAAGCACACAAACTGTTTTAACATTTTTATCTGTGTACTTATACTTTGAATAGAAAAAATGATGAATGAAACGAATAAAAATTGCAATGATGATTCCTATTTCTCTCCCCTTTTTCTTCTTTCTCATTCTCTTTCTTCTGTTCATTCTCTCTCCTTAGCTCTTTCCCCTCTCCCTTTTTCCTTCTTCCTTTGCTCTATTCTTTCCTTTACTTCTTTCTAAAATGCAAAATAAAGAGCAGAAAAATGAGAAAAGGAGAGAGGGAAGGAGAGAAATTAAAATCTCTGCAAGATAAATTTTATTTTCATATCAAAATCAAAACTGTTACTTTTTTCCTTGATTCAGGATGGAAAATAAATCTTTTAAATTCCAAAATATTAAAATTTCATTTGAAACTGGAATCTTATTTTCAGTCATCTTTATTTATTAGCAAAATTAATGTCATGATTAAAACTATGCAATATTTGTGCTGATGTTTCTATTACATTTTAATTCTAGTCTTGAAGTTTCAGCTGTTGGATTTCTTTAAACATAATGAATGTGAGTATTGAAATTTCATAAATCAGATTCCTCTAATAATTTGTGTGGGTGGGAGGGTGCTTAGATGGATCCCACTGTGCTTGAAATGTTGGATTTGGGTTTACAGTGTTGATTAGATGTCTAATGTGCAGTTTTTCTCTCTTGCCCCATCCTGTATAGGTCTAATAATAATAAAACCAACCAGTAACACCAGCAGCTAGTGGAAAGCTTCACCTTCCCTATATCATCACAGGAAGTTCAATTTATTGATCCAGCTTACCCAGGTTAGCATAAAATCCAAAATATGGTTGTAGTTTTCATGTGAATTTCCTAACCATATATACTATTTTTCCCTCTTGAAAAGCAGAACACTTAATGGATTGCACCAAGCATGATAAATAATTTTGACCAAATTTCAGAATACATTGTAACCTTTTGTCATGGTGGTGGTTTTTTAGTCCATCTTCTCTATTTGCTCAAACAAGTTGCCTCTTTTAAGGCTGCAACAGCTCAGAATACCTTTGATGATTCATCTCTCCTCTGATTTCTATTTCTCTCAGTGTTTCTTTCATCCTTGCTCTCAGGAACAGCATCTACTCAAAATTTAATTCAGTCCCTTACTTCCCCTCTGCTCATCAGTGGTGAGGCCATGCATGGAGTTCTGTGTCTGGTTTTTGGCTCTCCAGTGCAAGAGAGACACAAACACAGAGGAGAAAGCCTGCAGGTATGTGCTCCTCTGGATCTTCCCAAATGTTGTCCTGAAGGCAGCCCTCCAGGGACATGATATGTCACACTTCTGCTTGATACCCTGTTAATTGGAGGCACACAACATGAATTTGCATCTGCCTTTTAGTGGTTTTTCTTCAGGAAAGGAACGGGACACCAACTTGAGGGGAGTAAATCTTGTGCTCATGTGCAAAGATAAATACCCCATACACAGTGCTCTGTGTAAAAACAGTCTTGGGAGCACTTGCAGGAGTGGTTTTGCCCAAATTATATGTGGAGAGTTGGGTTTGACTCTGCTTTTATTATATAAAAGCAGGACTGAGCAGAGCAGAGCGGATTATTATGGCATCACTTAGCTACCAATTATGCAAATATCTATGTTATCAGTTACTGTCAAATGCAGCTAATACAACTATTTGCTTAATATTCAGTTCACAAGAAAGTTAATGTGCCATTCAACTGAATTTATTGATCTCAACAATGATATTATGATGCTCTGGTGAGATTCAGTTATTGAAGGAAAAGTGCAGGGGTAAGGGAATGGATACCAGAGGGGATACAATTTCTCAGGGAGTTTGAGGTGTGAGAGTGGCATATTTGGGATAACAAACAAAAAGCTATTTGTACTTTGTCACAGTAAAGACAAAATTGTGTAAACCAACAACCAGCTAGGAATTCAAATTGCTATTAAACCACAGTTTGGACTAATTTCACAGAGTTTTCTACAGCACTGCAGTATGCTCACTGTCACTGTCACACTCCCCACTTAGCAAGGCACAGTGGTACAGCCTAACCTTCAAAGTGGTGTGCAGACTTAGCCACCTGATTTAAGCATTCAGAAATTGGCAGCTATTTCTTACCTTGCTGCCTAAGCTTCTTTCTATAGCCAATGGAGAACGAGAAGTATTTCCTGAAAAAGACATTCCAGACAGACATCATGAATCACTTTCTGAGGGAAGCTCTCATACACACTACTGATTATGTATAGAAACTAGATTAATAACTTCACCACCTAATTTAAAGATGGCTAAAATAAGACAAGATGAATTACATGCATTTGAAATACACCAGTCCTGGATAATTAACCTGAATTAGAAAAGGACAGAAGTGGACATTAATTTGTCAGCTCCCAGCACATCTTTTAATATTTCTCATGCCATCAGGTTTAGTGGTCAGAAGACTTCACAAGAGAGGTAGCTTGTGTAGGAATTGGAATACTAGCAGGTGGCAGAGGAATGCAGCAGCTGACTTTATTGGCATTGTATAGACATTTTTATTTGAAGGTTCAAAAGATTAAAAAGGTTGGACTTGGCTCTCTTTCCTGGCCACATTGCTTCTGTTGCAGCCCAGGACACATTTGCCTTTTTGGCCTGAGAGTGCACATTGCCAGCTCATGTCCAGCCTCTCATCCACCAGAATCCCAAAGTCCTTCACAGCAGGGCTGCTCTTGATCAAATATGAGCATGGACCACCATGATGACATGAGGGATGGAGGAGATCTCTACAAGAAAAGAAGTGGGATTGTTCAGTCTAGGAAAGAGTTCAGAGTGAATTGATCGGGGTCTTTTTGTACCCAAAGAGAGCCTACAAGAAAGATGGAGAATATTTATTTACAAGAGCATGTAGTGAGAGGACAAGGGACAATGGTTTCAAACTCACAGAGAGCAGGTTTTAGAATAGATATTGGGAAGAAATTCTCTGTTCAGAGAGTGGTGAAGCACTGGAATGGGCAGCCCAGAGAAGCTGTCCCTGACAATGTTCAGGCCAGGTTGGATGGGGAGTTGAGCACCCTGGTGTAGTGGAAAGTGTCACTGCCCATGGTAGAGGGGTTGGAACAAGATGTTCTTTAAGGTCTCTTCCAACCCAAACCATTCTGTGATTCTGTGATGATTTTGTGATCTTGATATCTCAAGCTGAACATATTCAATAAATTATTCTCTTTTCACTTCATTAAACAGTGAAAAATATGTAAATACAGATGCAGATGCTTATTTGGGATGGAAGGCAAGTTTGTATTACATCTTATGCTTTGTGCTGGATGCCAAACATCTTTCCACACACTTGTTTATTTAGCTCAAAATTCAGCCAGATCTTTCTCCAGGAATTGTAAAGGAAAGGAGTGATAACTTTCCAATCCTCCACCTCTTATATCCACATCTCCTACTTCTTTTCTGTTAAGAAATGATACCAGTATTTTTTCTTTCTTTATTCTATATGCCTGAATTGCATAAACACTTAACATGACATGATATTTTATAAACAATTCATCTTGACATCACATCTTCATCTTCATCTGTTATTCTCCTTGCCTCCCATGGGACATTATTTTCTGGAAAATAAGTCAGCTATGCATTGGACATGTCTCAACGCTGCATAGGCACATAGCAGAATCCTCAAAACTATAATTTGCTTTTAACCTTTCCATTCCTGTACCATGTAGTCACTACATCATTTGATGCATGGTAAGAGCAAGTACTCATTTTGTCACAAAAATGCTCAACATTAGAGTGAAAGATGAAGATTGTGAGGTAGCCTTTGACTTGGTAAAATATATCACAGTCCCTTGACGATGGCTTGCAATATCAAAAGATCTAGCCCAGCCTTTTCTACTTGTCTTGAGATTTTCACATCTAAACAGATCCATACTGCAGACAATTACCATCAGCATATGGGAAGGGAGAAAGCAGATGTGTGTAATCAGACTTTCTATTGTGACTGTTCGTTTTCTGTCTTATCTAGTTTCACTATCCATGTGACCCCTCGCAAAACTGACACCTTTTGCCATACCACAATTTCTGTTCATTTTTCTGAGGTTATATGGACCTAAATTATTGACATCCTGGATTTCTAGCTCAAGAACTGCAGCATCTGTGTCCTCTGTTTCTAAACCCTGAACAGACTGAACCTGTATCATAAACCAGGCAAAAAAATACATTACAAAGACTGACCTATCATGAAAAAGTATGTCAGTGCAGACTCACTCTGACACACTGCCTTTCTTCTCCTTCTGTCACACAAATCTGTCTTTTCCCATACCAGAAGACTACAGAACAACACAGCACAGAGACACCAGCTAAGGGCACTAGGCAGTATGGGTACTCAGTAAAGATATAAGAACCAGGCATACAGTAATATTTCTCACAACTCTGTTTTCAAGTTGCAGAACCCTATGGCTTAGTGGCTTTCTCAGACAAAGAATTTATGCAAATCTCTCTGTCTTATATCATTTGATGGGCTTTATCTCCAAGGGACTGCATTACTGAGGTTCAGGAAGAAGAAACAGTGGTGCTAAAAGATGAATAGATAGAAAGGACAAATGTGTCAAATAAGCAGAGGACTGCACACTGTGGAATGGGCCCATGCTGGAGTGGTTTGTGAAGAACTGCAGAAATGGGAAGTGCCAGCGCTGGAACAGTTTGTGCAGGACAGTCTCCCTTAGCAAGAAGCCCAAGCTGGAACAGCAGAAAAGCATGAGGAAGAAGTAACAGCACAGATTAAATACTATAAACTGTCTCTAACTCGTGTTCCCTTTCCCTCTGCACTGCTTGGAGGGGACAAGGTCAATGAGTTGGGAGAGAATTTGAGTGTATGAAGAAGGGTAGGGTGAGGGGAAAGTGCCTTTAATTTTATTTTTGTCTCTCAGTAACCTACTATGTTATTACTTGGAAATAAATTCATCCTCTCAAGTCAAGTCTGATTTGCCTGTGACAGAAATTGGTGAGTGATTTCCTTGTCATTGTCTTGATCCATGAACTTTTTTATTGTGTTTTTGGTTTGTTTTTCCCTCTGTCCTGCAAGAAGGTGGATAGAGCAGCTTGGTGGGCACCTCTCTGACAGCCCAGATCAACAGAACACACAAAGTTAGTCCTACTTTGCAAATCCAGATCCAGCTTCCTTTACTGAAGATTCCTGTGAAAGGGTATGAGGAAATTACTAAATATCTCCCCTTGTAACTGTATTAAAGTATTTGGCTACAAAGAAACCAATGAGTTACTATGTGTTTCCCAGAGTCCCTTCCCTTTTTCCGTTCACCAGGTTTTTGGACAGAGAGTTACAGAAATTTTTTTGGACTTTGTACAAAGCAAGTAAAACCTTAACTAGAAACTCTAATGGAGGTGTTTATTTCAGGTAGGAAAAAAAATCAATATTTTTTGCTCCCAGTTCTGTTCTCTACTTCCTAGAGCAAAATTCTCTTAGCTTATGAAATTTTTTTCATCTAAAATACCCATAATCATTCACTTCAAAAATATAAATACAAAGAAAGAAAACCTGCCTAATGAATTTAAATGCAGAACATGCTGGATTGCTAGATCAGTGAATTTGCTAATTCAGTATGTAAATCTCCCCAGGAACTCTCTCCTACAGAGTAATTAATTCACTGCTTGTTGAGTCTTTGGATAATGATAATCTATTGGTCTGTACAGTCAACTGCACTGCAAGGTAAAGGTAGTTGATAGCATTCTGCGAAAACTGGAAGACACAGTCTTGCTTTCCTCTTCTGCATGAAGCATTGAGTTTTAAACACTTGACTTGTTTAGAGAACCTCCTTCTCATAAAGCAATCTGCTTCTAAAACAGAAGTATGGCTTTTCCGAGTATACAGTTACTGTTGCTTGACATGTATAATCTCTTAGATGTCAGAATAAACTCAGCCACAGCAACACTGAGCTTCTTGGCATCAGCAGGAGCAAACATAGGTCAATGCTCTGCATTTTTAACAACAAAACCTTTGAGCGTTTTTAGGGGCATCCTTCAAGAGTTGTGGAAGATGCAGATTCCCAGATCTGGCATGCTTCTCTCTCTCACACAAGTTTTCTCTAAGACATTCTCATCTGAGCTCAAAACAACAATAAAATATTCCAGAAAATTATTACTGACATGGGAATATCAAAGCTAATTTCCCTCATTCCCTTTTGCCTTACAATATGTCTATTTGTTAATTCTCTGCCACATTCTCCTATACACTTGAATGAAAATGATTATTTATTCCAAATCATTTCCTTTTCTATTTTTCTTCTCCTTGTAGCTGACATGCTGTCACATGCACTCTTCATCTGGTACATTAGTCAGTTCCGGAGGCAATGAGCATCCACCAGGTTGTATTTGGCAAGGGGAAGAAGTGAGCTCGCACAACAGAAGATTCTTGGATCCCAAGCAGAAACTTCCCCTCACCAAACTACATCAATAAGGGACAGATTTTAAGATTCGTCAAATCAATACTGTTTAAGTCCCTAGACCAAATCTTTATCTGCAGGATCCAAGCCATCAAGATGTCTAAAGCACCATTGGAGAGGTTAATCCATGATACACACACAAGATAACAGTTTCAATGAATCACTAGCAGTGATCATCAAGTTCATCCTCCCAATTTAACTGTATTGACAGAAATAGATTTATATACAGACTTCCTTAGACAAATCCATTTGTTGACAGGCATTTTCAAGACTAAATTACTGCAGGCACCATTAATATGACTAAATCTGTAGGTAACACCATTTAATTATCTAATCTTATCATTGTGGTGTTTGGGACAAAATACCAAGACAAAATGAGAAAGCAAGAAAAATGCGATCGAAAGAAAAGGAAACTAGTTTATTTACATTCTATATTCTACTTTCAAAATGCAAATCTTCTATAATGTAAGTATTAATTCACATCCTCAAGATGAAAATTTCCTAGATATTAAGAATTACATCCACACAGGTTCAGTATTGGCAGAGCTGTATACCTCTAAATTGGAAAGGATCCAGAAACTAGATTTTGCTTTTGAAAATACTTGAGGGATTCAGTAATACAGAAATATTTTGATAATGTCTGGAATTGTTCAAAATGGACAGATTGCATGAAAAGGATATCATCTGGTCACTTTTTCAATTTTTGCTCTCTATGAAGGCAACAAAACCACCCACATGTTTTTCTAACACCTGAGTGGTTACAAGACTCTGATTTAATTCCAGCCTCATATCAAAGGGTTTCAGATTTAAAACTCTCTAATGTCTGGAATGTTTTCTAACCACCAGCTTATAAGTTTTCCAAAGGCAGAGCATACTTTAGCCCTCAGTGACTGCAATATTATTCTGCAGAAAATTGGGACAAGTGGTGGAAAGACAGAAATAAAGAGAAGTTCTCTGTCTCCAAGTGATTAAAATAGTCACTTGAATATGAAAAGTCTGAGGGTTTAAACTGTACACACAGGACTTGTTTTAGTATGTTCTTTCTCTTTTTTTTAATAAATATTTTGTTTATTTAAATTCTTCATTCATTTTTAAAGTACCAAATATTAGAACTATCTGTTAATTTGTTAGATTTTAGGCTTTGTTGCTAACATCAGCCAAAGCATACTTTTAATGAAAAGTACTATCTGAATAAATGAAAGAGAACAAAATTCCTGTGCTCTCTTGAAAACAAAATAAAACAAAAAGACAGGCTTACTTAAGGACATATTGTCTAAAGAACTAATGAACATACATACAGCTTTAAAAGCTCTGCAATGAGTGTGCTTCCTGCCTTAGAGAAGGAAAGAGGATGTGGGAGGGAAGCAAGAATGCTATGTCATTTAAAGAACATTCTGGGAAGCGCTGATGTTAAAATGCTAACCTAAAAATAGAGGGCAGAAGCTCTCAGTAAACAAGACCTGATGTGTTTAGGTGATCTACCAAATAATTACAAATATGTATCAAGTGGATGTAAAATATAAACTAGAGAAGCTGTTCACAGGCAGAAGTCAGAGCAGTTTTCCTCTGCTTGAAAGCTGAGACAGTTGGATACTGTTAAGGCGTACTCCTTATTTCTGTGTCTCATTCAATTTTATTTACAACTGCATAAACAGGAGGATATTAAAACCCCTTTCTTCCTTCTTAGATCTCACAGCACTCTACAGGCTGCTAGTAAGAACATGCTTCAGGAAAGAAGCAATACCGTTTTGAATATCTGAAGCGAAGTGAATAAAATGTTAATCTGCTTTGTCTGAAGATAGTATTCTAAGTATCTGTCTATGGCAGAAAAAGAAACTTGTTGTTGTTTTGATTTTTTTTTAATGTGTTTTAAACCAAAATGGAAAAAATAGTCTTTGCTGTATTTTGGATCATTCCAGTTAGTTTTGATGTTAAAGATTTGGATGAGACACAAAGGGAGGGATTCTGGCTGATCCCTAAATTTGGGTATCTCTAAAGGTATTAGGTGTCTCTAAACTCCCTTTCAGTCAGTGGATATATGGCAGTATGCACTGGTGGAAAATCCATTCAAGTATTGAGCTAACATGGGCTCAATTCTGTTATCTTAATGTGCCCTCAGAAATCTGCAGCAGGAGTCACAGATCCAGCACAGGTACTTCAGGAGACACACATCCTTCTGGATCACACTTTGGGGAGCAGATAAGATGCATAGGGCATGACAAATAGCATTAGATAGTTTAGTATAAAATCATGTTCTATTTGTCTACCTTTGGGTGATCTGAAAAGCTCAATAAGGTCTATTGATTGTATTAAGTAGTTCAAGAGTAGCTTACAACACACACAGACAGGTACCTCAGCCATTCAGCTTCTTAAAGATACACAGCCAATACCTTATAAAATATTCAGTATCCTGGCTGGCTGAAAGATGCTGTTGCAGAAGGACATAATTCTTCTGTAGGTGTTGAATATTTTCTTCCAGCTCAATTTAAATGTCTTAAGTATCCAAAGGTACCTTTAGCATCACATGGTCACTTTCTTATGAGACCTCACCTGGAGTACTGCATCCAGGTTTGAGATCCTCAAAAGATCCTCAAGAAAGATCGGGACTTGTTAGAGTTAGTCCAGAGGAGGCCACAAAGATGCTCAGAGGACTAGAGCACTTCTGCTGTGGAGAGAGGCTGAGACAGCTGGGATTGTTCAGCCTGCGGAAGAGAAGGCTCTGGGAAAACCCCACTGAAGCCTTTCAGTACCTTGGAAATGTCTTTGTTTAGGAATGGTATTTACCAGTTTAGTTCTGTGACTAAAACCAAAAACTGTTTCTCCATCCAATTTGAAGCACAAAAGGCAGAGATAAGAAAAAGATACTGGAAATGTAATAAGATAAGCAAATGAACAATAACACCAACAATATTAATAACAAAAAATATAAGAAAAAGAAACTCTTTATATGGAAGGCCTGTGACAACAAGCAATGCCAGACAGCTTCTCCCACCATATTTTACTGACTGGAAGGAACTTCCTTTTCTAAAGGTGTGAGTCCCTGTACCCCATCCCCTCAACTATGTGAATGTTATAGAATAATCTCTGTATTTTAGCCATACCCCCTCCTAGGTACTGCAAAAATTAACTTGGTCTTGGCTGGAACCTCAACATACATTAAGGGGGTTTATTAAAATGAGGGAGAGGGACTTTTTATACAAGCAGAATTTAAGAAAAAGGGGCAATGATTTTAAATGTATAGAGAGTAAGTTTTAGACTAAATTTTAGGAAGAAATTCTTCACCCAGAGGGTGTTGAAGAACTGGAACAAGCTACGTGGAAAAGTTGTGGACACCCCATCCCTGGAAGTCTTCAAGTCCAAGTTGGATGGGGCTCTGAGCTGACTGATCTAGTGAATGGCCTCCCTAAGGCCCTTCTCACCCAAGACATTATTTGATTGTATGAATCCTACATTTAGGACATTTAATTGAGAATCTACACTGAAACTAAGTCACCTTTTGTTGCAGCAGCTTGAGTGGGCTAAGAACAAAAAATCCTAAATTTCTCTTAGAAAAATAATTTTCTCCAAGACCCTTGAAATAAAAGAACAAAGGAAGAAACAAACAAATGATGAAACAACTGGATTTTTTGGTAAGGATTAAAACAACTTTAAAGCTTGTACATTTTTCAGAAAAGTACAGTTTTAGTATCATAATTTTGTACTCTGCTGTCTAATTCTTTAATTGCAAATTCTCTGAAGCAGCCTGTTATTATGCATGAGTATTACCTAGCATGGTATTGCTTTCAGATGCAGACTCTGTGTTTTGTTATAATAGAAACAGCAAATAACAGTAACAAATGTACAAACTGCTAGAGAACATAGCCCACTGCCTAGTAATTAACTTGTGTGCATGTATATATAATTCACACGGTTTCAATGCCAAGAGCTCATATATTACAGTTTAAAAAACATTGCCCAGTTGTGTGAGCAAATTCCCAAACCTGTGACAGTTTCTTTTGGTACCTTCCTGGGTAGAATTTAAGATGTGCCTGCACAGATTTCAGTGTCTGGGTTTAGGAACAGTCTCTGTTGGGAAGACAGCCCCATGTTCTCAAAGCACAAAACTGTATTGTTGTTTCAGAGACATACTTTATCACAGTGTTAGCCATGGACTGATCATAAATATTTATACTTTCAGCAAATGGATCTGTTGTGCCAATAAACACTGGTGTTTTGTCTTCTTTTTCAATATTTCATGAGTGGTATGCAAAAGCTTGATTGTACAGTGACAGGTAACACAATCCTCTTCAACAGCACTGACTTGGAGTTCAGAACCATGGAAAAATCAAAAACAAATACCACAATTGTATTGTTTTAATATTTCCATTTCATAGTCATTCTCCAGTGTAATCAGGCTTCAAAAAGCACATGCTCTAACTGGTGAGGATGTACTCTATTTCCAAAGACTAATTCCAGGCCATGAAGAGAGCTCATTTTGTTTTGTTTTGTTTTTTAATTATTTCTAATAATATTCAGATAAAACAGAATGGAAGTTCTTTCAGGCTACAAAATGCATATATCTCAAATATGTTCCTCTACAGTTGACACCTAACTGACATTGTGTTGCTTTTATCGTTCTACACTATAGAACTATTGTGTTCAGCAAAATATTATGATCATACAGCTAAAGTTAAACCTCTGCATTTATATATACAGACACACATCTAAAATTCTTCTCAGGCTCTTTTATATGTTCAAAGGCACAGTGCCATAATATGCCATTTTTTTAACGTAAATGATTTAGCAGCCTCCCTCCTCTAAGTTGTCCTTGATGTTGCAAGGAGGTTTTCAGAATAATGAAGATAGATATGGATAGCACAGTAAGGCTTGGACAGCAAAACTCTGAAGTTTATTTTCTTGTAAAGTTGTTATTTTATGTAATTATGGTCATATTTGCTGTAGGGTTAATTTAAAATGCTGCTGGGGTCAAGGCTGTTTGCTCAAGGCTAAGACGTAAGTTTGATTACTACTGAAATTGCAGAAAGAAAAGTATATGACTGTAAAATTACTTGTACTCACAGTTCTTTTGTTGGTGGGCCAGAAATCATGGACATCACACAAACGAGTTCATCAATGTGGAATGAAAGTTATCTTTTTGAGTAAGAGATAAACAGAGATCTCTTGATACAATTCAGTCACTCAAAACACTTCCAGTTTCATAATTCTTAGCATGCCATCATTTTTGGGTCTTCCTTACAGTGAAGAAAAGCAGGAATACATTATTCCAGGGCTAGATGGAGATCACAAATGGTGTAATCTCTACTTTCTTTCTGCTGCACTAAAAGAAAAGGTATTGTCTGCAGTGATATTGAGAATCATTTTTGAAGTTTATTTCAATACACCAAGAATTGCTGGTCACCGTCATCCCTAAGCTACCGGTGGTTCTTTATATTCTTTTTTTTTTTTTTTATGTACAGTACACACAAGATTAGTCCAAAGTTCTTGATAATAAGGAAGTGGAGCCGCCCTAAAAATGAGTCTCTGAGCTACTGCTGTCTCCATGCAGTGTTTATATGAGACCAAATATAGGCCTGCAGAAAGTTTCTGATATTACTAGCCACGTTGAAGAGTAGCTGGCAGAATTTCCAGTCTCAAGATAGGGAACATGACAGTGATTTGCAAATAAATTGCAGAGACTTGTTGGGGGCAGTCAGAAGGAAAAGTAATCTTATACCAATTTTCGTCATAACTTCTCAGCTTTAAGCAGCTGCTGCAGCTTGAGGCTAATGCCTTGCAACACAGTTGCTCCATGAGTATGACCTGAAATGTGATGTATAATCCAAGCCTAGTAGTAGTAGTATATAAATAGTTACATTGATTTTAACACAAAACTTGAAGGAAAAGAACTTTAAACTTTACTGTGATCTCCAGTGAATAATATCCATTATGTGTTTCATGAAGACTGGTGTCCATATATTTTGTGTAAAAAAAAAAAAAAAAAAAGGGATTCAACTTGAAATACCAAAGAGGGAGTGTATCTCCTGTATATGTATTTGTATATTCACACACACATACAAACAGCCTAGTTTCATCTTGCATCCCATTGTGTCCATAATTCTGGTGTGTGCAATGTAAGAAGAACATTCAGTTGATGATTTATCACCTCTGTATTGGTCATTATCTTGGATGGATTGCTCTTTGGTTCCTTTATTACTCCACTACCTCCAAAGCAAAGATGCAACTAAGTCAGCTTAGATAGTTAACTTTAAGGCATGATCCATTGCTCAGAATTAACTAACCTCTTTGGACTTAAATCCTGAAGAAAAGAAGAAAATAAGTACATTATGAAAGCAGGGACAGACGGGCTCTGAAATGCTGGAGCTCTGCATTTTTCACCATGATCAGCCCAGTGATACCATGTCTGATCTACGTCTCAGGTCTGCTTGTCAGGGAATGCCTTTAAGATGAAGAATGGTAAATTTAAATTAGATATTAGGAAGAAATTATTCACTGTGAGTGTGGCGAGGCACTGGCACAAGTTGCTAAGAGAAGCTGTGGATACCCCATCCCTGGAAGTGTTCAGGGACTGGTTGGATGAAGTTTTGAGAAATCTAGTCGAGTGGAAGGTGTTTCTGTCCCTGGCATGGTTTGGAACTAGATGACCTTTAAGGTCCCTTCCAGCCCAAACCGTTCTATGATTCTATCCTTAATCACCTGTCATGGTTTAGGGCAAATTTGGGAGGAAACTTCTAAAGTGGTCCCTCTAGAAAGCAGATTCAAGCATCCCCTCCTGTTGCGGTGTGACCGCTTTTTAGTTTACAGTTGAGTTTGTTATTCACAGTTGAGTTTGTTATTCAAGTTATATTTGTAATGTTCAAGTTGGTATGTTCTGTTTTCCCTGTTTCGGTTACAGTGGTTCTGCCTCAGGCTCCCTCCCCACCTTCCCCTGCTCAGTTAACTGCCAATCCCCCAGCTGCCTTGGGAACTCCCGCCCTTTTGTATCTATTCTTATGTCAATCCTTAGTCCCCTCCTTAGTTACTATGGTTTCTTTGTTAACCCCTCCTGGGTTCCTATAACAACCTCCCTGTCCATCACCCTCTGCCCACTCCCAGTCCCTAGAATCTTCCACTCTAGGCGGAGGGTGATTGGAGCAAAGGTTGCAGTCCCTCCCCAACTCATTCTCCATTTGTTGTTACCTTGTGCCAATCATTGTATTCTGTTCGGTTACTGGCTAGGGGGTAGGCTGCTCCCCCCCTCTGGAACCATTTATATTCCCGCCCTCTAGGCGGGCTTTCGCAGCTCCTGCCCTGCAGCTGTCCTATGCTCTTTAATAAATCCTTTCCTGCTGCAGAGTTCTGCTGCCTCCTTCGCCTTTATCTGCGCCGCCTTTGTCTCTTGCTGCCGTCTGCCCGCCTTACAAGGTGCTGCCGTCCTCACCCTGATCCTCACCCTGCCGTGGGGAGAGCGCCTTAGCCAGCTGTTTCCCCGCCTGCCTCCTGTCAGGAGCTGGGGCGCAGTGGCCACACAGCTGTCCCAATTAGGCTGTTGGCGTGCCTTCTGTGGGGCTAGCCGGGCTCCGACTACTGCATGGTGACACCCTCCCCCAGCTGGTTTGGGAAAAGATTTCCTTGGAGAAAAGTGGGAAAAACCTGTTTATTTAACAAGTAAATTATTCATAAGCATAAAAAATTAATAATACTAAACAAAACATCTTGCTGTTCTGAAGAGATACCAAATTCAGAAAGTCCTTTCCGTGGGGTGTAGCTCAGCTTGCTCAGTCTCCTATCAGTCCCTCCTGTGCTGGAAAATGCCACGTCCTGGGCCCCGGTGGGCCACAGTTGTGAGCTCCTAGTGGTCTTCTGGGTTTTCAGTCTAGACCAAGGCTAATCAGTTCCAAGGAAAAAAAAAAGCCACAGTCTGGGGAACTTCTCTGCCTCAGCTAGCTAAAAAAACTAACTAAAAGCAAAGGACAGCTCTCTCCTGCTGTCCATGCTGCAGAAAACACAGCAGGAGAGAGCTCTCCTTGGCTTTCTTCTTCTCCTCCCCTTCACTCTTGGAACCAGTCTTAAAGGTTGAGAACTTAATATCCAGCATAAACAGAACAGATCATTAGGGATACATGCATCATAAAGTCACCTAGGACATCGCCTGTGAAATTCATGCAGTTTTCTTTTTCTTTTTTCCAGCTTCTCACACTGTTGTTTGTCACATTTAGCAACTTCTCAATCAGTGTCCAGTACTTTCCCACATCTTTTGGATGTGTTAATTTATCTTAATCTCAGGTCAAACCAGGCAGACCTAGTCACAGCCTAATCATTTGTCTGCAGAAAATAAGAAGAGATAAAACCTGAGGCTACATTCTGATCTTCAGAATGGGTATTCTTTATAGCCTTCAAATTGTGGGTTGATGCATATGAGACATAAATGAGGTAAAAGCATTAGCATTTCCTAGAGAGGGAGATGAATGGAGCTCAATAACTCTCACATCCATACCCTGGTGTGTGTGTGTGAACATAAACCTGCCTCAGAGCTGTACTGCATTTTGCCAAGACCAGCAGTTACTACAGGTGCCTTATGACTTGTAGATCAGTCATTGTCTTGGAAACTTCTAAAATTGTAAGAATGTCCTTAATTCAATGCTTTTCTCATACATTTTATATATTTGCCTGAGTTGGGATGTTGTGTCTTCAGCTAATATAGCATGGATTTTGCTTGCAGAACCTTATGAAGCAATGTACAGTTGGTGTAGACATTAGAAAAAAAGAAAAAAATCCTCTAACAGATAAGTGTATTCTACTGAAATGTCTGTCTTTGGATTACAGAGCTTGCAAACCATTGGATACTGTTTGTTATTAAGTGCCATGGTTTAACCTGAACCAGCAGCCAAGCTCCATGCAGCCACTCTCTCACTCGCCTACCAGTGGGATCAGGGACAGAATCAGAAGGGTAAAAGCTGGAAAACTCATGGGTGGGGATAAAGACAGTTTAATAGGGAAAGCAAAAGCCAAGCACACAAGCAAACCAAAACAAGGGGAAAATTCCCTGCTTCCCATGGGCAGGCAGGAGTTCTGCCATCTCCAGGAGAGCAGGGCCCCATTACAGGTAATGGTTACTTGGGAAGAAAAACACCATCACTGCAAATGTCGCCCTCCTCATGTACATTGAGCTTGATGTCACGTGGTCTGGAATTCCCCTCTGGTCAGTTTGGGTCACCTGTTCTGGTTGTCTGTCTTCCCAACATCCCAAATTTCCTTCCCAGAATGGTCATACAAAAAGCAGAAAAGGCCTTGGCTCTGTGTGGGCCCAGCTCAGCAATAACAAAAACATCTCTGTACTATCAACACAAATCCAAAACAGAGCCCCATACCAGCCTTCATGAAGAAAATTCACTCTAACCCAGATGAAACCATCACACTCTGTGTGTTCCCAAATTTATTTTCAGAAACTAAGTCTCAGTAAGAAAATTTACAGTTCACTTTTTATATTAAAAATAATACAAATAGGGTTGGTTTTTTTTTTGGTTAAACTTTAGTTCTTAATGCATAATTCATCCTTCAGTTAGAAATCAGTCATCTAAAAGATAATTCTGGTCTCTCATTTACAACTAAAAAGCATATACAAGATAATTCTGGTCAACAAAGTTATCTTCTTCTTTTTTTATTTAATTTTTTTTCTTTTTTTTCCTCTGTCTCAACTTTCTTGAAGGTCATATTTGCATAACAGTTAAGATTGCCCATTCATCCAATAAAGATAGATCTTAGGTTGGAGATGCACATACTGACACCAGAAATTTCTATGCATCTTAGAGAAATATTAGTCAGAGAGATTTATTTCTTCCCTTTTGAAACGGCCTTAATATTTATTATGGTGACTGAGTTATATGGTTGATTGTTCCAGGTATTAGTGCAATATGAATATATCAGAAGTCCATTTTTCACTGTAATAAAGCACAAAATCAAATTATACAAAACAGATTGAAATGGTTCAATATGTATTTACAACCTTATATAAGTGAACAACCAGAAAGTATGGAAAATATAGAGTAGTACATAATGCTTCTTAACCTTGTTTCAACAGTTGTGAAGGGCAGCTCTGCCCCAGCTTATAAGTGAGTTGAGAAAATGCTTAAGGAAAGTTAACATGCAGGTTTTTTCTGTACTTAACAAAAGCTTTGTATCAATTGATTAGGAGCCTAATATTGTATCCCTGCTCTGTTTGATAACCCTCATTTTGTCAATTTATAATTGAAGTTAAATGATTCACAGAGAAGATAAAAAAGGAAGTGTAGAAGAAATGTATGTCACAGTGGAAAGAAGATGCCTTACAAAGTCTTTGAAAGTGTGAAATAAACTGACTCCTTATAGGAGGCTTTTTGTTGCTTTTTATGCTTTAAAACTATTTAAGCTGTTAAATTCTGATTAGAGATGTGAAAAAGAATAAGTGATCTCTAATCTGATATCTCCTCCCACCAGTGGGACCACTTCTATAATGGACCAGTCACAAGGACCATCATGTTTCTATGACATTATTCATAATGATGAATTCCATATTTTCAAAGGGAAATCTGTGACTTTTTTTCACTGGAGGAATACGGATTAATTTGGCCCTGTAAAATTCATGTCAAAGTATTCTGCACTCTACCTTTTACAAAGAAGTTGTTGGGTTTTTTGTGAAATTGCTATTTTGTAACTTTTAAATATCTTCCTCATACATTCGAAGACTTGTGAAACAGATCTTCATCTGCCTCTTCTAGATCAATATTTATTTTAAAATGTTATGTTCTTCTTGTTATTCGTATTATGCCTCATGAATCCTTTGTTTCATTTCATAACCTGTTCCAGATTTTTCACTCCCTCCTTTTTGAGAAACTTTTGGGTCAATTTTAGCTACTGTCCTCCTCTGTGACCTTTTTTAATTCTGACATACCTAAAGATTAACTTCTTCAGTCAGGACTCTGAGAAAGGGGACTATTCAGTATCTGAACAGCACCATGTTTGCGGTGACATGAAATTGACCTCAGTGCAAAGCAAATAAATGCTGAATTTACAGGGCGGATGATGATCCCTACTCCAGGATTGCAGCCCCTTCTGTCCTCCTCCTCCTCTTCTTCCTCCTCTCCCCTTTGTCTTTGAAGGACTGTTTCTCACATATTTTCTCCTTATTTCTCATTGTGTCTGTGTGGTGCCTTACTCTTCCTCTGGTGTATTTTCAAAGAGGCTTCTCCAAACTTTAGAGACATACAATCCCTGCTTTACTTGTGAGACAAGTGCACCTGCTAAACACACGTGGGGATTGGCAAAGGAACATTCTCCATAATATGTGAGTAACTGAGGTTGCAGTGCTGCTGAAAGACAAAACTTAGTTATTTTAAGGAACATAGGAATAAGAAAATTTTATCTTCATCTCTGAAGTTTAGGGGGTTTGGGGTTTTTGTTTTTCATTCTTTGAAATGTTAGGGCACTGCTTAAATTTAGAACAGTATCTGTAAGTTTTGAGATCAGGTTTTAAAAAAACTACAGGATGTCAGAAGTGTGAAAAATTACAGAATGCCCTGTTTTAAACTGGGGAAACCCCCACACCCCACAAACTGAAAGAAGATAGAAAGTTTATTTACTTATAGTGTAGAAGTATCTTCACAGACAGAAAATTTGAACTGGTGAAGTCCATGTCACTGTAGTGGAGAAAGTAATTTAAAAAAATAAAATAAAATTAAGAGCTGAAGCCAGAAAAAGATTCAGGGAGAAGTGAAATTCTTAACAGCAAAGCTGGTTAATTATTGGGACAAACTGCCAAAGCAAATGAGGTAATTTCTTTGGCTTTCTGTCTTTAAATGAAAACCAAGGAAACTTTGTGAAATATTTCCTTCAACCAAGCTCAAGTTTCTAAGCCATGTGCTGAACTATATGGAATTCAAAAGTATATTTTTGTTTTAAAGACAGAATCATAAATCATTTGCAACAGAAAATCAAAGTTATATTTTTCATGAAAAGCACTTTCCTCAAAAATGATTGAGTTATTCATATGCAAACAATGAAATTAAAACTGAAAAAAAAGTTTCAACTGAGATCTGAATCAGGTCTCTGAGAAAGTCACTATCTTTTCCTTCAACATTAATAACAACAGTTTTTCTGATTTGCTCTTAGAGTTTCAGAAGAGCTTTTTAGTTGACGCTGTCTTTTCTTTTCTGTGCTTCCTGAAGTCTGATTTTGATTGTTTGTAAAATTCTTCATCTGATCAATTTATACTCCGGAGCTGTGTTACTATTATGCTAGTTAAGGGAATTATTGATAGTTTTTAACAGTATCCTTGGACATTATTCTATCACATGCGGTTGCTCACATGTAAGAAATGCCCGGCACGCTCCCACAGCGAGCAGGAGGTGAAGAAGGTTGAGCGGCCGACAGCCTGGTGGGCCAACTGATTCAGCCTACTGCAAAGGCAGGGCTATCAGTTGGCTGCCTGGGTCCTCCTGGCGGCTTGGCTCAGGACTGCGACCCAGAGAGGCGATCAATCTCATGGCAGCAATGTGAGTGAGTGGAGCAATGGAAGAGGCAGGAGGCGAGGCAGTTCTCTGCAGCGGGAACGGGTTTATTGAGGGGAAAGCAGGTATGGACGGGAAGGGAGGTGCAGGGAACTGACTCACACCCCGCCCCTCAGTGAGGACATTTATGGGAACCCCAAGGGGCGGGGAGAATCACAAGCAACCAATGACAGCAAATAGTCAAAGAATGACAAACCCAGCTAGCAAATAATAATACAACAAAGGTGTGGCTTCCCACCCTGGCCCAATCACCCTCTGTCCCCGGGAGAACTTTCTAGGGATGGGGAGTGGGCAGAGAGTGATGGGCAGGGGGGCTGCCTAGGTAACAAAGGAAGGGAGAACATAATTAACATATAATAAGGGAGGGGATAACTTGACAGACTGGAAAAATAGCAACAAAAAGGCGGGAGTTGTCATGGTAGCAGGTGACAGGCAGTTAACTGCCTTGGGGTGGAGGGGGAAGGAGCCCTGAAAATCCCAACCTGAGAACGCCATTTTGATTTTAACAAACATCTAAATTACAAACCAGCTAAATCAAAAAACCAGGAACCGCGCACGCACCACAACAATCACCAACATCTGCAAGAAAATGGCTCTTCTGAGGATGGCCTAGGACATCAATCCGCCATGCGGTCCCAGCCTGTGTACATGTACAACAGTTCTCAGGTTTCAGCAGAGCTAGACTGTTTTGTCACTGTACTTGGGAACCTGCCTTCTCACAGCCATTAATCTTTCAATGTAGAAAAGCTATGTCAACAGGTGTTGTCATAACACTGCTTAGTGACATAAGAAATGTGATCTGCTCCAGCTGAGTTTTCTGCTGCTCAGCTGCTGGAGCCCAGGCCAATGCCCAGGATTCAGGGCCTCTGCTCGCTCTGGGGAATGCAGCTGCTGCTTTCCCAGCTGCTGCTTCAGCCAGTAGCAGAAGAGGGCACATGTCCCAGAGACAAAACCACGAAGACACACAGGCACAGAGGGCACTGACATGGCTGATCACACATACTGCCACACACAGGACTCACGTAGGCATAAGCACAGGGAGCCAGGTACCTTCTTTCTCTTTAGCTTGCAGAGAGAACAGGTCAGTCATTGTGGCACACACACACTCCCACTCTTTGTGTTCACAAGCGCACAACTATTTGCAGATCCTTCTAGCATCACCACAGCCCCTTTATTGTCCCTGCCCTCTGGTCGGATCCCAGGCCATCTAACTGCCCCATGGGTCCCGTTTGCCTGCTGGTCCAGCTTTGTGCTCACTGCAAACACATGCTCAGAGCTGTCCCTCAGGCACTGCACATTTGCAGTTCCTCCTGTACCAGCACAGCCCTGTCTGACTGATACCCTGTCCCAGCTTGAATATACTGGTGAATACACACACTTTTCATTCCCACCAGGACTGAGGATGATACAGACACCTTGCCTCAGCACCACACAGGTGCCTTCTCCAGACACTCTTCTTCCACATACTCCTTGAAATACCTTTGATCCTTTGATAGTAATTTTACATGTATGTCAAACTGCCAAACTGGGGACCAACAACCTGTTGTGTTGGGGAAAGTTCACAGCCATAATGAAATTATATTCCCAGCCTTCATGATTTTGCAGTTTAATATTTTAAGACAAAAACAAAGTGGAGAACTCCAGGGAATACATTAGAGTAATCCAAGATATGAATAAAATTATTACACTTACTGCAATAAAATATGATTATAGTACATCAACTTTCTAAATTAGGCCAAGTATATTGGTATCAGGGAAAATTAAAGAATAATTTATATCTCCATCCTTCCTACATAAGGCATATTTAAGAATGGCATTAAAGTAAAAGAACAAGGAGCATGCTTTTTGAAATAAAGGAATCAATCACACTTTGAACTCAATGGGTTTATGCATTTGTAGCTCTATTATGTTGGTAACATCTCAAATCAGTTACCAATTTTATTGAAATGCAAAGAATAATGTCTTCCTTCAAAATATCTGATAGACTACACTAAAGCTTCATGATAATTCAATTGCTTGGCTACACTCCTATTTATATCACAGACCAACTATGAACCTTACACTTGGACTTTGTATAAATGACAATTCACTAATAGTAACTGTGGAATTCTCTGAATCTTTTGCCCTCAGGGAAATCCCCAGAGCATTGCCTTGGAGAAACTTACCACAGAGGTTACCCCACCTGGGTGGACAGAAAGGACTTCCTCATGGACTTTCACTTAACACTGACCCATCCCAGTTCCTTTCCTGGTATGTCCCAACTTCCCCATGTCTCTCCTTTGTCTGTTCCCTCATTGGTTGTGGTATCCTTGGTGGCCAGCCCCATTTTCCCTGAAAGCCAATGCCCTTTGCCCTGCCCTTTGTACCGCCCCCGTGCCCTCCCTTACTTTACGTTGTGCAGAGCACATGGTCTTGTCTTTTGTCTCTGGTTTCCATTCCATGTGCTGAAATAAACCTTCCTGGACGTGACCATAGAAGGCCCTTCTGCCTCTCTTTGATGAGCTAGCCATGATGAGTGGTGTGTGTTGACTTGACTGTTTTACCTGAATGCTTACCCATTTTCCACAGGAGATGCATACTAGGGAATAAGTATAGGGAGCAGCAACCATCTAAGCCCCACACTGGTATAAATAATCTCTGGGATGAGTTAGAAGTCTGAGATTCTTCATAAACACACAATGCAAGATTGTCCTCACCCTAAGGAGCTGATAACATAGAAATACTTTAACCTGAACAGGTACAGAATTTTCCGTCTACTTCTCCCATAAACACTGCAGAGAACTTTGGACAATCAATTTACATAAAGAGTAATTGAAGGCAAAACATTTACCTCATACTTTCATCCTGGATTATTTCAATAAAACTCTTGTTACGTGCTTTGCTGTATTTCATGTAGAACTAACTTAAATTGTATAATGCAAAATAGGTTAACAGTCATAATATCCAATTAACAGGAACATGTATAAGCTGTGACATTGACACAGAGAAGTCATTCCAGGAGAGACCCATTGGCAGTGGTTGCTTAACTATTAAAAAAGCTGCTTGAATAAGTAATTGATTACCATTCTCCATATAATTAGGGGGTATTGTTGTGGTGCAGATTCAGATTATTTTAGGCAAGTTTCAATTTGTTTGTAAGTCGTTTTATAAGTTTTAGAAGTTGTTCTGTTAAAAATCAAAATGGCTTCTTAGGTGCTGTTTCAGGGCTCCCTCCCCCTTCTTCCCCCTGCGAGTGAACTGTCCCTCAAAGATCACCATGGCAACTCCCGCCTTTTTGTTTCCAGTTCTATGCCAATCTGTAAGCCCCTCCTTGTTTTCCCTTATTATCATAATTTCCCCTCCCCGGTTTCCCTGGCAACCCTCCTGCCCGTCATCTCCTGCCCACACCCCAACCCTAGAAACTTCTGTCCTGGGCAGGGGATGATTGGAGCAGAGAGGGAAGCCACTCCTTTGCTGTGCCCTAATTTGTGTTAGTCTTATGCTCATCATTTGGTATTGTGTTGTTATTGGCCGCCTGGGATCCGCTCCACCCCTCGGGGATCCTTTAACTGCCTCACTCGAGGGGTGGATCCTGGGCAGTTGCTTGCCATTTCCCTTCGCCTCTGTACTACCTACTCTTCAATAAACCCTTCCTCTGCTACAGACAATTGCCTGCTTCACGTCTCTTCTTCTCCTCGCCACCATCTCGCTGCTGCTGCTCGCTTAGCTTCTGCTCTGCCGAAACGCCTTCTCCTGCCACTGACGCAGGAGAGGTCTCGGGAAGCCGGCTGGTCGCTCCGGTCGTCCCCTGTGCGGACGAGGGCTGCAGTGGCCACACCAGCCAGCCCAACCAGGCTGTGGCGGCGCTTTCCTGTGGAGCCTGCTGGGCTCAGCTTGTGCGCGGCCGCAGGGTATATTGTCTGTACCAAATACCAAATGATAGACACATCTCATTAAAAAAAAAAACAACTTAATTTCTTTCTTAGGAAAAATGTAACTCCTCCTTTGTCATATATCAATCGATTCCAAAACCAAAAAAAAAAATTCTGAAACTTGAAATAGTACTATTCATATTTACAAATATTTTGTGTTTTACCGCTCTTGGTCTTAGTTCTTTAATTAAGCCTTCCCTGAATTTAATGGCAGAACTGTCATAGATGTCGATGTTGTTGGTGTCCCAGACTAAAGGTCTTTGGGGAGGTATATGGGCGGAACACAAAGTGGGACAAGGGAAAAATGTGGGCCATTGCAAGACGAACAGGCATGGGCAAAGTAGAGGAGCAAAGTCCTAAAACAGGCTTTTGTAAAAAAGGGGGTCTCCATGTCTCTCCGTGACAAGGGGTGCCCATGCCCACCAGGCCTTTGTGACATGCAGTTGCATCGTGCCCAGAGGCCATTGTGACACAGGCCCATGCCGTGACACGGAGGGCTCTTGTAGGGCCAAACCCCTCGTGTTGTCACTCTCAGGAGAGCAGCTCTCTGAGGAGGCAGCAGTTCTCTCACGAGGCAGCAGCTCCTCAGGAGGAAGCGGCTCTCCTGAGTGATCTTGGCCAGTGTTCTTCAGAGCACAGCCAAGATGTCCAAGAGAAAGGAAAAGAACACACACTGCCAGTCCCGTAAGGGGCAGCCGCTGCTGTCCAAGTGGCGACAGGTGAGCGAAGGGAATGGAGGGAAAGGCTGCAGTGGGACCTGGGGGAGGGCTGGGGGCAGAGAGCAGCAGCCAGGCCCAGCTCCAGGCCTTGCCCTGGGGAGGAGCCAGAGCCAGGAAGGCCTGGGGGAGGGGAATGGTCCAGAGCCAGCGAGCGCAGCTGGGAACCCAGCCTGGCCTGGCTGCTGAGGCCAGCACCAGCCTTGGGGCCAGAGGTGGGCTCACCAACATGAGGAGGTACAGTGTGCCCGTACAGCTGCCTCCATCTCTCGCCTACCCCTGCTTCCCACAGGTGCCCCAGAGGCCGCCGTCCCAGGCAGCAGCGGAGGTCACATGGGTGACCGTCACACCCCTCCACTGGGACAGACCGGTGCCCAGACTGGTCACCTCATCGAAATCCACAGGTCTTGGATCCCAGCGGGACAGCCTGGAGGGAGGGCACTCAGTGCCCCGCAGTGGCACAGTCACACGACCAGCAAGATTGTCCGTGTCAGACTTGCCACCTCTTCACGGCCCTCCATTGATAGTGACACCTCCATGGCAGCTCAGCCCTGAAATGCCAAGAGCAGCTTCGGCAAGGGTCAAGATGCCCCTTCTGCCAGCAGCCCCAGAAACCTCGGGGAGAAGACCCAGAGTGTGGTCCGGGGGCCGCGTGGCCAGGCGCTACCGAGAGCTTGTGCCACTTTCTGTACTGGGCACTATGGCTGCTGACAGGGCCCAGGAACAACCTTCCCCGGACAGCACAAACGAAAGGGCCTGGCGACGGTCAGCGGCACGGCAGGGCCATCGCCTGCCACCTCTGCGATGTGCAGGTGCCACGCCACTCTGCACAGGGACCCAGCCTGCGTGGGAGCACTGGGGGCATGCAGAGGCAGAGGGGCTCACTGAGGTGCAGGAAGTGCACAGGGGCAAAATAGCCAGAGGTCTGTTTAGAGGCCTTGTCCCGTGCCTCTGTGAAGACACTTCCATCAAGTCCACCTGCACCCAGGAGCAGTCAAGTCTCTGCCAAGAGGCAGATGCAGAGCCCCAGGTGCTGCCCAGCACTCACGGCTTGCCCAAAGGCGCCACAGGAGAAATGGGAAACTCCTCTGAGCTCCTGTCTCCTGACCTGATTGCAGAGCTGTGCTCTGGCTCTGACAACTCATGGCACAGGGACACTTCTCTAAAGGAGCCAGAGGAGAAGTGGGAGAAAAAAGAGCTCCCAGACCCAGAGACTGCTGGAGATGGGGACAGCACCCCATGGAGTGTGTCACTTGCCCCATTGAAAGGGAAAAAGGCTGAAGCAGCAGCTTCTGCCATGGGCGGAGATCTTTGGGACGAGGAGCCCAGGGAACTTTTCCCCACCTCAGACGCTGAGGAAACCTCAGGCTTCTCAGCCTCGTCTTTGTCTGGAGGTACCTGTGAGGAGAGAGGAACTCATTGGCTGTCAGAGCAAAATGCCCACACCTTGGTGCTGTGCACAGAGACTGAGGATGCTCTGAAGCCCCATCAGCATATCAAGGCAGAGGAACTGGAGCAGTTGGAAGAAGACATCCTCATATCTTTGGATCAAGAAAGCCCCTTGGTGCCGCACAGCCTTTGCAGCTGGAGCAAAGGCTGTGTAGGAGAGACCGAAAACTACTCACAGCTTGTGCCTCCTGACATGTTTGAAGAGCTGCCGTCTCCCTTTAACAACAGGGACGTGCCATTCTGGGACACTCATGTAGATGAGTTCCTGGAAAAGTGGGAGGATGAGGAGCTCTCTGACAGAGACCGTGCAGGAGAGGGGGACAGCGATCCAGAGTGCACATTGTGTCCCGCCCTGCAAGACATAGAAGCAGAGCCAGCAGCTTCTCCCTTGGACAGTGATCCCTGTTATGAAGGCCCCAGTGAGCCTCATGTCAGTGCACCAGGGGAAGAGGCAAAGATGTTGGCTTGTGTCTGGCCTGCCGATCCCCCGGAGGAGGCCAACGCAGCATGTCTGGATGCTGGCCATGCCCGGGTCAGCAATGACCAGGAAAAGCCCTGCAGGACTGGGGGGCCAGTAGGAGCTTCCCTGGTGCCTGCCCAGCCCCTGGCATGCAGTATTCCTTCTTCCTCCTCTGACATGACAACAGACCCGCAGTCCCCGGCCCCACAGCGATGGCGCTCCATGGTAAAAACAGCCCGGCGGGCACTGAGGCGGCTTTTCTCCTTCAGCTGCCTCAGGGGTCAGCCAGAGGAGTGAGCCCACCTGCCAGCAGCATGTACATCCCAAGAGATGGCCGCTCAGCCTCAGGCCACTCAGCTCCCAGAGGCAGCCACAGCTCACAGAGGCAGGAGCACAGGGAGGCTTGAAGTGGAAGCACCGATGGATGGACCTATGGATGGATGGATGCATGGAGGGATGGATGGATGGTGCCCAAGGCAATCAGTAGTCACAGGTAGGTACTGCTGCCAGCTCCAGCCCAGTGTGCCCAAGCCAATTGCAAGGCAGCCTGGTCAAGGAGAGCCGGCTGAGGAAGGATGGCAGTGCTGCCTTGCTCACTTTAGGCCTGGGCAGCAGTGTGGGGGTGCATCCCTGCCTTGCTCCCAGGCTACATTAGGAGCTGAGAAATGCTCCTTGGATCTCAACATTTCAGGCAAAGGAAGGCATGCCCATCCTCCTTTCATATGGCATATAGAAAAACTCTTCCTTTGATCTCCACAACATGGACCAGACAAAAGGGCCAACCCTGGAAGAATCCATGGCCCCAATCTCTGCCTCCACAAGAAGCACGAGGACTGTTTGCCGTGAAGAAGCGCAGGGTGATGAAGGACTGACAGGATGCCACTGGAGCCAAGCGTGGTGTCTGTTCTGCTTGATTTCTCCCCTCCATTCCTGCACTTCACCCCAGTGCCCTTCCCTTTCCTTCTGACTCTCTTCTTCTCTATTCCTTTCTGTCTCTCTACCTCCCATTTATTGTTAAATAAAATCCCCATTGTTGACTTTGGTTAGATGGTCTCGTTGGCACCTTAATTGGCTCACAGGTGTCTTTCCCTTATTGCATCTTAACAGGGGCACACATCTGCACACAGCACTCCAGGTGTGGCCCCAAGGACCAGCACAGAGGGACAATCACCGCCCTGGTCCTGCTGGCCACACTAGTGCTGACACAGACGGCCAGGAGGCCATCAGTACTCTTAGAGGCCTGGGTTAGCGTTTGGTCACTCTTGGCCGGCAATGCCAGGGCCTTTCCTGCTGGGCAATTTTCTTGCCACTCTGTCCCCAGCCTAGGGCACTGCAGAGCCTTCTTAGAGCCTTTTTGGAACACAAGGGCAGTACTCAGTTTTCTTGAAACTTAGCCTTGTACCATCCATCCAGCTTGTCCATGTCCCCCCATGGAGCCTTCCTACCCTCCGGCATGCTGACACTCCTACTGAGCTTGGTGTACCACAAATTTATTACTGAAGATGCCCTTGCCCAGATCAGCAGGAGATATGCTGGACAGGACTGCACCCAGGGGACACCACTAGTGACCAGATGCCAGTTAGATGCAGCTCCATTCCCAGCTACACTCTGAACATGGCCATCCTGACAGTTCCTAAGCCAGCCAAGAGTGCCCCTGCACAAGCTCTAGGCTGATGGCTTTTCCAAGGCTGTTCTGTGGGAGATGGAGTCAAAGGCTTTCCTTGAGTCCAGGGAGATTCCACACACAGCTCTTCTCTCAGCCCAGAGGTGGGTCACAAACACCTCAAAGGACATCACATTGCTAAGGCAGGACCTGCCTTTCCTGAACTCTGGCTTGCTGGTCCTGATCCCTCAGTTGTCCTCTATGCATTGTGTGATCCCCTTAATGATGATCTGCTCCAGAACCTTGCCAAGCCATGAGGTCAGGCTTGTTGTGGTGTGTGCGCGTTGTTCATTTTAAACAGTTCTATGTTGTGTTTGTTCGATTTTATAAGTTGTTCAAAATGGCTTCCCCAAAGTTCAGTTTCAGGGTCTCCCTCCCCTTCTTCCCCAAGTTGGTTAACTGCCACTCACAGGTTCCTATAGCAACTCCTGCCCTTTTATTTCTGTTTCCCCATCAATCTGTAAACCCCTCCTTGTTTTCCTCATTATCTTGGTTTTCCCCTCCCATGTTTCCCCGGCAACCCCCCTGTCCGTCACTCTCTGCCCACTCCTCAACCCTAGAAACTTTTACCCGGGGCAGAGGGTGATTGGAGCAGGGAGGGAAGCCACTCCCTTATTATGTTACCGTTGGTCAGTGTCTCATGCTTATCATTTCGTTCTGTATTGTTATTGGTTTCTTGTGATTTGTTCCACCCCTCGGGGATCCTTTAACTGCCCTACCCGAGGGGCGGATCTGGGGCAATTGCCTGCAGTTTCCCTCCTCCTCTGTATCTCCCGGTCCTTAATAAACCCATCCCCCGCTGCGGACAGCTGCCTGCCTCGCGTGATCCTTGCCTCGCCGCCTTTCGTACTACTGCCGCCAACTTTGCTCTGCCCTCTCAGGGACGCCTTCTCCCACCTCAGCCGTGGGAGAGGTCCCTGGAAGCCGGCCACTTGCCCCAGCTGCTCCGTGCCTGGAGCCGAGGCTGATGCGGCCACACGGCCGGCCCAACCAGGCTGTGACTGGGCCATTTGTGGGGCTAGCCGGGCTCAGTTTACGCGCAGCCGCACAGGCTGACAAGCCTGCGGATCCCTGCATCCACCCTGTGGCCCTTTTTGGCCATGGCTATGAAATTGGCACCTCCAGTCATCTGGGACCTCACCTACTAGCCAGGGATGATAATAAAGGATAGACAGTGGTTTAGTGAGGTCCTTCACCAGCTCCATGAGCACCCTGGATGAGGCCCAGCCCGCCCCGTAACTTGTCAGTGTCTCTGTAGCTCTGCAGGTCAATAACGATTTTCTGCTGGATTGCAGAGGATCCAGTCTGTTCCCTGTCAGGGCCTGCTTGCTCAGGGGGCTGCTTATCTTCTGCAAAACTGGTCTCACTGTTGAAGGTTGAGGCCAAAGGCAGCATTCAGTAGCTCAGCCTTTTCTTCAGCCTTCATGATCATATCCCCACCACACATCCAGTACAGAGTGGAGATTTTCCTTTACCTTTGTTGTTATTCTCTTTAAAGAAACACTTTTTATCACACTTTACAGTAGTGGCCAGATGACATGCTAACAGAGCTTTTGCCTTCCTGATCCTCTTGCTACATGAGATGGAGAACAAATGTTGGAAAACATGGTGGGCTGGGTAAGAAAAGCAGTTTGGCAGGGCAGAGGGCTTCTTTGGGGACATTTAGGGGCGGAACACAAAGTGGGGCAAGGGAAAAATGTAGGCCATTGCAAAACGAACAGGCATGGGCAAAGTAGAGGAGCAAAGTCCTAAAACAGGCCTTTGTAAAAAAGGGGGTCTCCATGTCTCTCCGTGACAAGGGGTGCCCATGCCCACCAGGCCTTTGTGACATGCAGTTGCATCGTGCCCAGAGGCCATTGTGACACAGGCCCATGCCATGACACGGAGGGCTCTTGTAGGGCCAAACCCCTAGTGTTGTCACTCTCAGGAGATCAGCTCTCTGAGGAGGCAGCAGTTCTCTCACGAGACAGCAGCTCCTCAGGAGGAAGTGGCTCTCCTGAGTGATCTTGGCCAGTGTTCATCAGAGCACAGCCAAGATGTCCAAGAGAAAGGAAGAGAACACATGCTGCCAGTCCTGTAAGGAGCAGCCGCTGCTGTTCAGGTGGCGACAGGTGAGGGATAGGAATGGAGGGAAAGGCTGCAGTGGGACCTGGGGGAGGGCTGGGGGCAGAGAGCGGCAGCCAGGCCTGGCTCCAGGCCTTGCCCTGGGGAGGAGCCAGAGCCAGGATGGCCTGGGGGAGGGAATGGCCCAGAGACAGTGAGTGCAGCTGGGAACCCAGCCTGGCCTGGCTGCTGAGGCCAGCACCAGCCTTGGGGCCAGAGGTGGGCTCACCAACATGAGGAGGTACAGTGTGCCCGTACAGCTGCCTCCATCTCTCGCCTACCCCTGCTTCCCACAGGTGCCCCAGAGGCCGCCGCAGGCAGCCGCAGAGGTCACATGGGTGACCGTCACACCCCTCCACTGGGACAGACCGGTGCTCAGACCGGTGACCTCATCGAAATCTACAGGACTCTGATCCCAGTGGGACATCCTGGAGGGTGGGCACTCAGTGCCCCGCAGTGGCACAGTCACATGGCCACTAAGGTTGTCCGTATCAGACTTGCCGCCCTTCCATGGCCCTCCATTGACAGTGACACCTCCTTGGAAGCTCAGCTCTAAAATGCCAAGAGCAGCCTCGGCAAGGGTCAAGATGCCCCCTCTGCTAGCAGCCCCAGGAACCTCTGGGAGAATATCCAGAGCACAGTCTGGGGGCTCCATGGCCAGGCGCTACGAGAGCTTGTGCCACCTTTTGCATGGGGCACTATGGCTGCTGACAGGGCCCAGGAAACACCTTCCCCGGACAGCACAGGTGAAAGGCTCTGGCGAGGGTCAGCGGCAAGGCAGTGCCTTCGCCTGCCACCCCTGTGATGTGCAGGTGCCATGCCGCTCCGCACAGGGACCCAGCCTGCGTGGGAGCACTGGGGGCATGCAGAGGCAGAGGGACTCACTGAGGTGCAGGAAGTGCACAGGGGCAAAACATCCAGGGGCCATTTTAGAGGCCTTGTCCCGTGCTGTTGTGGCGCGTGTGTTGCGAGTTCCCAGTTGAGTTTTATGTTAGATGTTCACAGTTAAGTTTTATGTTAGAGGTTGAATGTTTTTGTACAGTTCAAGCCTATTTTGTATTAAGTTCAATCTATTTAAAATGGCGCTTGCCCCGGGCTCCCTCCCCCATTTCTTCCCCAACCTGCCCCGTCAGTCTCCCCATCGCTTAGCAACTCTTGCCTTTTTGTTACAAGTTTTCTGTCATTCCTTAAACCACGCCTTAGTTTCTATAGTTACCTCCCGACCCCTCCTATGTTGCCATGCCAACCTCCCTGTCCGTCACCTTCTGCCCACTCCCCTAGCCCCAGAATCTTCCATTCAGAACCAAGGGTGATTGGGCAATCCCTTAAGTCCCCACCCATGCTCTACCCTGGTTTGTTGTTATGTTTTGTTTGTTATGTTGAACTGTTCTGTTATTGGTCAGGGGGCGGGTTTATTCCCCCCCGGCCCCTCTTTATAAGTTGTTACAGTCCCCGCTCTCAGTGGCAGATCCCTGCAGCTTCCCTCCTTTTCTATTCCCTCTACCTCTCCCTTCAATAAACCTCCCTGCTGCTGGAATCTGTCTCGCCTCTCGAACATCATTTAGCGACCCTGCTTGTTGGAGCGAGAATCCTGCCATCTTCGGACCAGCTCGAGGCATTCTCCCCCTTCCGCCGGGGAGAGCTGGGCCTAGGCAGCCACAAGCTCGGCATTTGCTGGCAAGCAATGCAGATGCCAGAAGAAGCTGCTGGCATAGTTGTGGAGCTAGCTGGGCAAATTCTAAGCACACCGTAACCGTGCCTCTGTGAAGACACTTCCATCAAGTCCACCTGCACCCAGGAGCAGTCAAGTCTCTGCCAAGAGGCAGATGCAGAGCCCCAGGTGCTGCCCAGCACTCACGGCTTGCCCAAAGGCGCCACAGGAGAAATGGGAAACTCCTCTGAGCTCCTGTCTCCTGACCTGATTGCAGAGCTGTGCTCTGGCTCTGACAACTCATGGCACAGGGACACTTCTCTAAAGGAGCCAGAGGAGAAGTGGGAGAAAAAAGAGCTCCCAGACTCAGAGGCTGCTGGAGATGGGGACAGGGACCAATGGAGCGTGTCACTTGTCCCATTGAAAAAGTCTGAGGCAACGGCTTGTGCCGTGGGTGGAGATCCCTGGGACAAGGGGCCCAGTGAGCTTTTCCCCACCTCAGAGGCTGAGGAAACCTCAGGATTCTTGGCTTCATCTATGTCTGGAGGCACCTATGAGGATAGGGGAACGCGTTGTCCAGCAGAGCAAAGCAGCCACAGCACAGTGCTGTGCACAGAGACTGAGGTTGCTTTGAAGCCCCTTCTGCACATTGAGGCAGAGGGGCTGAAGCAGTTGGAAGAAGACATCCTCACCTTGTTGGATCAAGAAAGCCCCTTGGTGCCGCACAGCCTTTGCAGCTGGAGCAAAGGCTGTGTAGGAGAGACCGAAAACTACTCACAGCTTGTGCCCCCTGACATGTTTGAAGAGCTGCCGTCTCCCTTTAACAACAGGGACATGCCGTTCTGGGACACTCATGTAGATGAGTTCCTGGAAAAGTGGGAGGATGAGGAGCTCTCTGACAGAGACCGTGCAGGAGAGGGGGACAGCGATCCAGAGTGCACATTGTGTCCCGCCCTGCAAGACATAGAAGCAGAGCCAGCAGCTTCTCCCTTGGACAGTGATCCCTGTTATGAAGGCCCCAGTGAGCCTCATGTCAGTGCACCAGGGGAAGAGGCAAAGATGTTGGCTTGTGTCTGGCCTGCCGATCCCCCGGAGGAGGCCAACGCAGCATGTCTGGATGCTGGCCATGCCCGGGTCAGCAATGACCAGGAAAAGCCCTGCAGGACTGGGGGGCCAGTAGGAGCTTCCCTGGTGCCTGCCCAGCCCCTGGCATGCAGTATTCCTTCTTCCTCCTCTGACATGACAACAGTCCCGCAGTCCCCGGCCCCACAGCGATGGCGCTCCATGGTAAAAACAGCCCGGCGGGCACTGAGGCGGCTTTTCTCCTTCAGCTGCCTCAGGGGTCAGCCAGAGGAGTGAGCCCACCTGCCAGCAGCATGTACATCCCAAGAGATGGCCGCTCAGCCTCAGGCCACTCAGCTCCCAGAGGCAGCCACAGCTCACAGAGGCAGGAGCGCAGGGAGGCTTGAAGTGGAAGCACCGATGGATGGACCTATGGATGGATGGATGCATGGAGGGATGGATGGATGGTGCCCAAGGCAATCAGTAGTCACAGGTAGGTACTGCTGCCAGCTCCAGCCCAGTGTGCCCAAGCCAATTGCAAGGCAGCCTGGTCAAGGAGAGCCGGCTGAGGAAGGATGGCAGTGCTGCCTTGCTCACTTTAGGCCTGGGCAGCAGTGTGGGGGTGCATCCCTGCCTTGCTCCCAGGCTACATTAGGAGCTGAGAAATGCTCCTTGGATCTCAACATTTCAGGCAAAGGAAGGCATGCCCATCCTCCTTTCATATGGCATATAGAAAAACTCTTCCTTTGATCTCCACAACATGGACCAGACAAAAAGGCCAACCCTGGAAGAATCCATGGCCCCAATCTCTGCCTCCACAAGAAGCACGAGGACTGTTTGTCGCGGAAGAAGCGCAGGGTGATGAAGGACTGACAGGATGCCACTGGAGCCAAGCGTGGTGTCTGTTCTGCTTGATTTCTCCCCTCCATTCCTGCACTTCACCCCAGTGCCCTTCCCTTTCCTTCTGACTCTCTTCTTCTCTATTCCTTTCTGTCTCTCTACCTCCCATTTATTGTTAAATAAAAATCCCCATTGTTGACTTTGGTTAGATGGTCTCGTTGGCACCTTAATTGGCTCACAGGTGTCTTTCCCTTATTGCATCTTAACAGGGGCACACATCTGCACACAGCACTCCAGGTGTGGCCCCAAGGACCAGCACAGAGGGACAATCACCGCCCTGGTCCTGCTGGCCACACTAGTGCTGACACAGACGGCCAGGAGGCCATCAGTACTCTTAGAGGCCTGGGTTAGCGTTTGGTCACTCTTGGCCGGCAATGCCAGGGCCTTTCCTGCTGGGCAATTTTCTTGCCACTCTGTCCCCAGCCTAGGGCACTGCAGAGCCTTCTTAGAGCCTTTTTGGAACACAAGGGCAGTACTCAGTTTTCTTGAAACTTAGCCTTGTACCATCCATCCAGCTTGTCCATGTCCCCCCATGGAGCCTTCCTACCCTCCGGCATGCTGACACTCCTACTGAGCTTGGTGTACCACAAATTTATTACTGAAGATGCCCTTGCCCAGATCAGCAGGAGATATGCTGGACAGGACTGCACCCAGGGGACACCACTAGTGACCAGATGCCAGTTAGATGCAGCTCCATTCCCAGCTACACTCTGAACATGGCCATCCTGACAGTTCCTAAGCCAGCCAAGAGTGCCCCTGCACAAGCCCTGGGCTGATGGCTTTTCCAAGGCTGTTCTGTGGGAGATGGAGTCAAAGGCTTTCCTTGAGTCCAGGGAGACTCCACACACAGCTCTTCTCTCAGCCCAGAGGTGGGTCACAAACACCTCAAAGGATATCGCATTGCTAAGGCAGGACCTGCCTTTCCTAAACCCATGCTGGCTGGTCTTTATCCTTATCCTTCAGCTGCCCTCTCTGGGCCTTGTGATCCCCTTAATGATGATCTGCTCCAGAACCTTGGTGGGTCATGAGGTCAAGCTGACAGGCCTGCAGTTCACCTCATCCTGCCTCTCGCCCTTGTTGGGCATGGCTGTGAAATTGGCACTTCAAGTCATCTGGGGCCCCCCTGACTGGCCAGGACTGATAATAAAGGACAGAGAGCTGCCTAGCAAGCTCCTCTGCCCGCTTCCTGAACACCCTTGGGCGAGGCCCAGCCAGACTCGTAACTTGCCAGTGTTGCAGTGGCTCTGCAGGTCACTAACAACTTTTTCCCGGATTGCAGGGGTTCTAGTCAGCTCCCTGTCCCTGTTTACTTTTTCAGGGCTCTAGAAGTTATCTTTGTTTAAGACTCTCTGTCAAGAAGGCATTGAAGACCTAAACCCGTTCCTCATCCTTTGTGAGTATATTCCCTTCTTCATCCAATAATAGTTGATGGCTTTCTTTTTCCCCTCTCTTTTTAGTAGTGTCTTTATAGAAACACATTACAAAAGAGTCCAGAGTAAGTTCTAAATTTGCTTTTGCCTCTTATCTTCTTTCTTTTTTTTTTTTACCTAATGATGTCTTTAAACTCACCCTGGGTTTCCTACTCCTTTTTTCAAAGGTGATATTATTTTTCTTTTCCTGAGTGGCTGCAAGTGATCCCTGCTCAGTCTGGCCAACCTTCTTCCCTGCCAGCTCCTCTTTGGTACATAGGAATAGTCTGCTCCTGGGCTTTCAAGATTTCTTTCTCAAATATTTCCAAACTTCCTGGTACCCTTTGGTTCCAGTAATAATCGCCTTAATATTCCTATCATCAAACTTCTGCAACCTAAGGATCTATACCTGAACTACTGAATATAGGTCCCCTTTACAGTTGAGAGGGATTTTTAAAGTTACAGTGACCTTCCTATTCTAATAATGTACTTGAATATATATAGGTTCTTTTTAGATTACTCTATGTTTTTGTTTTTGTTTTTTTTTTTTGATAACACTGCAAGTAACTCAGTTGAAACAGTATACAAATACTGTTCAACAATACCATTATTTTTACAAGATATCTGCACTTATATAAATGCATATAAATAAAAATTAAAGTATATATAGCAATTTATAAATGCATGCACAGGCATTTTTCATATTGTGTTTAAAAAGTAGTAGTTAAAAATACTACTACTGAAGAAAAAAGGACATGGTATGCAAAATAGTATGAGGTTTGAGACGTTCAGGTGTTGTCAGGCAATGCTGACCATCATTTCAAATTCAGTATAGCTATTTAACTGGTAAGACAGCATATTCAGCTCTGACCAGCAGTCTTTAACTACCACTTCTTCAACTTATTTTTTTAGAGAAACAAAATATATTGTGTTTCTCTTTATTTCATTCATGGCACATTCGAGCAAAATAGGAATTGTCATCACTAGATGAGTAATCAAACAGGTGGCATCCAAACTGGTTTTTGATATGTGCCCAGCAGAGACATGAGGCAGCTGGTGGATTATTTTGCATGCCAAGTAAGTCTGATGAAGAAAAGCAATTCTTCCAAGACAAAAAAAAACAAAAAAAACCCAACAGAATAAAAAAATACTTAAAAAGGAAAAAGAAAAAAGAAAAAAAGGAAAAAGAGCAATTTCTGCAAACAGCTGAAGATTTTTTTTCTGGAGATTGCAAGAAGCTTGTCCCTCTTGGCTAAGCTTTTCAAATATTGCTTATGAGAGAGGGTCTAATTTCTGTCTTGGCCAGTCTACCTCTGTGAACTTAGAGGAACTGCATGATTTTATTTCTTAAAGCACTCTCCAAAGCCTTTTAGGCATCATTATGTCTATCTGGATTTCCAGAGGAATTCAGTCAACAGTAGAGAAGTAGTGGATGTGATTTTAACATACAAAACACAGGTTATAGAACAATACTTTATGCAAGAGGAAGATTTGGAGCCAAATGTGTTTGGACAGGAAACAGCCTATCCTGGATTTATTTGCAGAATCCCGATCCCCCGAAGAAATATGAAAATAATTTTGTCTTTTTATGCATTTTCTATATGCAGTAGAGATCAAAGTGACATCATCAGCGCAAGGAACCTGGATCTTATATCCTTAATATTATAGAAGAGAAAAAAGACCATCATGAGAACAATCTTCCTTCACAATTCGCTACTGTAAAGCACGGCATCCCAGAAAGTTATGCAGAATGAAAAAAATCATACCTTTGGACTGAGATCTCACAAGATTTTTAAGAATTGAAATGCAAATAACCACAATGAACAAATTGAAAATAACATTGAAATGACAGCCTTTCTGAGGTCTATATTGCTTTCAAGATTTTTGAATAGCATGGCTAATAAATTGTTGGAAAAAATCCAAAAATCTATTCGCAAAAGCAAATGCACAGAATGAAAGAGTATTTCAAGCATTTTTTTACTCCCAAGGAGGACTCTAAATATATAATATATAACTAAATATGCAGGTGCATATATGGTAATTTTTAAAAGTATGACTCTAAAACCAAAAAATGGTTCTTAAAACTTTCTTCTCAACTTTTCATTTACCTCATTCTGATTTTTAAGCCACTAAATGTCAGTTGCAATACTAGCAATCAGTTTATCTTGTGGCCACAAAGTGTTTCCTTTAAAACAAAGACCATCATAATAACAGCTGACTTAACAATTAAATAATATCTTGCTTAGGAACGAATTCTAGTTCTTCAAGAAATGTGGTTTTAGTTACCAAATTATCTTTTACTATCTTATTTAGCAGACTTAACTACATATCCTGTCTTTTTGGTGGATTTTTGAACTTATGAAAAGCATGGTCAGTTTGAAACACTCCTACATTACTCCTATAGTTCAAACAGTATAGATATCCACACAATGGCTCTGAGAAAACAAAAGGATAAAAAGATCTACTAAATAATGGAAGCAAAAACATCCAGGGCTCTTGGGTCAAGTTTTGCTGTTATTTTGTTGGCTTCATAGACCATGAAAATAATATATAAAAGCCCTGATTTAAAGGTGACTAAAATGTTAAGAAGTTCCTGCATCATGAATGATGTTTCTAAGATAAGTTTGATACATGTTCTTATCTTCAATCCTCAAGCCTCAGCTTGTGTAGAGTTTTCATACCCTTGCATTGCTTTACCCAAAATGTTATTAGTCAAATTCTACTACCAAAAGTAAAGTTTTTCTTCCAGGAAGTATGATGGCATCCCATGAGCAAAATGATAACAGTCCCAGCAGAAATCCCAGAGAAAGCTAGAGGAATAGTTATCCTCTGTAATACAGGAGGAAAAAAAAATCAGGGTCGCTGTTCTTTGCATTTCCTTTCAAAAGTCATCAATAATCCAGCAACATGCAGAGCAATGAGCAAACAGACTTTGATATTTGATACACTCCTCTAAACCATCTTTTATAGACTGAACTTTTCAGAGAGGCTATATTTCAATACTGAAATACAACAATTTTCATGGAATATTTATTATCAACATATCAACCATCTATCTGAAAATAGTATCATTAAAGCAAAGGCTTTCAGTGATCTGAGGAAAAATAAATGTTATCAAAGTCTCAAATTATACTTCTTGTTTGTTCTGTCTGGAAAGGCACTGCCAAGTCTTGAAATAATCAAGGGCAATGGGAGGTTGTTTGACACCTTGCATGCAAATCAAGAACTCAAACACTAAAAATTTTGTTTAACTAAGAAACTAATCTCTACATACCAATCTAACAATATATATTATTTTATTTTATTTTCTCTTTGTTATTGTAAATAGTTTTTGGGAAAAAAACTAACTTTCCAGATTACATTTATTTTTCAGTATTCTTAAAAATCACACTGAATGTCATTAAATCTAAGGAAACACAAGCAACTTGCTTCTTCCTTTGCAACTTCCTTTCTTCCTTCCTTCTGAAGGTGAAAGGTTGGAGGGGGTGGTTTTGGCTGCCACTTTCTCATTACATTTGAAGGCTTCAAATGTTCAAGGTTTTCTTTTCTTCTTTACATTGTTTTGTCTATTGTTCTTTTGCATAGTGAATTTTCATATGGTATATCACATGAAATATGATGTTTCATCTCTCTTTGGATAGCACTACAAAAGCTTTCAGATTCTTTTCAATATTTAAAAATGGCTTAGTTGCCCTTTCATTGAATACTTGAATGGATCAATGCTACTTTCTATATGTGCTTCATTTTTGGTCCAAAAATGAAATGAGTATATTTTGTCTACGTGTAAACGGCAAAACAAGCAAAGAAGTGAAGGGATCTTACTAAGGGTTTTGGTTTGTGTTTTGGGTTTGTTTTTTGTGTGTTTTTTTTTTTTTTTTTCCATTCAGATTAAAATACAGGACAATAAAATGGCATTTCAAAAATCTATTAAAAGCATAGGGGAAAAGGGAGTGCAAGTCTCCTGGACAGATCCTACCTTCCCTCAACATTTATTTGCTCTTCAATTGCATGTAGATTCATGACACTAATCTGGACTAAAGCAGAATTATAGTTAATGTATTAGAGCAGCACTTGGGATGGCAACCACAAGGCTCAGCATAAATGAACTCAAAAGCTGTTAGATGTAACCTAGAGTTTACCTCTCACAATTTCATGTTTATGAACTTCATGAAGTCACAATTAATACTGGAAATGGAGAGTAGACATTTTCGCCCAACTTCTGCCATCTGAAAATCAGATGCCTGGTTCAAGTACACTCTATGGTTTTTCCCTGCAAGTAAGTAAATGTGACCCCATTAGGAGATAGACGCACTGAACATGTGACAACTGTCTCCAACATGTTCTGGGTTTTGTCTGGTAGCTTAGCTTAAGTGTGTGAGATGCAATTGACTACAGTGAAATGAAGTGAATCTATCCCCAAATCAGGAAGAGAGAGACAGGCTCCTTAAAACAGGAATTACCTGTAATAGATGGTCTGCACTTTTCTAGCCCTTTCAGAGAAAACTAGAATAGATTCAAATCCCTTGTTTTCTTTTGCCCTGTGGCACATTGAAATGTTAAAGATACAGCTTAGAGAAAGTTAATAAAACTAATGCCATGGTAGCAAACAATACATAATTGCCCCAGAAAACGTGTCAAACAAATCAACTGTGGATGAAGACTTTTGCTTTTATTTTTTGGTGGTGTTTTTAATGTTTTTTCTTTATTTGTTTTTGTGGTTTTTGTTTTGTTTTTTTTTACAGTTGGTATTCTGTAAATGTCTTGAGGTCAGATCAAAATTACCAGCGTGACTGTTTATCTTCAGTGTTCTGTACAGAACTGATGATCATCCTCTTGTGCCTTTAAATAACACCTGTTTTTGCTGTATTTTATTTCCATTTCAACCTTTTTCAATATGTCCACATTTCTATATCCTTTCTGATTTGAACAGTAGAGCTTTCCTTAAGAGTAGAAGAAGCTTAGTTATTTCATGCCACACTTAAGAGCTCAAGCACACCTATATAAATTCGAACTGAACCACCAACATCAGCAGGGTTACTCTGAGGGTCACTGTGAGGTGTACTGGTGCTCTACATCTAATTACAAGAACACATCTTGGTTGGATGGCAATTGGTTTTATGGGGAGCAAAATTATGTCTTGTACTTTCTACCTAAGCATTGTAATAAAAATAGGATTATTAGAACTGTGTTAAGGTGCCTAAGAACCTGAATTTGGACCCTGAAATATTGTGTCTGGGGTCACTTGATTATTAATAAAAACTTTCCAGCTGAGGAATGCTACTTAAATCATAGGTAGATGAAGCTGGTGGAGAGTAGTTGGTCTTGTCAAAACATGTAGCAGTCATGATGATTGCAAATAGTAGAAACTTGTTTTTCTGATAAAGGTCAGTAGGAGAAATGGGCAGCCCTCAAGTTCAGCTTCTGCACCAGCTGAGGGATTTGTGAGGCTGTGTCTCTCCTGGAGGTGGGTTGCTCAAGTAATCTGCTAGGAACTTCTAGTTCTTCCTCCTTAAAATCCAGTGTTTTCCCTCCTGTAAAGATTCATGGACAATTACTAACCTCCCTCAGCTGCACACTTTCTCATTTATGGTCCATGTTTGTTGCTCAAGGCCAAACAAAGAAGATGGTAGAAGGGGTCTGGAAGTTCTAGCAATTCCAGTAAACAAAAAGGAGATGGGGCAATCCTTTCTAATTCTTCTCCTTGTCCATGCTCACACTTTCTGCCATGTCTCCCTCCAAAACAGGGATACAAAAGCCAACTTCTGTATATTCCTGTAACTGCAGTAGGAAGACTTATTCCCCTCCAGTGTAATATATTAAAATGAATAAGTGCTCAGAGAGCAGAAGGTCCCATATTTGTCTTCATCTTTGCTTCTAAAAGTTTTTATGCAAATCTGATCCTTAAACTACTGATATTACATAGCAGATATCTTTGCAGAAAACCTGCCTCTGTATCTTAAAATTCAGTTGTTAGGGAATTTAAATAGTTATAGAAATATCTTGAAACTTACATTTTGTTTTTCATGTATGCTCTGAAGCAAAATAAAATAAATTCCATTCTGCTACAGAAATGTTTAGGATTTAACACTTTGTAATCAATATTATATTTCTTCAAAATATCCTTTGACCAGTATTGTATCAAAACTGGCAAATTTTTTTTTGCTAAATTATTTAATTTGAAAGTACTTCCTTTCTATCTGATTTTTCTAAGTAATATTATTTTTAGCTGTAACTTTTGCTTTTATTCTTGAGTTATTGGTGAATCAGCAAATTATTCTTTCATTACTTGTATTCATAGGACTCAATTACTAGGCTTTTCTATAATTATTAAAAAGTAAAACTTTTTGATTAAGATATTTTAAGATCCATAAACCAGGCAAGCCTCTCATGAACCAGTGTTCTTTGGGTTTTTTCACTGGAATTTTAATGTTTGATATATTTTTACTAAATACTTTAAGTAATTGTCCCTTTTACAGGCAAACCTTACCTGCTCAAGATCTTCAAACTATTTTCAGCTATAAAACCATATCTCTTTTTTATTTTAACATTTTTATTGGTGATCATTGGTAAGCAGATTGTAATAAAAGAGACACAAAGATGATTCTCCACTGTTACAATGTGCTTCTTTAACCTTGAGATGTTACAAGAATAAAAGAGTAGGAAAAGAACAATCACATTTTCTTGGAAGGAATTTGTTCATTTACAGCTGTAGCCTGAGATTTGATAAGATGATGATTCAGCTGGTGGGATGGAACGTGATAAGAAATGATAATAAACTGGCTCCAGGCCAAACCCATAAAACGAAGTAGAAAATTTCCACAGAATTACACTTCTGACAGACATATGCATAATTCTTTAGATTACATGTAAACATTTATTGATACTGATATCCAGTAATCATTAATTCTCAACAATGGAAGCTATTCACATTAAATAAATAAATAAGTAAATAATTAAGTAAATAATCTGGGGACTCCTCTTAATTTCAGTGCATATGGGACTAAAAGAAGAGCAAATGAATATGGGAGGATTGTTTTTAAATGTACTTTCCTTTTCTCCTTTCCCTGGTTTTCATCTGCTACCTTGGACTCAATTTTTCTGTTCCTGTAATACAGAGCATATCTGTAGCCCCATTTCACAATGTAACTAAGACACCTTTCTGGGACAGTTTGACGTTCAGTGGAACAGCTCTAGGTGGTTTGCCAGGATGTTACAGTGCCAAATGGAAGATCTTGAAATGGAGTCAGATGAATAATGGGTGTCACAGACCTTGTTTGTTTTTGATTATCAGTATGGAATGACAAAGGACTAAAATCTATTTTTGATTTTTTCTTAATCATTTTATGGTTACTGCTGCCTCACACCTGTTGAAAGGATATACCTCCTGATGTTTTCACATGATAGGCAAAGTACCTAAACACGAGTGGCAACTGCTTTACACTGGTTATGCCACAGTATTCATTTAATCCTTATTCATTACTGCAGATGTTGCTTCTTATCCTTCAGTGAGATCTATTTTCTTGTAGTTGCTGTGGAATATGTTAGCACATCTGTGATTTTCTTTTATTTTCTCCAAATATTGCCCCAAACTAAACACACTGTCATGAATCCTGGTTTAGCATCTTGCTGACTACACTAATTTGTTGCAAATGGGTTGTTTAGTCTACTTAAAGTAATCACTGGCAAAGGTATCAGGAAAACTAGGTCTAATAAAAATCTGTAAAAAAACAACAAAGCTCAATGGCAAAGTTCACTCTTCTCCCTACTACATGGATGAAACATACAGAGGAAAATCACATAAGAATAAATTTGAAATGTTTGATGTGGAGGCTAGAGATATTAAGGGTAAGGATGGAAAGGGTGAGGGTGAAAAGAGGAGAGGGTAAAGGCAAACCTTCCACTGAGCGACAAGTTTCAGAGTGGATCCTATTTTCAAACTTAAACTCAAACTTGACCAATGGTTTCTGTCTGAAGGATTTAACAGCACTTAATCAATTGATTAAGCTAATTTTTATAAGATGATCAACAGAATTTACTACAATTACAACAGTGAAAATTTTAGATCTGGGAGGGCAATATTTATGCTTTAGATGCTATAAGGTATTTACATCAATTCACATACAGACATGAAGAAGTTATATTGGGAAAAAATCCCCTAAATTTCACAGAATTATTCATGTCAGGTGCCTTTGCATCTTTCAATAGGCTTGGGATTAATGAGTTTCAAGGACTTGGGATATCAGCCCAGGCCCCATCATCAGCTTTGGGTGATAGCCCACCAAGTATTTCCAGTTCAAGGGTTTGTGAGTATTGAGGGGTGTCCCACTCAGAGGGAGGTCCTGGCATCCTGTGGTTCAGGAGACCTTGAGAGCCTCACTTAGGGCCACTTTTTATAGGACAACAAAATTATAGGGTGAAGTAATCCATAAAACTTCTATCCTTGGGTTGTTTATCACTGGAGTTTCTAAAATACTTGTAATTTTTTTCCTAAATTCCTGTAACAACGGGACTGGAGTTTCCAGAACTCCAGGTATAATAGTATTGTTCCACTCAGGCTTTGATTAAGGTAGGGAATGTTCCAAGGCTGTCAGGGATGATTGATTATATGCTCTCTCACCTTTCACCTCAGTATCACTCCCACCCCGGCCATGTAAGAGTTCCTGTATGACCAAGGGACAGCTCACTTCCCAACTCTTTACACAGAGGTTAAGGCCTAATGGAAATTATTGAGAACATATTTTTATCCCCATCCCACTGTTAGAGAGTGAGTGGCTCAGTTACTGGCTGGGGTTAAACCACAACAATGGACTTAAATCACCCTGACATTCTTGTATCTACAAAATCTCTAAATCATCAAAAAGTATAAAACTGGGCTCTACAATGGAATGACATATTTCCAGAGCTTCTAGCAAATCTCCATGAGGATGTCATAGGTTTTTTTCCTGGACTGCATACAGAAAAGGAGACATAGTACTTTGCCTAAGAATTACTGCTCAGGATCACTGACTATAGGCAGGAAATTCAGCAGCTGAAGATCATAGGCACCTATAGCTCAGAACATGATTAGACTCAGCCTGCATCTCCTCAGATAATCAGTAAAAGCTCTGTCTGCAAAATGCTACACAAATGCATTCATCCTGTGATGCATGATGTAATCACATTCCCATCCATTTAATATCGACCATGTTGATTTATTATAATTTTAGTTTCCTAAGAAAAATATACTATATACTACAAAATCTAATGCTTCCCAGAAGTCTAAAAAGCAATTATTTCAGCAATGATGCTACCTTTATCAATTCTATCATCAAAAGATTATTGGAATCATCAAAGGCATCCACTGGGAATTTGTTTGTCCTGGTTGATTGAATTTTTTTCTGTTCTAGAGACCCAGCTGTGAATTATCATTAGTATGGCAGGGGAAAACCATTTACACTTCTTTAAGCAATTTTAGAGTCTTTTTTGTTTTTCTCTTATCATCCCTTTCTCATTTTTGCTTGTTTTTATTTTAGTCTGTTCTTTTCTTTCACAAGTGACAAATTCCCTGCTGCTCTCTTTATTGATTGACGAGAGGCACATGCACCAGTGAAAGCCAGAAAGCAAAGCTGCTGAAAGATGTTTCTGAGTATTGTTTTCTTTAATGATGTGGAGCAGCACTGAAAATAATGTCACCCTCTTCACACTCATTGGAATCCAACCTGAAATAGTGTGCATGTTTAAAAGTCATAAAGGATGTTGTTTACTTTGATACAGTAGTGTCTGGATCCATAAATTAAAAGCATCAGCACTGTGTACTTTTCAACACTCATTTTTTAACTTCCTCCTGTGCACACAGGCAGATTTTTTTGTTGTTATTGTTTCACAATGGTATAACAGTATAATTTTTCTGTTAGGTTCGTAAAGACATAGAAAAACACACTGCTTGTTATCAGCCTTATTTTTAGATTTACGTATATTTGTTAATATGTTCTTCCACAAGGAGTTCTAAGGTCCTGACAACCAGGGGGAGAAAAAGTTGAGAAAGTGGTTTTAAATCATTTGTGCAGTATGCTTTGGGTTGATTGATTGATTGGGTTTTTTTGCTTTAATCTTTTTTTGGTGGTGTTTTTTCTTTGTCTAGTTTTGGTTTTGTGGGGTTTTTAACATCACTGCAAGGACTGTTACATCTTTCAGAATGGATATAGAAGAAGCAGAAAAAGAGGAAATGTTAGAGGTCATTACAGATGGAAACTACAGCAGGAAAAATGGGAAGACTATTCCAGCCTTTCAGTATGTTAGTCTCTTTGCAGAAACTCAGCAACCCCAGTTATATTTTCAGATTATGACATCTTTGTATGTTGGTGAGAATTGAAAAAATACCATAAATTTATTAAGACCTCAATAAAGTCCATTACTCTTATACATTCATTTTCAAAAGCTAAATTCTGGATTTCTACTAGTTAATGAAAGTTCCAATTTCCATTTCTAGTGATTTTTTTAGGATGTGTTTTTACTCATGAAGTTTGTAACTCCAGGCTACCCCTTAGACTTAGATATCCATGGGCAAGGACATTTTCACATTTATTTGTGTTTTCTTATCTATTTTGTAGTCATGGTGATTAACTCAGTCTTTTGGACACGGCAGTCCAATGTGTCCTTTAGGAATGTCTCTGTGATAGAAGAGAACATCACAGTGGGGTCCACAAACATGCTTTAGCAGAACTGCTCCATTCCCAACAAACACTACAAAATAATCAAATAATCACAGAACAGTTTGGGTTGTAAGGGACCTTAAAAATCATCCAGTTCCAACCCCTCTGCCATGGGTTGGGACATCTTGTACTAGACCAGGCTGCTCAGGGAATTGTTCATAAATCTCCCCAGAGGCACTTTGTATTCCCAGGACACTTTGTATTCCCATTCCTGTTCATGCATGCTCACAGCACGCTGACACAACTATGAAATTTCTACTCCTAGAATTTTTTGTTCAACAGGAGTAAGGAGATCTCAAGACACATCAGGTAAAAGCCCTATTAGATTAGGCAAAATACATAACAGGCATGTCCTCTGGCACTCAGTGACACATCTTTGGAGCTCCTGTGAGGCAAATTGATTTCCTTAGGGCATGCCTAGAGTGACATGACATTCTTTTCTCCCTCCATTAGAGGATGTTCCCTTTCAATGTGCTTTACCCCTGTGGGACTGAATGCTGAATAAAGCATTTCCCATTGTAAGAACAAGAGCAAAACCTAACCTTTAATCTTTAGCACGTTGGTGATACAGACACATGTCTGCATGAGGACAAGATATTTCCTGTGAAAGTCAGGTTGCCTACTTGTTTGGCTGAGAATAAAGCAAGGAAATCTTCATTTTTTAGATAAAATGCTATGCATGGGGTTGGACTTTCCCCCTCCCCCTCTGTCTCTTGAGATGTGTTAGCAGCTGGGAAGATAATGTGTGTCACTGCAATATCTGCAGGATTATCAAAGAGAGCATGGGAATGGTCACATCCCCATCACAGTAATAATTTGAATTTATTCCTAAGGCATCAGCATCTTCACCCAGTCTCTGCCTGAATGACAGCTCAGAGTCTGCAAAGGCATCACAAGTGATCCTGGTACACTATGAGCAGCCAACTAGGTTGACAGATTTTTATAAAATTCAGCATATTTAGCTGCTTTTCTCAACCAGTTTTCAATCATTTTTTATTTCTATGTGTATGTATATATACTATCTGTGTGATAGCCTGATGCACTCCATACAAATTAAGGAGGATTTGCATGGATGCCTTCTTGTGAAATCTTTTTTTTTCTTTACGTTTCTGTCGTCTTTTAATAGAAAATCTGTCTGTCAAGGATAAGGTTCCATTGTGTTAGCTGCCATGTAAATATTCACTAAGAAGGAGACAGGGGACAGTAAAGATTAAAAATAAAAAGTAGGGAAAACATTGTTATCCCTAAGAGGATGAAGTAGGGAATTATTAGATGAATACTGTAGGACTGAGGACATTAAAATAAAGTAGTAAGTCTATGCCTTGGCTCAGGAATGACTGACCTTCTTTTGTACTTGCTTATCTTAGGCCAAGGTTTATAAGACAGATTTAAGGATATGCTTTTTTAAGCATTGATAATTTTCTTTGAAGCCCTTGAGTGAAATTTTAGTGGGTCAGGCTTTTGTTGTTGCAGACTGACTTTTTCCATGCTCAGGGCACTGATATTCTACTCACATTTTAAACTGCAGTTGTTCCTACTAGAAAGCAGTATCAGACAAGGCTCAGGGGTGACTTCAAAGGCACAAACCAAAGAGTACTAAAGGTTAAAGCTGAAGCAAATTTCCAAAACCATTAGGGAATTCATCCTTTGCTTCACTTCTAGTTGGCCACAGGCAACTCTTTCTTTCTTTCTCTCTTTCTTTCTTTCTTTCTTTCTTTCTTTCTTTCTTTCTTTCTTTCTTTCTTTCTTTCTTTCTTTCTTTCTTTCTTTCTTTCTTTCTTTCTTTCTTTCTTTCTTTCTTTCTTTCTTTCTTTCTTTCTTTCTTTCTTTCTTTCTTTCTTCCTTTCTTCCTTTCTTCCTTTCTTCCTTTCTTTCCTTTCTTTCCTTTCTTTCCTTTCTTTCCTTTCTTTCCTTTCTTTCCTTTCTTTCCTTTCTTTCCTTTCTTTCCTTTCTTTCCTTTCTTTCCTTTCTTTCCTTTCTTTCCTTTCTTTCCTTTCTTCCTTTCTTCCTTTCTTTCTTCCTTTCTCTCTTCCTTTCTCTCTTCCTTTCTCTCTTCCTTTCTCTCTTTCTTTCTCTCTTTCTCTCTTTCTTTCTCTCTTTCTCTCTTTCTCTCTTTCTCTCTTTCTCTCTTCTCTCTCTCTCTCTCTCTCTCTTTCTCTCTCTCTCTCTCTCTTTCTCTCTTTCTTTCTCTCTTTCTCTCTTTCTCTCTTTCTCTCTTTCTCTCTTTCTCTCTTTCTTTCTTTCTTTCTTTCTTTCTTTCTTTCTTTCTTTCTTTCTTTCTTTCTTTTCTTTTCTTTTCTTTTCTTTTCTTTTCTTTTCTTTTCTTTTCTTTTCTTTTCTTTTCTTTTCTTTTCTTTTCTTTTCTTTTCTTTTCTTTCTTTTCTTTCTTTTCTTTCTTCTTTCTTTTTCTTTTCTTTTTCTTTTCTTTTTCTTTTTCTTTCTTTTCTGTCTTTTCGTTCTTTCTTTCTTTTCTTTCTTTTCTTTCTTTTCTTTCTTTTCTTACCTTACTTTACCTTACCTTACCTTACCGGTGAAGTAAGTGACTCCAGGAGAAGTGATGTGTACTGAAGATTAGTTTACACACAGATCAGGTGCTTGAGTTTGGGTCCATAAGCATGCCTTAAACACACATTATTGTCACAGGATAAACTCTGTGCAATAGGATATGGAATCACTGAATCACAGAATCATAAAATCATTAAGGTTGGAAAAGATCTTTAAGATCATCAAGTCCAACTGTCAACCCAGCACCACTATGTCCACCATTAATCCATGTCTTTAAGTGCCAAATTCACATGTTTTCTGAATACTTCCAGGTATGATGACTCTGCTACTCCCATGGGCAGTTTGTTACAATACTCTACAACCCATTGTGTGAAGAAACTTTTCCTAAGATCCAATTTAAACATCCCCTGGTGCAACATGAGGCCGTTTAATCTTGTCTTATCAATTGTTATCTGGGAGAAGAGACCACCCCCCACCTGGCTACAACCACCTTTCAGATACTTCTGGACAGTGGTAAGATTCTCCCTGGGCCTCCTCTTCTCCAGGCTAAATATCCCTGGATTCCTCAGCCTCTCTTCCTAAGACTTTTGCTTTGGCCCCTTCACTAGCCTTATAAAAAGAAGGCTGGCCTCCCAGTTCCTCAGCTCAAATCCTTACTAATTTCCCAGAAAAAAACTTGAGTCTGCATCAAGTACACATTTTGGAACATATGGAATAGAAATTATCTACAGTGCATTCAAACAGCTGATCTGGTAGTTTAGTGAAGGAATAAAGCCCCCAAAAATCTTTCAGAAGGTAAATATGGATGGCTAGAGAAAGTTGAACACTTTGAAATAGGGTTCATAAGAAAGATTAGAGTAAGCAAGAGCTCTCAAAGTAAATTAAAAGATTAGTTGAACTTGAAATCAAGGGAGTTCTTATTCATCTAAAGCATAGACATTACAGTCCAAGCACTCACTTGAACCCTTTATCTAGTCCTTTGAAGATTAAACTTCAGCTCTAGAGGACCTGGCCTCCCTTAACACTGCCTAGGTACATCACCACTGGCAGATTGTTTTCTCACTGAAACTAGTTCATGTTTCCTGTGCTATTTGAAAAATGCTGCATAAAAAAGACTGAGTAGAAACAAAAATCTTTGAGGGATAGAATAGAAGAAATTTAGTTTCTATTATACAAAATAGTAGAAAGCATGTAACTGCTTCTGAAAGGAGGAAAAAGCTGAGCAAGGATTTTAAGGTGGTAAAGTTCGCCATCAAGAATATTTAAGTGAATTAATTAATTTCTCATAGAAGTCCATATATTCTGGAATATTTAAAGTTTATTTCTGCCTATAACATAGCGAATCATATGACAACAAGAAAACATATGCTGTATCTCAAACTTTGGTATGTTACAGAAGTATTCTTCCCTGCCTGAATTTACTGGCTCCAGTAAATGATTTTGCATAAAGATTATAAACTGAGTTAAAATTATTAATTATTAGTTTTAAGAACCAAAATTCAAAAAGAACCAAAAAATCTCCCCCATTTCCTTGAGGTAATTTATTAATTTCCAGATGACCAGATTTTGGACAGTAAGATGTCTTATATAATCCAAATTTTTCTATTTGACTATATATGCAGATATACATTGCCAGTGTTGATTTTGCTGCTCTGGGTTATTCTGTGTCATCATAACTCATGCAGTGTGTAGCATTGTAGAAACAAATGCATCCCACTTTTGGCTATAGATTAAGATTGACTTGAGAAACTCAAGAAACTTTTATCTTTAAGGGAATATGAACTGACTGCCTTGACTTTCCTCAAAATGCAAGTGACCATCAAAATGTAAGACATTATGAACTCTTGTTTTTCTTTGTCTCTTTGTAGAATCTGTTCTCTTTTATCTGACATGCTCAACAGAGACAAGGAGAGTTTCCACTCGATTTTTCTGATTCTTTTGGTGTTTATTCTTTTGCTTTCCACTACCCAAAGTGTTCATTTAATTGTTTGTTTACTTCTTTACTGGAATAAACAAAGCAGTGGTGTCTGTGTTAAAACAGGGGTCGCAACAGGGTTTTGTTTTACTATTTTGTTAATTACTCACTACTCAAATGACTTTTAATTGGCATTAAATTAAATTACTTTCTGACAAGTTGAATCTGTTTTGCACACAGCAGTAACTATTAAGAAATCCACCTGTCTTTTTGTCAATCCACGAGCTTTCCCATCCACTTTTCTTCCTCTATCCTGTTGGAGGGGGTAGAGGTGAAAGGGAGGGCTGAGCAGCTGAGTGTGCATTTGACAGCTGATCAAGGCTAACCCTCCCTGATTCCCTAACAGTGTGAAGAAATGGGATGTTTGGGAGCTCCTAGTAACAATGAATGAAGGTTCAGTTCACTTTGTTCAGTGGATGTTCCTTTCTTTTAAGATGACTGGTGCAGTAGTGTTAGGAAAATGTATGTTTTCTAGTCACTGGGAATTCCTGCAGAGAATTGAATCAGGTATTTTTTCCCTTTTCCAAGTTCATTAACTTCTCCTAGTTTTCTTCGACGTGGAAATACTGCCTAATAATTGGCTTCCAACGGGACTGTCTGGCCTTGCTGAACACTAATGATAAAGAATCTTTGTTGGCTCACCCTAAGCACGCATTTAGAATATCTGTTGCTATGGATGAAGTTTAACATTGAGGAGAATTGATCATATTAAATTTTCCTGCTTCATAGGTGAACCATTTCATAGCCAGGCAGTAACTCTTGAGAAAGAAGTGGTTCATAACAGGTAGGATGAAGCTCTTGTTTATTTTACTGTATATGTATTCTCCTGTAATGGCAAAGTATCAGAAATAGTTGAAAATGGTGTAGATTGATGTAGATTATAAATAATGTGGTTTTGCAGTGTTTGCACAGGATCAGACACACACACACACACACACACACACACACACACATTCATATACATCCAGTAGCACTCAGGCTAAAACCAGGCACTCCCAAGAGATCAAGTAAATTAATTTTATGTTACTAAATCAAATTATCAGAAATTAGAGCACCATGGAAAATAATAAGTAATATTATTTATTCTTTTTCTGGCTTTAGGGGGTGTGCATTGTTGGTTGTTTTATAAGATATAGAATTGAAGCATTGTGTGATTTTGGAGGGTGCTGATTTTACTGGTGACTTTGGTATGGTTAAAAGGAAGAAAATTTAGTGCAATCCAACATATAAACCACAGGAACAGGCTCAAAATATACTGTGCTGCCTTTACAGTGAGCTGCTTTTTGTGGTCAAGACAACTGTGTTGCCTCTCATTTCTTGTCTGATGATTCTGCAATTCTGCCTTGGACTCAGCCAGAGCCTTGAGTATTGGAGCCTCATGGTTCAAGGCAACACAAATACAAATAATTAGTAGATAGAAAGTAAATATATTTTAATAATTAAAACAAAAAAACAAAAAAAAACCAAAAAACTAGGAAATCACAAAACAATAGTTGCTATTTTTCAATCTGGTTGGTTTCAGAATATACCCTGAAACAGGCAGCCTGAATAAAGGTCTTGCATATATCCAAAGTTAATTTTATTCATAGTACCTAGTATGAGTTTGGATTTGTGCTGAAAACAGTGCTCCTAACACAGGGATGTTTTCATTACTGCTGAGCAGTAATTTACAGGGAGTCAAGACCTTTCCTACTCCTCAGTGAGAAGGCTGGGGGGACGCATAGAGTGGAAGAAGACACAGCCAGGACATGACCTTGACTGACCCTAAGTGATACCCCATATCATCTGACATCATGCTCACCATAAAAACTGGTGAAAGAGAAGGAAAAGGGGTACACCATTGTGCAAAACAGAGCCCTGCTTTCTTGGGAATATTTGAATACCTGCCTGCCCATGGGAAGTGATGGATTAATCTTATCTTGCTTTGCTGGCATGCTTATCTTTTACTTTACCTGTTAAACTGCCTTTATTTAAACTCATGAATTTTCTCACTTTTATCCTCCCCTTTCCCTTGGGAGGATGTGAACAAGTATGGGGCTGAGTTGCCAGCAGGGGCTAAACCACAGCAACACCGTGTCAGAATTTGACAATTCCACTGAGCTGATCACCCTAGGCTGTCCTTGTTCTAATTGGAGAAATAAATATATGAATTTTAGGAAGAATTCAACAGTACATTTACAGGGCCAATTTCTATCAAATGAATCTGAGGAGATCATTAATAAATTAAATATAGATATATAGACTCATAAAGGAGAAAAATCATTTGATGAAATGCATCAAAGTAGTGCAAGAGCAGTGTAGAGTCCTTAATCATTAGGTTATAAAATTATCCTCTTTAAGATCAATACAAAGTAAATACATTATTTCAAATCCAACACCTTTACAAGTGAGACTGGCAGTTTATTCCAGATCACACAAAGGTGGTCAGGGCATTCTTGTAGCATGGTACCTGAGTCCTAACACAGAGATTATCTCTTTGGATACATGAATTTCAGGTGAAGGAAACACATCTTCCTAAAAAAAAATTGGTATGACACTTTACAGTCACTTCTATAGTTTGTGAACCTATATATCAGACAAAGAGACAATTCACTATAATATCTTTTACAGTTCACTCTGTGTCACTACAAGGCTGCCTCTTAGGATGGTAGTTCACAGCTCCTCAGTTGCTGTGTGAAATGAGGTGTGATCAGCTACGAGTCTTGTGTTTTCATTGCAGATATTGTGAATGGAACAACATCATTTGCTAACTTTGCAAAACAGTTTGCAGAGTGTGGTCATGAAATTAAAACAACATGAGAGAAAATCTAACTGACAAAAGCTATGGAAAGCCTCAGAAACATCTACTGATGAGCAGCATTCACATCTATGCCTGGTTTTCTGACCTGGATCCCATGCTCTGACTTTCTGGCTTTACCTGAGCCATCTTTTGGCTATAAACATGCTGGGTGAACCCTGAGCTGGGTCTGAGCCTGATTTGCTGTCCCTGGCTCCCATGTGAGGGAGGTCCATGCTCCCACCCACCTTGCTACAGTGTTGGGCTCCTGGCTCACCATACATTGTGGAACAGGCAGACATCACTGTTCCCAGACATAAAGCACATGGTATCATGAGAAAATTAAGCAGCTGGTGGGTCACTGTGCCTGTTAGCATCCAGATGTCAATATTATATTACATATGATGCTCTGTAATGAGGGATAATCTTCACAGGCTTGACTTAAACTGAGGATTTTGCATCCACTTTGCCTCATGGGACATGACCTGTAGAAATCTGGTTTTATTTTCCATCATGTAGGTTGGCTTGAGTGGGTTTTATTTTTTTCCTCCATTTGAAACACTGATTTTTGGCTTAAAGCTGGTACCAAGACACTTTTGATTATTTTATATATCTTGAATTACATCAGAAGAAAGTAACTCCTGTCATAAATGTTGAGTAGGCATAGTTGAATATTCATCTTGGTTGGGTAAGAGCTGGTAAAAGATTTGTCTGTCACAAAATGTAGACAGTAGATACAAATAATCTCACACCAGCATCTTTGATGTGTTTTTGAAGAGATGTGTGTCAATTGGCTGTATAAAATATCATTGGGACCAAATTAAATTAAAACACTCTCTAAAAAATTTTTCTGGGAGATGAGTACTGGGTCAAAGACTATACTTGCTCTTCCCATGTTCAGACATTTTTATGTGAGACCTGGTTTACCAATACTTTAAAAATGCTGCCAATCATCAACTTGTTCTTTGCAATGAAAACATATTGAATAGATCAAGGGAATCTCTTTAGGGACTTCTATAAGAGGATGAAAGACATAAAAAGGGAGATTATGTTGATGGTGGACAGGCAGGGCTGGGTAAATACATGCAAGTTTGATAATGACAAAATAGAGGATCATAGAATCATAGAATCATAGAACCAATGAGGCTGGAAAAGTTCTTTACAATCAAATGAAACCATTAGCCCTGCACTGCCAAATCCACCACTAAACCATGTCCCCACTACCCTTCAAAGGATGGTGACTCAACCACTTCCCCAGGCAGCCTTTTTCAATGCTAGACCACTCAGTGTAGATCAAATGAAAATATCACACTCAGCAAAGGTCACGGTTAGGAAGTACACTCAAATACTTCTAAGAAAGCATTTGGAACTTTTCCAAGCAGTCTAGATGTTCAAAATCTGGAAATGTTGAAAATATGTCCAAATGGAGAGGTGAAAATGGGGACAAGACTTCCTTCTTTTTATTCCATGTTTTGTTCATTTAATTCCTCCTCGTCTGGGAGGGTTTGCAAATCCAGAGATAAGATGCTGTATTATTTATAAAGTACCAAAGTGGATGGGGAGCCCAAAGTCCTTTCAAATTTGTTCCTGTCTTGATGTAATCTATATCTGACTTTCTAGTTTTGTACCCAGTAGAATGTGAATGTGACACAGAATTACCACATAATGGGTCTTTTTTTCATTCCAATTTCAGAGTAAAGTGGTGGGCACCTTATCTCTAGAGATATCTCTCCCAGAAGAAAACTGGACACACTACCACACTATCAGCATTCAAAAGCTTTTTTTTTTTTTTTTTTTCCTTCAACAGTAAACTTACAAATGTGGCAGATTAGATTAAATGGCAGTTTGCCCTGCTTGAAGAAAAATACATGAGAAAAACCATTATCTGTAGAAAATTGTCATGAATTACAACCTCAAGGAAAAAAAAATACTCTCCCTGAAAATTAAACTCTCATCTCAGTTTCATGTGTTTTCTCAGAGAAATTTCTCTGAGATAGACTTTGAAAGTAAATTGTGTCACTCCTGTAGTTTTCACTTCTTCATTTGGAAACATGTTAGAAGTTTGCATTTTCATAAGCAATCAACATTTTCAAGTAATCAGTTTGATTGATTGAGTTTTCCAAATGCAATGGTGAGCATCCACTTGAAAACAAAAAAGCATGTCAGAAAATGAAGATACCTAAAAGAGACTACATTCATATTAAAGTCTAGATAATTTGAGTTATAAAAATATAAAATTTTAGCATCAATTCTGCTTTGGTGATCATTTGCACAGTACAGTTATTTACATCAGTGTGGTGCAAATGAATAACTAGTAATGAAACAGCATCTGTTTGAGTCAGCAGAATTAACAGTGGTTTCAGATGTCCTAAAATCCTTTTATTCAGAGAGTGATGGAAAGATAGGAGGAAAAATTTTACATTTGTAATCTATAAAATGGGATTTATCTTTAGCTTTTTATAGGTTCATTTTTGTGGTCTTGTGTATTGATTTTGTAGCAGATCTGATGAGAATAGGCAAAGTGAGGAGAATTCATTGATCAGAGGAGAAGCCATTTCACTGGGTCTTTCCTGCTCTCAGTTTCGACTCACTTTGCAACAGAAAAAATGAAATTTTCAGACCCAGAGAGGATTTTGTGAAAAACATTTGTTTGGATTCTAGTTTACTGTACCTCAATATGAATTACACACGCAGGGTCTTGAAGCCAAAGTTTTCAGGCCCAGCTGATCACCCTGCTTGTTTCAGATATTATTTTCCTGGTAGATCTTTATCCTACTCATTGCATACAAAGACACATACAGATTGTGTGTGTTAGAAATATATATATATTTTTTTAAAAATAGACATGTTTTTCCCCTGGAAGTTTTGTGTAAACTAAATCAGCAAGAGAGTGATGGAATTATTTCTGCTACTTTTAGTAACAAATAAACCTTAACAGCTTAAAAAACAGAAGGGAGGGAAAAAAAGCAATTTTGTTTTTAATATTTTTTAAATTATATTTTAAATTTTTGAAAATTCACAATACTGGCAAGTTTTCTCCTCAGTGCATATGGATTTCTCATGCTCACATTGTCTCAACTACAGATGTCAGTTCCAAGTAAAAGGCTATTTCACATCCAAACGAATGATGGGTTTTCATGTTTTCCTCACCTCTCAGTTTTCCATGGCAATTTGGCCTGCAGGGCATGAGGTTTACAATACTTCAAAAATATTAAATAGGATATGCTAGCACAGTACATCTCCAGAGCCATGCAGGCAGCACTCTGCTCTGTACTGCCTTTTGTTAGAAAAAGAATGAAGTTCAAGGTCTTGCATGTTCTCTTCAAAGTACTCCTGCTCTTGGCTTAGGATACTTAAGGAAAAAAAAATCACCTAAATCTTTGAGTTGAAGAATTTGGATGACAGCTTTAGTCCCTTGGTGCAAGGAGCTGTCTGCAGGTGCAGGAGAGCAAATGAGAGAAAAATGGAATATTTTCAAGGGGCAGTCCAAGGCTGTGAAGTAATTCACTTCAGGAACTTGGAACTGTCATAAGTGTCGCCACTTCTCACTCTAAGTGCTTTCTCTAACAATACCTGGCAACTTGCATCTGAAGAAAAGGAGAACACAAAGCAAAATAAGTCACATCATTACAGGTATTTCTTTCCCAGGGGGCGGTGGAGAAAAAAATTAAAACCTGAGAGTTAGTCATATAATTTAAAGCAATGTGAAAAACCTTTATATATTAGAAAGATGTTCTGAAAGAATAAAAATAAGAATGACAAGAATAGACAGAACAAGAATAGACCTAGAACTAGAATAGAATAGAATAGAATAGAATAGAATAGAATAGAATAGAATAGAATAGAATAGAATAGAAAGAATGGAAGAGGACGGAACAGAGCTGAACTGAATTTTCAGATGGAGTTTAACTGCATCTATTGAAAGGTTGCTATCTTGTGTGCAGGAAGAGATACATTCCATTTATTGTAGCTAAAGACTTGTACCTGAAGGTGGAACATGCACTGGCAGCAGTCCATGATGGGTGATTTCTTTGATATTATTCAGTATTTTCTTGTGTTCTCCAGTCTGCCCATGTACAGCCACCTGGAACCACATGTCTTATTTTCATACTGTAATTTCTTTAAAGTGAGATTGCATTTTTTCAGACAATTGTAAAAAGCCCAGTTCAATAATCATTTTTTTCTACAGTGAAAATTACTCAGTTCAACCACAGGAGAACTGTCGCTGCTAAAAGTTGCCAACACCTATTTTGTGTTCTTTGGCTGTAGTACATAAAGGGAAGAGAATTGAAGAAGGTCAGTCTAGAGTTCAGTAGGACTCAGGAGTGACCTGGTCAGATTGAAAACGTTTACCTCCCCCCATCTGAAATAAATTTGGACTGCCTCCTGGTGTAGCGCCACTACTGTCTCTATCTGTTAACAAATACAAGAATCATTGGCTTGTTCCCTGTCTACTTTCTCAGTGTTTGTTTCAGAACTTTTTTTCCATGCTTTGTTCCTGACTAATGAGTCATAGTTTTTTAATTCCTTTTCCTATATGCATTTATAGGGTTTTTCCTCATTTTAAACAAAATAGTTACGAAAATGAGACTATTTTTTATTTATTCTATCACAGTTTCATTGTACATGGACATAGATTTTTTTTCCTGTTTTTTTCTTTTCTGACAGACCTGAAATGACTAATTGTGCAAGTATGCCTGAGAGGAAAGAGTGAGGAGAAGGGAAATTTGGAGTCAGTTTTCTTCTTGACTTTTGATTCAGTTTATCTGATATTTGATGCTGTGCTATATAGGTGTCAGATTCAAGAAAACTAAACATATCAAAAAGTGAAAAGCATTTTTATGAGCTGTTTTTTGGTTTATTTTCAACACTTAAACTCTGGTCTGTGTTCATAATCTGAAGAGGAAAAAAGAAAATTCCTTATCAAATCCCAAATATTTCACTGAATAAACATATTTCCTGGAGGAAAGGTGAGGAAATAAATGTAGTTTTGAGAATGGGCATTGTGCTTTCCATGCTCCCATTGTCCTTCTCAGTCTGTAATGTGAACTCCAAGGCTGAGGCAGAGCAGTGGCATAGAAAGATGAAAGGGCCACTCTTTGCCAGCCCTCCCTATAATGAGTACAGTGGTGAAGCACAGAGAGTTTGTAGGAGATTGCAGTGAAGCAAACATGCAAAGGGTAGAGGAATACAAGTCATGGAAGACGTGCAGGTGCTAAAGATGGTCATGAAGTGTCAGAGAAAAGACAATGTAGGACAAATTATAGAAGTACTTTGTGCTGCTGCAAAACAATAGGCTTGTCATGCATTCTTTTTTTTTTTTCTGTGTTTGCATGAGGAATATTTTGCTTTCTGTACTTGACTCAGAACAATTAACACCAAAAAAGAACACAGGAGTGTCCTGAGCAAGTTTGCTGAGTATATGCAATCTGGGGAGGCCCAGCTGCATAGCGACTGCTGCAGTCATTACCTTTGTGCTATTTTGTTAGCTCTCAAATAGGTGCATTTGTCTTTTGGCAAGATGTGGATGGTGTGCAAATGTAGCAGAAAACAGAAAACATGTTATCAATAATTTACAATTGTGCAGGATCCATTTTTTAACAGGAACTGCCCATTCAGTATTTTGTAATATATAAAGTCACTTGCCATAAGTTAACATGCATGGTGCTCAGCTGTCTGTAAATTATGAATTACAAACCTCCCTCTCCAACCCACGCTCTGAAGAAATGAAAAAATGGCCTGAAACTTTCTAATGCCCAGAGATTATCTGAGAGATCACCTCACAGCTGCTGAGACACCATTGTCTTGTAGAAAAGATACTAATGAAAGTGACCCAAGAGGGAAGAGACTGCTCAAGAAGCTGACGCCCTTTTATTTCCTTTTAGGCTTCTAAATTTACTAGGCTATACCATTTAACACTGAGAGAAATAAAAAAAAAATAAAAACAAAAATCCCCATAAAAATTCTTTAGCTATTTGTCATGGAAAATAGTGTGCAGGATTAAAAAAACAGACCCAAACAAACGAAAAATGTAAAGACTTGTGAAGGCTTATACAGCAATCAGTTAACTCATCATAATGAAGTCAGGTTTGTTTGCACACACTGTGTTATTTCTCACAGCAAAATGAGAGTTTCTTTATCAAAGGCAGATTAGCAACTTTGGGCAAATGTTCTGTTCAGATGAGTCACACAATATTGCTGAAAAATTTGGAAGACTCCATTGGCACTCCATTGGCAATCTTTCAGAAAACAGAGACACACTTAGAGACCACTAGGCTGGGATGCAAGCTGTGCCCCACAGAGCTGCAAGTACAATAAGTGTAGCCTCAGAAGATGAAGCAGAAAGTGTCAAGTATGTGACAAATAAATTTCTGGTTTTATTTTTGTTGGTTTTCTTTTTTTCACTTTCCAACAAATTAAAAGGATTTGTTTAGCACTACAAGGTTCTATTTGACATGGGTAATTTCAGCATTCTGTCTTCAAAGAGTGTGGCCTTAGCTCTGTGGGTCTGCTTCTGGAAGAAGAAGATAGATTCTACTTTACATGTAAAATTTTGAAACTTAATACTAGTGGGATTTTTGAAATGGAATGGCTACCTTTTTATTTTCTAGTACATGCTGGTTACAGAGCCATTTCATGGAAGAAAAGGTAGGCTTGAAAACAATCCATAAAAATGTCCACAAAAATCCTTTCTATAGTCAGAGCGTGAATGACCTTTTGCTTTTTAGACAAAATCTTTCAGGGTACCTCCATTTCTTAGTTGTACTTGCCTGAGTGTGTTACCATGGTGATTAGGAGATTCTGGAAATTAACTTCGTTTTATGATTATTGTGAAACATTTGTATGTGAGCTGATGATCTGTATTTCAGAATCAGATCTTGAAGAGACAATAACCTTTTGGGGATTAGCAGCTCTTCTCCCATGAAAAATAAAGAGCAACTGAGATTAAAGAAGGCCAGATTTGTAATTGATGTATTGAACCATTAGTGATTTTATTCCAGTCACACCTCTTTAAATCAGCCAGAAATCCATCCCAGTTTGCTGATAATTTTCCACCAAAAAAGCAATTGGATATGTAAACACTATGAAAATGAAGCAGCAAAACCAGTCAAACAAACTAGCTGCCAAATCATGTATCTTCTGCCAATGACCAGTATCCTGCAACATCCTGCTCTGTCAGTGAAAATATTCCCTTTGTTATTCCACAATTACAATTGCAGTTTCACTCTTTCAAGAGTTGATAACAATGACAAGAGCAATGACATTCTCTGGTTCTATCTAGAGAAGAGAGATTTCTCCTTGCTGGAAGTAAAAAAGCAGGAGTTTAAGGTATGTTATCTAGATGGATGTACATGTCTTATTATAAATAGACATTTGTCTGTTCTTTATAGATTAGATTTTCTACTGACAACTGAAAGAATTTTGGCAAGATCTTGTAATCCTTGTAAATGGAGGTAACCATTGACATGAAAAAAGCATAATTATTGAAAAGGTAGAAAATTTAAAGTAGGAAACATCACAGCATGAGTGGGTTCTGAGCTTGGCTTATCCCAGCCCCTCTCACAAAGCCTGGAGCACCTTCTCTGCCTCCTTCTTCACTGACCTTGGTTTCTGCAGGGCAGCTTCTCTGAGGTTTTTCTCATTCCTCACCCCCATCTGCTGTTCAATAGGTTTTATCCATTCTTAACCATCTCAGAATATTCACTTTATCTCTTACTCCACTCTGTGGAGTTAAACAGGAAAGATCCAAGATCCCAAGACAGACATCTATGCTACTCGTAACCGTTCTATAGGTTGAATGTGGTCCCTTAACAACTGTTCTCTGAGACCAGCAACAGTTCTCTGACACCTCATCTGTGCTTTATCCATCTGGCTGCCCAGATATGTTCACTTGAATAAGCAGAAAAGTTTGAGAAACAGACTCTCAGAAATCAAAGCAAATTATGTCCGCCACGCCTCCCTTGGAAACAGACAGCTTATCACAGGAAGAAATCTGGTTGGTCATACAAGATTTACCCATGATATATTCATACTAATCGTTACAGTTCACTCTGATTTTTATGTCTCCAGAAAAGTCTTTCAAAAGGATTCACTCCATGATTTTCCCTGGCACTTGTGTAATTTTCCTTTAGTCTTCTGGATTGTGTGAAATTTTTGAAAAAGGTGTGTGATAAGTCCTTTTCTGCATTCACCAGAAATCTTCCCAAATCTCCCCAACCTGCTGACAGAGTGGCTTTCAAGGATGTTGGCTATGTCTTTCAGCAGCCTTGGATGTATCTTTTTGGATCCCACAGCTTTATAGGGGTTGATCTCTCTCTAAAGATCACTGTCTCTTCCCTCATCCATTGATGGTGCTTCCTCTTGAATCCTTCCTCTGGTCACAAATGTCTGAGCAAAGAGGGCACTTATTTCCTCCTGTCTCTTATAGGTATATCTTAATGGTCTGGTTGGAAACTTTCCCATCCAATTGTTTGATTAGCCATTTACTGTGCTAATAACCAATATAAAAACCAGAAGACATGGAGATTTGAAAAAAAAACCCACAACAACAAAAAACAAACAAGCAAAAAATAAAAAACAAAACCAAAAAAAGACTACAATTCATATATATTGGTTTATAATTCTAGAGATTTTTATTTACATTCTAGACTTTTTCTCAGTTTTTCTTCCTTCTTTCCCATTTTTCCCTACCTTTTCTGTTTTGATGTTAAAAATATCACAGCAGGGCTTAAAAGCATTCTTAAATGAGTAAAAAATGGCAGAATTCCTTCTTTCCTGTAACCCAGCCAGAAAAAATTAGTTTAAATTAATTTTAATCTGATGCGTGATTGTTTTATTTCAATAATCAGGGTGCTTGAACTATGATTCATAGGCACTGCTCTGTTTTGAAGTACACTTGAGGAAGAAAATAATTCAGACCTTAGTTCTTCAAGGCTGAACACATCACACAAAAGCCAAAAGTTCCCACTTTCAAAAATCTCAGCAATGATTCACAATCTTACTAATTTTTCAAATACAAGATCAAATTGGCTTTTGATGAGGTGCAGAGGAACAAGCTCTCAAGCAATCTGTTGAATTCCAGAAAGCAATTTATATGTTATTAGGAAAAAATTCTGATTATGAATTTGGTGTGCTTGACCATGAGCAGGGTTCAGAGGCAAGTGGCAAGCAAAATCATTGGTCTGTAAAAACCACTTTGAAGTAAGGGATTAAAGAAGAACAAACACAAGTTATTCAAAAATTCAGAGTCAAATGTAAGGAGCAAAGATTACCTTGGGAAGTTATATCAGATGGTCATTTTACACAGTGTGTTTTTAGAGGGTAGTCTTCATTATCACTGCATTGGGATCTGTAATTCATGTCAGTGAAAATGAAGAGAAAATCAAGGTTTTACTATGGAATAAAAAAACTATTTCTAGGATCAAAGTGGGGGCACTAGTACATTTCTCTGTGTTGTGGTTTAACCCTGGCTGGGAAGTCAGCTCCACACAGCTACACACTGACTTTCCCCCTGTAGGACATGGGGCAGAGTCAAAAATATTAAAGTGAGAAAACTCACAGGTTCAGAAAAAGACAGTTTAATGGGTAAAGTGAAAGCCATGCATATTAAAAAAAAAAACAAAACAAAGAATTAACTGACTAATTTGGATGGGCAGGCAGGTGCTCAGCCGCCAGGACAGCAGGGCCTCATTAAGGCCATAGGGAGACTTGGGAAAACAAATACCATCACTCCAAATATTCCCCCAGTGCTTCTTCTCCCTCACCTTTATATGCTGAGCATGACCCCCTGTGGGCTGGAACATCTCTGGGGTCAGCTGGGGTCAGCTGTCCTGGCTGTGTCCCCTCCCAGCTCCTGTGCAGACCCAGCCTCCTCACTGGTGGGGTGGGGTAAAGAACGGAAAAGGCCTTGATGCTGTGTAAGCACTGCAGACAAAAACAACCCAGAATTATCAACACTGTTTCCAGCACAAATCCAAAGCACAGCCCCGTGCTAGCTACTGGGAAGAAAATTAACTCCATCCTAACTAAAACCAGCATGCTATAGCAGGGACAGTACATTTCCATGTTCCACACTATGGTCTGTGTGTAATCTGGCCACCTTTGCTGATCCATCTTTCTGCTAAAGCAGAACCAGTCAATGGAAATGGAGAGACTAGACTAGAGACATTAAATAAAACTGTTTTTTCTCCTTCCCTCCCTCCCTCTCTCCCTCCCTCCCTCTCTCCTTTTTTTATAATAGCAATCTAGATGGGTGAGAAGGCATGTGAGGGTCTCAGGCTCCATGGATGGTGAAGATCCTGAAGGACTCTAAGAAGCACAGGCAGAGTAAAAGAGAGAAACTAGAAATTCTCTTTGTCAAAAATGTACATTTTTAAGGTTTTGAGAATTTGAGGGTCTTGGAGAAAGCCCATGGGTATTTTTCCATGTTCTTATTCAAGACTAGTTGGTTGTGAACTTGGTATTTTTCAGGTCTATGGTATCTATCTAGGGAGAAGAGCAGCAGGGGAGAGTCACACCTCTGTTGAACCAGATCATAAAGTTCTGTCTTGCCTTGAAATGTTGAATGTTCTTTACCAGCAGCAAATGCCTATGGAAGTGCATAAGAGCAGAGGAAATGTATGTGGCATCTTCCCTTCTCACTCCCCTATTATATAAACTTCCTCAGCTTGCAGCAGTCTGTGAATGATGGATAATTGAGAACATATAAGAAAGGATCTGCTACATATGGATGTGCTCAACTTCAAGTAGTGTTCACAGTTTAGATTTCTGGAGATTTTGGAAGCAATTCCTGAAATGAAAAAAAAAAAAAAAAAACCCAAATGTGCAACTCATCACATTTCATGAATTAAATTTTGGAGAAGCATTCATGTACCAAACATGGTATATTTTTGTAACATTTAAAAATCTTTTGATTCTGCAATGATCTTTTATATGTTTTAATCATCAAAAAGCTATAAAGTCAGTAGTTTTTCTGCATTATGAAGAAAAAGAAATGCTTTTACCTGAATAAGGTGATTGCTCTTAGTTTTCAAGCATTTATTTATTTGGTTTTAAACAAGAGAATTTAGTTTAAAGGACTTTTCCAGAGAAAGAGTTATGGTTAGAAAAAATAGTGAGTTTTGAGGCTTGAGTGAGTTTTTAAAAAAATTCTTGATAAGGATGCATGTCCTGCAGACTAACTACTTGAATATTTCATGTTTCATTCCCCCCAAAACAAAAATTCTGCCAGAGAGAAAGGAGAATTGCTAGGAATATGGATGAACATGGAAGAACGGCTGATAAGGAGAGGAAGATTTCTCTGAGGAGGAAAAGCAGAAAAGATAAATTTCAGAGTAATGTAATACTTCTCCTATAAAACTCAAAATGCAATAAGATTGAATTATGAGGAAGGTATGATTATGCTGTTAAAGGATGCACACCATTATGCAAAATGCTAAAGAAAGAAAAAATGATATGTGACTACTGAACTAGATTCTGTCTACGATAAGTGGTGATAATAAAAAATATTCATCTAAAATTCCAGATGAAATACATTTCACATAATGTTATTTATTAAACCATAATATTGCATTCTCTTCTCTCATTTTGCTGTTCAATCTTAAGAGATTAGAGACCATTATTATTGAAAAAAGTAAGAGGCTTTAAATTCTTGAAAACTAAATTCTTTAATAATGAAATCAGTGTAAAGGCATAGAAAAAATCATGATTTTTTAATACAGCAGTCAGCAAAATTTAGAAGAGATGATCAACAAAAGCAATTATAAAAGGATGATGTTCATGGAAAAACATTGGCAAACAAACAGAAAGAGTCTGGCTTCCCTCAACCTGCCTCCATTGTGTTTTCCAAGGGAAGTTTTTTATCACTTTTGAGATTTGCAGTATACGAAAAAATAAAGAAACTCATAATACTAGTTGAATTCTTTGTGGTCCTGCATTCCAAGTCACCCTCCTGTCCTTTACCTACCTTTCTGGGGATTTGTCAGGCACTTACTGAAAACTGTTATTTAAGTGCCCTCTTAGTGCAGCTCCTTTTGGTTTTCTTTTTTAACTCCCTGTAGTTTCCAGACCATATGTTCTTTGACAGTCTTTTTAATTAGTGACAGATGGATGAAAGAATTTTAGATCCTAGACTGAATTTCTTGCTGTTGTGATTTTTTCCTTAAAATGAGACTTTCCATACACTATTAATTTCTCAAAATACTTCTTGTTGGTTTTGCTTCCCCTCTCTGTTCTATCAACGCCTCTGCTTTGTTTTCAGCAAGAAAGAAAGAAAGAAAGAAAGAAAGAAAGAAAGAAAGAAAGAAAGAAAGAAAAAAAGACTATTCATTTGAACTGTGTGTTTTTTTAATCTTATCTTCAGTGGCAGATTATGATCCTGTAGGTCTAGTCTGCTTCTCATTCTGATTAGTGTTGTCAGGATTTCTGAAAGAAAAGTCTGGCATTCAACTAAGTGAATTACACAACTGTTATGAAGAGTTTGATACTTTATTTTAAAAGCATGTCCAGGAGACAAAACACAGCAAAACACTACCACCAAAAATGCAAAACAAAGAGTAAGGCAGTCTCTGATATAATATGACAACCATCATTTCATATTACCTTTTACTTTAGGACTAAAAAAATACTCCTTTTATGATTGTCATCCATAATCTTGTGTTTTCTTGGTTAGTTGTTTTTTTGGTGTGTGTCTTCTTCCCCTACTGACTCCTTCCCCACTGCTATGGGTAACAAAGCTCACTGGGCATTTAAGGTCTTTATAAATTACTTGCAAAATAGTTCTTTTTTTTGCTCATTAAGTAGTACCTTGCTTCCAGGGAATCTGGTACTGCACGTGCTGTGAGGCATTTTACAGGCATTTTCAACACATCAATGTTACCTTCTGCCAGAAAAAGAACAAACAAAAAATTAGCACTTAGTCCTCATTTGATCTAATGCTAATCCCCTAAAATTTATTTATTCTGGGAAAAAAAACAGCAACAAAGACTACCTAGTTTTATGCTTAAGAATATATTTAGTCACAACAAGTAAACAGGATGGAAATTCAATTGTTGGCAACATAATAAGTGCTGCTAGTGTTGAGCAGAGAAGGTTGCATTGAAAACTCATAACAACCCTCCAGTATTTGAAGGGGGCCTACAGGGAAGTCAGAGAGAGAGCCTTCATCAGAAACTATAGTGATAGGACACAGAGTAATGAAAGAGGGGAAATTTAGGTTAGATATTGGGAAGAAATTCTTTACAGTGAGGGTGGTGAGATACTGGAACAGGTTGCCCAGGGAGGTTGTGGATGTCCCAGTCCTGGCAATGTTCAAAGCCAGGTAGGATAAGAACTTGAGCAACCTGGTCTAGTGGGAGGTGTCCCTGCCCGCAGTAGGGAGGTTTGGAACTAGATGATCTTAAAGGTCCCTTCCAAACCTTCAAATCCTGTTATTCTAATTGTGAAAGTTTTTATTGTGTAGATGTCACAGATAAACCCCAGCTGGCAACTAAGTATCACAAAACCTCTTCAGCACCCCTCAGTGGTGAGGAGAATCCAAAATAAGAGGTAGACTGTGTGAATTCAAAACAGGTTAATAATTGAAACAACAACAACAAAAAATACTAATAGTTAGAAATTAAAAGTATAAATAAAATTGTAATAATGAAAATATAATATTAATGCTAGAAATGAATAGGGGAGAGAGAAGGTGTAAAACTCAGGAAAAACAAGTGATGCAAAATAGTGTTGCTCACCACCAATCCACCGACCAATGCCCAGCTGGTGCCTGATCAGTAATTGGTGACTCCCAGACAACTCTCTCATTTCAGACAACTCCCACCAATTTATCTACTGTGTGAAATATCCCTTTGGCTAGGTCAGGTCACCTTTTCTGGCCATACTACCTCATGGCTTCTTGAACACTTCCTCTGGCAGGGCATGAGACACTGGAAGTTCTTGATTTAGAGTAAACATTACTGAGCAACAGTCAAAATATCAGTGTGTTAGCAACATTCTCATACTAAATTCAAAACACAGCACTGTACCAGCTACCAAGAAGAAAATTATCTCAATGGAAACCAGGACAGTAGATGCTGTCATTAAGTTATAACTTTGAGAAATATTTATCCAATAACACCTACCACAACTAGCCAAACCTATATAGACATCCTAAATAAAGCTGCTTAGAAGCAGACAGTTTGGAATGACAAGATGGTAGCTAGTGTAGATATTAATAGATATCTTTTTCTCAGCTGGAAGGGGATGGTACTTTACAGCAACACACCCAAAATTGCTGCATATGACAAAGTAGATTGTATATATACCTTGTATTGTATATTATTTGGATAAAACTAGATATTAGCATCTCTTTTCCCTGCACAGAGAACAAATAATGCTCTCTTCCATTGGCTGGCCAGGAGAAATACTAGCAGAATATTTTACCATTATATTCATTGGAGGATTAATCTAGTAGTATATGCAATTATTTTTATCTTCTATTAATCTGCCTGCTGATTTACACAGTTACTTTCCTTACTCATGTTTACCATTTTGCTGCCTTGCTATGGTCCTTTAGAATGAAGAGAGAGATTGAATGTGTCCTTTAAATATTGCTTCAATTTCCTCTGTCAGAACCCCTATTGAGAGACAAGAAATAACATGCAAAGGAACCTATTTATCAAACAGGACACACAGTGATTGTCATTTCTTATCCAGTCACCACTATTGTTTAACTTACTATACTTTTTTCCTGAGTAAAAAAATCCTGAGAGATTGAAGAGGATAATGTATTTTGCATAAAAAAGCCTTTCAGATGAGTTCCTTGAATATTTACAAAGGAGAGGAAAAAAAGTTTTTGTTGCTGAGCTGTTTTGGAAGAACAGATTGAAGGCCTAGAGCTCAGCAGCAAAGCTGCTGCACCTATAGATGTGTGACAGTGACGAGCAGCTGGTGGTGATTAGCACAGCAACAACCCATCTACCCAACATATTTCACTCTGATAAAGAAAAGAGAAAGCTGCACAAAAAACCCCAAACAAACAACAAGCCATCACAGCCTGCAGCCTTCACTTTCCTCATCAAAACTTAGGGGGGGGCATCTTTTTGACAAAGGGATCACAAAAGCAGAAACAGTGTGATGTGTGCTTGTGTTTGCTCTCCCAGTCTTAGTTAGGGCAGACTTAGAGGAAATGTAAAAAGGAAGTTGACACCACTATCAAATTTTGCTAGTTAAGTTTAAAACCGTCATTTGACTATGGAGATCAAAAATGAGAAATACCTTTCTCATAGTAGGTAGGCTGTTATCATGCTTGCAAAAAATGGTGGTTGTGCTGTGTAAATATATTTTTCTGAATCCAAATTCATATTATTGTATCAAGCTACTTCTTTAAATAACCTACAAAGCAACACAAAAAATGATGGCTTATATCATATTACTTGTGGATCAAGGATCACTCAATTTACGGAACTGTAGAAGGAACTGAGCTGGAAGGAACCCACAAGTATCATCACGTGTGACTTCTAAGTGAATGGCCCATAGGGGGATCAAACCCACAGCTCTGGCATTATTAACACCATGCTTTGACCATCAGGGAGCTGGGAAGTTAAGCCTCAAGTGTTAGTTGGGCTTGAAGCCTAAATTTCAATCTCATGCCTTGAAAACTGTTCAGTTCAAGCCAAGATGGATACCTCAGTTACATCAGGTGAACAAGTAATGAAAGGGTATTTAGATGAAATGTTAAGATAAAAAACAAATACAGAACTAGTGTGAAGGCCTCACTGGAGGATGGCTAAAGAAAGTAGGCCAGGTTTGTGTCTAGTTGGAGATTGAATGTCCTTAAGGATGAAGACTTCACAGCCTCCCTCTGCTGGCTGTTCCAGTGTTTCACTCAACTAACAGTTAAAAACTGCTTTTTCCTTCTGCTTAAATGGAATTGCATGTATTTGAGTTGATGCCCATTGCCTCTTGTCATTTCATGCAATGTCACTGAGAAGTATCTTCCTTTCAATTATGTCAGTACTTTAAATGAAATCAGATTTTGTCTGAATTTCTAAATTCTTGATATATGCTGGAGTCATTTTAGTATATAGTGGATATATGCTGGAGTCATATTTTAGCATTATAGTGTAATCTAGAGGTGCCAGATCAGATTAATTCTCTAGATGATGTACGGAGATGTAGTAATCTACATGGGGAAGGAAAAAAAAAGAAAAAATTAAGCTGAAAATTTTTTCTTCATTTTTGTGACAGGGTGTTGTCAGAAACCGAGACAGATCCTGCATCTTTTCATTTCAGCCACACTGCAATTTTTTTGCTGGAAACAACCCCACCATTTATGTTTCAGACCCTATAATTTCATGTTCTTCACTAATTAGTCAATTTTTTTCTTGTGAGTGAATGTTTGCTTTTTACACCATTTGTTATTTAAAACATCCAGTTTATATAAAAGCCTTTCTACAAAGTGGGAGTAATATATTTTTATTTTACAATATACTTATTTAAGTTTTAGGCTAGATAATTAGTTGCCTTTCAGACTATAATCTTTCATATATATGAACAAGATAATAGAGCCTCATGGAAGTATGACTGCTTTATAATTATCTATACTTATTGGACATGGTGTTTATTTAAAAGTAGAGAACAAAAAGGTTGCAGTGATTTATAAGAAAGCAGATCTGCAATAACTACACGAATTCCTTCACACTTGTACTTTTTTCTGAAATTAGATTCTGGAGTTTTGTTTCAAGTGCTTAGAGTTACATTAATGAAGGCTTATCAGACATTTCCTATAAAGACCTTTCAAATCACCATAGCAGAAACACAGAGATCTCCTTTTATCTACATGACAATTTTGTTCACATCTGAGGGATATTAGGGGAAAACCTGGCTCCAGCAATGTCCAGAGATATTCTGATGAACTCATTAGGATGAATAGCTCGCTCAACTCTGATTGCTGGTTCGCCCCACAATATTGTAACAGTGACAATCATACCTATTTTTGCAAGCCCTTGACCATAAAATTACATCATATCACTACATCTGGCATGAGAACCATAATTCACCAAAATTTGTGCTGCTACTAAAAAACTCCCAAACCCAGAGAAACTCTGTCTATACTTTGAGTTAATAATGATATTTAAGAATGGATGCTTTGATCATCATATCCTGAATACAATATCTATGTCTTAGGAAAAAATAGTAAGTATTTTAGGAGAGGATTAACACATCTTTTTACATTACTAAAAATGAGAGGAAGTGTAACTTCTTGTTTAAGATTTGCATGTTCAAATCCCAAGTTTGCAACACTGGAGATGTCTTGAATTCCACTGGAAATTTTGAAAAAAAAATTAAAACTATTTCCATTGTTTATTGATATTTATTTTCATGTTTCAACATGCTTCTGATGCATAAACAACCTTTCTATTTCCACTGCTGGGATTATGCTATATCCTTTTGTTTCAGGGCATGCCACAAATGTAATAGATATGACTTTCTTTTACAGAATCTGTGGATTCAAAGAAAAGTGATAACTGAAAAATAGCAACACATCCATTGTCTACGCTCAGTGATAAAATGGATACCTTAATATTGTTGAATCAAATTTATGGTTATTATTGATGTCATCACCCCTAGAAAGCAGCAACCAGGAAGCAGTGGAAAAAGCATTTTTTTATATGATTTGACACACAGAAAAGCCTGGTCAAAGTCTCCAGACAAACAGCAATAACTGACTGGTCAAGATGAACATTTAATATCCCAAGACTACAATAGTTCTGCTTAAGTCTTTTGTCATTAAATAGTTTATTTTCTCACACTAATTTCAAATTTATACTGCTCTCATCCATTGTTTGACAAGAGATATTTTCCCATAAATTTTTAATAGATATAATTTCATAATTCCCTTCACTGGGTCCCAAATCTCTTTGCTCCTCAGTTTCTGTGATGCATGTAATGTGTAGCATTTATTATCTCACTGGAAAGTTTTGGGAACATGTTCACATTTGATGAATTTCTGCAATGACTGTAGCACAGTGTAAAAATACTTTGCTCCAAAGTTTAACATAGAAACAGATTTTTTTTTTTTTTTTGCTATCCTTTATATCTTTTCACTTTCCTCTCCCTCTGTTTTGTATTACATGAAGCTTCAAATTTTTTCATATCAAAAAATGAGTAAAATCCTTGCAACATTTCAAGGTATATCTCAATTTCTTTCAGAAAGACAGCCGGTTTGTGTGGATGAAAATAATTTGTAACTTTTCCCCCTGTTGCTTGCCCTTCTAAGCTTCTCTGTTTGTTTCTTTGACAGAAACAATACCTCTGAAAAGCTGTGCCTTCATGGCCTAATCCTGCCAACCTTTTTATGTGTATTTTTTCTAGAAGTCTGTGAAGATTCTGTGGGCATGAGGCATCTCTGCGAGAGAAAATATGCATATTTGAGCTTTGTGCCATGTAGAGTAATATTTGTCTCTGCTCAGCTAACTTTGTTTGGTTCATTTGAATCTTAAGGGTTTCCAGGAGTAACTGCCATATAGAAGCTCTTTCCTAAGTGCACATAAGTCCTGAGAGGGTTCTAGCAGAAATATATTCTCCTTTTCTGTTCTTCTGAAAGCCCAGTCTTTCAAGGGATATTTTTGATGTGATCAGGAGCATATCCTCTACTAGAGTTCAGAACATGCCAGAATCAGAAATTTGCAGATTTAAAATCTTTAGATAATTAATTTTTGTGAATCATTTTTCATTCAAATCTATGGTCCAGCCTGAAGACAGAAATTCCTACATTTTTCCTCAACAGAAATTGCAATGAATACACAAAGAGTGATTTCACTCCAAAACAAACTGAGCAGAGTGTTGCCAGGAAAGAAACTGAGAAGACACTGACCTTGTAACACAGAATGTGTTACCTGTGTTTAACCTAACTGAGTGACAACGCAATTGGCACAGTTTGGAAGCCAGAAGTGAAAGGATATGTGACGTGAGAGTCAAGCATCCATGGCACGTGTGATAAAGTATCTTGATAGAAGAAAGTTGCTTTGCATAAATCTGTAAGACTTTAAAAAGTGCCTTATGAGTATAGAAAACAAAGAAAAAAAAAACAAAAGAAAAAAACAAAACAAAACAAAACAAATAAAAACCAAAACCAAAAGCATGAGTAATAAACAGAGGACCTGAGCAGCAGAGGGATGTGAGAAACCCGCCAAGGATCCAAACTCCCATAAAGTTACAACTAAGATTTCATTAACCTTGCTTAAATGAAACTTGGCTTTTTTGGCTATAGACATTCAGCATATTATCTATTTTTTGCTATAATGGTGTCATATTCTGGGTCTAAATGCCCTTATCCTTTGAAGTCTCATGGTAAGACTAAATTCACAGGTACCTTTCCTGCATACACTCTCCTGTCGAACCTCTTTAAGATCCAGTTGCTGATCAAACTGATACATTTTTTTAAATCATTTGGTTGATTGGTATGTGGTAACAACCTTTGGGGCATAAAATACAGAAACACTGTGTAGAAATATAAAAATTTTCTGCTTAGTCTAATAAACCATTTTTCCTCATGAGATTCCTTGAAGTTTAAAAGCTTTTTAGAAAGACGATGCTTGCCATGGACTTTGGCACTACCTTGTGCAATCAGGAGAGTGTTTCCTTTGCAAATGGGATATACTGGGATATGCAGTGGATTAAGAGTAGCAAACTTTGCACAGCTGCTCCCATACCACTTCTGGCTGAGCCTAATTTTGGCTCTGAGATGTCAATAGTATAATGACAACATTAGTGATTTCAGGATGTGCCAAATAGTTAGCAAGTGTTTATTATCTCCCAAAACAAGAGGTAAATATTAGGCAGATGATATTTCCTTTCTGCCACAATTACAGTTTAGATCTGACCTATGAAAAAACATAAAAATTATTTTAGGCTGCATGATTCAGTACGCTTGGACGCAAAGATCCTCCAAAGTGAGGTTAGTTAATGTAATTATAGTAGAAATTAAGAGAGAGATTTTCCATTGCCTATTCATTTGTTAAACAAGTTGAAATACCAAAAACTTGGGTAGAACTTCATGTACAAGGTAGGCGAAGCTTGAGGGCCACAACAGGCTTCCTATATTTTTCTTTAGTGCCTGGTGCTGTACAGAATTATGGTTCTGGTGGTTGGAAGGGACATTAAAGATTATCTCATTCCAACATTCCTGCTATGGGCAGGGACACCAAAAAAGTGCATTTCTCATCAAGCAAGTATGATCATATAATCATCAAAAATGCAGATTTAAGGATGCCTCTGGAAATTCTAATTCTATCCTTGCTCTAAGCTCAGTTCCAAGGTAAGGTCAAGTTGCTATGGAACCTTAAAAAACTGAGTGTTGAAGATCACAAAGAATATTCCAAATATTCTCAAAAGCCTCTCTGGGCAACTTTTGCCCATGTTTTGACATCCTTGTCTGAGCACAGCTCCCCTGTGACCCCTCATAAGCTCAGAGTAAACAGCCATTAGATGCCCTTTGAGCCTTCTCTTCTTCAGCATAAACATGTAATTCTTGCCAAATCCACTTGCAATTCCCAGGCACCTTGTTCTTTGTGTCTCTGCATGTGATCCTGTGGGACTGAGGATTTGCTCCATATTCTTTCCAGGGACTGAGACCGAACTGACAAACCTTTGCTTCACCATATCCCCCTCTCTGCCCTTCCAGGAGGTGGCTCCAGATGCAGACAGGGTTGAGGCTGAGCATACTTAGACCCACACCTAGACAGTGCCTTTATTTGCACCGATATAATCACAACAATCACTTGCAGGAACATCAGCCAGGGAAGCTAAATTCTGCTTCTAAACCCCTTTGCCAATCAGGTCTGAAAGTTGTTATTTGGAATGTACATCCATCAAGGTTGATGCACTCTGCCCAGTCCTCGGCTCAGAAGCTGCTCTCCTCCAGCTGTTATTCTCAGATATTTGCTTCTTGTTGGCTATTCCTATTTGAATTCTGCACGGATTTCTTACACTCAAACCAGAAAATTCATGCCCATGGAAGCCAGTTGCTTTCAAAAATTTAATGACAATACAGGCTAGACCCCTTGATGAGGCACAATGCTCAGCCAGAAAAGAGATTTGACCATCAACCTGCTCACACAGGCACCTTTTTCTTTTCATCTTTTGTTTTCTGAAGCTTGCTCCCATGATATACCTTAAACCTTCCTTTTAGACATCTTTGGTCCTTTTCCTGAGCTCTTTTGCAGTAGGTTTCACATATTCCCACATTGTAAACAAGTCTGCTACTGATCATTAACCACTTCCTTCTTATTCATAAGTGGCAGATCCAGGATGAACATTTGGGCTGTGTCTCCAGCACCTGCAGATAAAAATCCTCTGTGGATTATTTATGTCCTGATATAATGTTTCTCTAGAAGATCCTAATTTAACCATCGAGCACTCTTTACGAATTAGTGACATTTTTGAAAGTCAAGGAGAAATGGTGTTTTAAATATAAACATAGTGTAATGGTACCTAAACAGAATAATCATAATGACTCTCATTGTATTCCACTGTCATTTAAATAAAAGGTTCTCAATAACATTTTGGTTATAGCCCTAGCAAGTCTCCTCTCTGTCAGGGGGATACATGAGTTTCCATCTCAGCAGTCTGCTTTTAAAATGCAGATCGTTCCTTTTTTTTATTTTGTTTTGGTTTCAAAAGCAACCTAGCTAAACAGTAACATTTAAAAGAGAGTGAAAACCAGTCCCAAAGGGCTAACGTGAATAATGTACCAATTATTTTCTGTGCTAAAGTTATATTTTCTGCCTGGAGAGAATACAAAAATTACTGCTGTATTTAAAAAAAAAAAGCTAATAAAAAGCATTGTTGTACATAAGAAGTGTCACTGCAAGTATTAACCATTCCATTCCACAAGGAAGTGAGTTGCAGAACAGTCACATTTCTAATTAGCATTCTGCAGTTTCAAGATGAGTTCATCCAAATAATTAAATAATTTTATTTATAAACATTTTGACGGCCAAAAGCATTCATCTATCATAAAAACACTTTTTTATAAAAATTCTTATCTAAATTTTATCCAACGATACATTAAATAGAGATATTGTCTTTCTTTATGCCATAACTTCTGAAGAGCTTCAGAGCCAAGATGTTCTGGAAATCAGAAATCATTGCTCTCTTATTTAACCATATTTAAAAGATTTATTTTGATATAAGAAATGTTATTTTTATATTTTTCTCTATCCTCTTTCCTTTCCTTTTTTATATTTTCAGAGAACATAATGTTTAGCTTAAGTGATATTGGAGGACTTTGTATTCAATAATGTTTCAACACAACTCACTGAGCTCCACTACTTTTTTGTGTATCAGTTATTGTTTGCACTCCACCTTTTGTACTTTGATTAATATTTGCCTCTATGGCACTACAACAAATGCTTTTCATTTTTTGTTTGGAAAATCCTTTCTTTTTAAAATCTTTTTAAATACAAGAAGTGCTCCTCTGATACTATCTGCCATTATTAAAATCATCTTACATTTTTCTCTCTGGTGTGATCAAATCAATTCCCTTAAAGTTGACCTGATAAGGTATTCTTTTCATATATATGCATACATATTATAAAAATGTGTATCTAAATTTTATATAGATATATATAATAAATAGATATTGGTATATCAGTCTCTTTGGATAAAGAATCAAAATTACCACCACTCTGTTAGGCAAATTGTAAATCTATGTTATTATAAGAAATTATAAGCATATTAATATTAGAAATTATAAATATATGCTCCTCTGAGAGCATATTGAGGTGAGTGTTTAATTGTATCCCAAGGGTGCCACATCTCAGAGTTCCAGAATTTTAGACTGAAGCTATTTCTAAAAATGAATGAGATCCTTCAGATCCTTCTCACTTTAATTAAGTTTGTGATGTTCAGTCTGCAATCCAGGAAGTCTTAAACTCATTATACATCAGCTACATGTTCCTTGGACTAAGGATGTTTGAAGAGATAATTCAAACCTGACTAAGGTCAGAGAAAGGAGTTGTGCTGCTTTTGCAGCAGTGGAAAGAGTTTGATCATTACCTGCTTTTGTTTGAAGCACAGGGAACCAGAGAATCATTAAATCTGGATAGGACCCCACAAAAAAAGATTGGTTGTAGCTCCACAGATGATTTGATCTTGCTTGTATTAAGCAGCATATTCTAAGGCCAGAAGAATGCATACATATTTGAATAATTTTAAGCAGGCAAATTGTTCAGTGGATTCAAGCAGTTCTTTAAAAGTGATACTTATGTGGATTATTGGTGTGTTTTGTGGTAGTAATACAAAGACTAAGATGGAAAGAGAGAAGCAAAAGAGCTAGGGCATCTGCTTAAGTAAATCTAGAAATGCAAGGTTTAATTAGGGTCTCATGAACAGTTTTAGTTTCAGGCAAAAATATATTTTGAAAGAAACAAAGACATTTTATTTGCAAGAACCTGTCTTGTCATTCCTTTCAATATTTTTTTGATAGAAAATGTATTGTTTAAAAAATTAAGATAAACACATTTAGAAATGTAATTCAAAGCTTTTCTAGAATTCTAAGGGTAAGTTTATAGGAAATACTGGACAGTTAGCTGATTAGTTATTTCTGTTAGTGTCTCCATCTAATTGCCTAAAATCAATTAGTTAATTAAGAAAAATCAAACAGTTCTTTACTGTTCATTTGTTTTCAGAAATGAAACTAGTAAGAAAAAGTTCTCATACTCTGAACAAAGCACACTCTGGAATATGAGAAAAAGGTATTTTAAAATCAGTGTAAATTTGCCAGAAGTACAATCTAGATTGGTGATTTTTTTCCACTCTATAGAGAATGAAAGGAATGATGAAATTAATGTTTTCCTGATGAAATTCTTATGAAGAAATAGAGAGAATAGTGATTATGTTTCTTTCAATCTAGCAGTGGAATGATAAAATATGTCATAGCAGTCATTCAAAATATTGTTACCCCTGTTTCAGTTTGTTTTGACTAGTCTAATAATGCAGGTGCTAATTGCTATGAATGCAAACTTTGAAAATTTAGTATAAGGTTCTCTTAATTTTCCACATTAAACACAAATTAAGGCATTTTAAATAAAACCATCCTCAGATAAAAAAAAAATGAGCTTATCACTAAAAGTGGAGCGAAAACTCCTGGTGATTTTTATAGAGCAGGAATATCTTTAGGGACCACAGTGGGAAGAGAACTCTCTACCCCAGGCAGAACAGCAAAAACTAGTTCACTTACTTCCATGCTTTTAGAATTACTCCTCTCTGGGCCTGACTTCTGATCCTACACCATTTAGCATTTAGTCTTAGTGTGCTCTGTGAGCCCTACAGCATTCCTGGGACACAACCTCTGTGTTCTTGCCTGCACTTATTTTTCCACACAAGAAGATGACTAAGGTGCAGTTTAATTGTGTTCCTTGCAGAGTATGAAGTTAATGTTGCATATTGCCTACCCTTGGAAGCCACACTATTAATTCAGTGGTGGCATTGCCCTTTTATTAGTGCACAAAGCCTGTGATCTTGATGTTTTAGGATACATAATGCACAAGGATCCATTCGGACAAAAAACCATGGGCTCTTCTGAAACAACCTGACATGAGGGATGCAGCTTCTTTGAGATAGCTTCAGGATCCAGCCAGGGACAAAACCCATGTGCATGAAGTGTGAATAATTAGGGAAATTTGAGCCCACAGTGAAATACAGAGCAAGTTGATGCCTCCTTTGAAACTTGGTAGCGTTTATGAAATGATCATGGAATCAAGGCAAGATCAAGCAGAAGTGCAGGGCCACTGAACAATGTGATGTAGGATCAGGACACCCTTCAGACTTGCAGGAAAGCATTCCACCAGGAGCTCCCTCAGTCCCTGGTGTCAGGGATGGGATGCTGTGCTTGTGTTAAGAACAAATGCTCATTTATTTCCCACAGAACAACCTGAAGGAGGCAGAAGAGTGGAATGGAATCATAGAGTAACCTGAGTTGCAAGGGACCCACAAGGATCATAGAGCCCAGCTCCTGGCTCTGCATGGGACACCCCAAGAGTCACACAGGCTGTCAGAATATGATACAAGGAACAAGCATGCCTAACAGAATGAGCCCAGGAAATAATAATTTTATCCCTGATTGGATGCAACTGTTCTTCAGAACTCATCCAGAAAGGGGCAGCAATGATGGGTCAAGGTAAGAGAAAACTGTTCTTCAGCAACTGCAGAAATCTCTTGGGCAGGAGAGGCACTTAAAATGAAGCAGCAGCTGCAAAATGGCTCAAGCACTGAGTGGCACAGTCTGTGAGCTAAATTATGGTCGACAAGAATAAGGGTCTGCACAGTCTTCTAACTGTAGACTATGATCAGCTGAAGTCAGTTTTTATCACACTGGCATATATTCATCAAGGATTGAAAACTATGACACCTACTCAAGCATTTTGATAATAACAGTCTATGGGAATGTTGGGAAAAAAACAAAGGAAAAAAAAAACCCAGATGAAACCAAAACATAAAACCCAAAACAAACAAACCAAAACAAACAAAAAACAAAAATAATCCAAACAAACAAAAAAAAAAAGTGGCCTTTTTTTTTCTACTAAAGTTTGTAAAGACCTTATAGGTAAATTTTATTTTTAAATTCAAGGAAACAGAATTTAAATTTTCCAGGGAGAAATGAAAGGACCTTGCAGGATTTGCTGTGAAAGATCATTTGCCCTGCAATTTGGGACTGGGTCACTAAATCATCAGATTGGCTCCCTTTTCTCATCTGTGCAAAAAGTACAGTGATTTGAGGACCAGTTTGCATGTAAATAGGAATATAGATCTGCTTCTTGTACAGAATTAGGGCAACAACAGCCCTAGGCTTCTCAGGTTGACCAAAGCTGGTTAGGAAGCAGATGATTAATTGTGGCAGGTTTTGTGTACTTGTCTCTTCACATAAGGATGAAAGGGTAGGTAAATTTTCTGCCACTTTCTGATATTTATGCTGCATTCCAGCAGGGATTCACATCATTCCAAAGCTGCCTTTCTTACCAGTGAGACATGAAAAGAGAAATGACCCCTACCTGGACTAACCCATTCCAAATGTCAGGAGAGACAAATCAGTGACTGTGGTTTTAGTGATGCCAGAGTTTGAGCCAGCTCAGCTGTGCCTGTCTGCAGGCCTGTCCTTTGAGCCAGAAGCCACTAGAGAAGAAAGGAACTACAGCTGGAACAAAGCTTTTTTTGACCAGAAGATGAAGGTGGGCTTCAAATAACTTCTTTTTAAATAAGGCATTTACAGCTGAACTTATCATCCCTGTTCCTTATTCTTTTCAGCAGAGATATTAAGTTTTTCTCAATGAGTGACTTCTCTGTCCTATTTTTAACCAGCTACTTTATTTGAAGCTGAATTGCACCAAGAAGGAAATGCTTCTCTCCACTGACTGTAAAAGGAGCTGAGATATTTAGTCTGTCTCTCAATGTTGTGCAAGAATAACCAAACCTTAAGTCCCCAATTCATTTTTTTGCAGTAACAGCTGATAATAAGACGTTAATATGCGGCCACAAACACACCCTAAAACCAGGCTGCAGAATTCAATATAGAGAGCTCTGGAAATGAGAATTATGAAGTCAACCTGAGAAAGAGCAGGCAAAGGAAATGGATATATGAAAGGGGCATTCTGCATCCTAAGTTATATCCCAGGACAGGTCAGTGCAAAGGGAAGGGTGTCACACTGGGTGCTTACACAAGTATAGTATAGAAATTAGTTGGATTCATTAGTTAATGAAGACCCTATACAAGCTGCTGCTCATAATTTAATAATGTTCCTGGGAATGTCCCTCCTGTGATAGATTGGTACAAGGCAATAAAAATTGTTGCATTTAGATCTCTGGTCTTATTTCAAAGGCATTATCCTTCTGCTGGGTCTCAGTGTCAGATAAATCTCCTACTTTGGTGCCAGTCTGGGACACACTCGTTTTTATTTGATTTTGATTGCTTTTAAAAGTTTGCCACATTTTTACTCTTGGAAATGTACATAGCTCATGTTTTTCCCTTTATGATATTTGTGTACTCAAAACCTGAAATCATTAGGGCTTCCTTGGTATATTTTGCTTTAAGTGAAGCCATTTTGGTTCCCTCTTTCTCCCCCCCTCACAAGTGTAACTGTTAATTTAGTCTTTCTGGGATATAGAGACTGGTCAAGCAAAGTGAGTACCTTTACCATGACACTGTTGAGATGGAGCCAGTTACAAAAGATATGAGGGATTCAAATGAATCTTGATGAATTGTGTGGGTAACTTAAATATTTGTTACTCCTTCCAGAAAAAAAAAAAACACAAAACAAAACAGAAAGTGTGTGAATGTGTGTTTCAGAAGGGGGAAATGAGAAAAAAACCCTCACACATTAAAGCTTTGATATGTATCAAGCATTGAGTAAGGATTTCAATTCAGCAACACCTTCATTTGTTTAGCTGGTAGAGTAATTTTGTAAGGAAAAATAATAAAAGGAGAGAAACTACTAAATAGTTTTAAAAAATTATTCCACATAGTAATATTTCCTTTTTCTGGGAAGGAGCCACCTTCTCAATAACCCATTCCTTTTACTTATTGGAACTAATTTCCCTGTTTTCCCTCTCCCCCGGTGTATTTGATGGTAGTACAGAGCACATAAAGTACCTTATTTATTAGTTATGAATTAGCTGAGAATGTCTGAAGGTTTTGATACCATTGTTATTAAAGTCTAATGCTATTTTGCTGAAGACAAAACAGGAATAACTTATGGAAGTGGGGAATGAGAGGAACAGGGGAGTAGCAATTGTTCTTCCTGCTGATGATACTTGCTTGTAAACCTCACTGATAAGAATAAATAGACACGCACACAGTTTTATTATGTACTATAGAAACTAATAAACTCTTGCTGCTAACAGGATGTTTAAAAAGCTTTTAGCTGGGATGCTGGCTTTGTGTTTTGTGGGTTTTTTTTTCACGTACCACTTTCTTTCAATATTTCTCTGACTGTGGGTTTACAGCAGAACAGTAAATGAAACAGTCATCTTTTTAAAAATAAATGTAACAAGCAACTAGAAAAAAACAGAGAAAAAAATCATTAAAGGAGAGAATCAGGCAGGTTCAGGGTTTCCCCACTGCTGGCAGTATCAGAATTTACCCAGAAGTAAGAGAGAGACCATTTACAGTGACCAGTGACAGATCACGAGGTTAAAGGCTCATCCCCACCAGCACAGAGGAGTGCAGAGACATAAAGGCAGGCTGGAGAGCCCCAGCCTTAGACATGAGTCCCAGTTTCTTCCAGGACTGCTCCAAACCTCTCCCAGTGGGACAGTGGAGCTGCTATCCATGTAACCTCACAGACAAAAGGAATCAGTGCCTGGGATACGGGATCCCTGATGTGCGATAGAAGGACACTGATATGGAGATGGTCTGGGCTCAAGAGAGGCTCAGCCTTTGAGCTGGCTAATCAAGGCACCAGGACAATCCAGCCAGTTACTGAGGTGTCCAAAAGGTCTAGAGATCAACCAAGGGACCCCTCTGCACATGTGTGTCTCTGCTGGGTCCAAGAGCCAGCCTCTGAATAGAATGTGTGTCTGAGGGGGACAGCAGGGACCCACATTGTGCATGTGTTGGTGCAACCAAGTGGGTCTGTGAACCATTAACTGGAGTGAGAATCTTACTGCTTAAATGGATTAATGGTTGGAATTGTTGTTCGTAGAACTCTTTTCAAGCCTAAATATTTCTCTGATTCTATGATCTTATGTCGAAGTGTTGGCAGCTTTAAGGTCTCAAGATGCAGGGCCAGAAACTGGGCAGGACTGAGCACATGAGATACATTACTGCATTACTGTAGGCAATACATATCTATGTATCTTTTTTTTTTTTTTTGGTAAAGGGATCAGGTAGAACATTCTTGCTTTACAACTGCAGAAACACACACACCTGGTTTTACCAAGTAGCCAGAGAGCAATTTTGTCAATTGCCATGGTTCATAGAGTTTCAGGACTGTAGAAGTCTCAGATGCACCAAGAGGCAAGATCCCACCCTAAGCAGCAACATCTCTTCTGCTCTGCAACTGTTTTCTGGCTCCAGAGAAATTCTAACCCAAGCTGTGGAGTAAATCTGGGAACCACTGCCTGACAGGGAGGTGAATTGCCACTGAATTTCTTCTGTGTATGAGCTGACAGCTTTTCCTAAAGTCTGATTTCTACAAAACAAGGCTATTAATAATTAAGGAGTGAGTAAAAGCTCATGTCACTCCTCCGCTATTTGGTATTGGCATTTGATGACAGCCGCATTTCTAAATGTGATTTAGATGCTGGACTTTCCATAAAACAAAATAAAGTATGTATGTCTAACTGAATTTGAGCAGTCATCTGCTTTCAACTGTTCCTGATCATTCCCCATGAAATATTCACTCCTGAGACAGCCTTCCCATCTATTCCTAAATTTTTAATTTCATATGGGTGACAAGTGTCAATTTTAATTCCCCATGATCCCTTTCTTTTTTGTTTCCTATTATTCTATGTATTTATAGCTAATTATCTATAAATAATTATTTTGTTAACTGATTGATTCTAGGTTTTGGCATGCAAAATCTGACCCACTGCAGCCACTCCAGATTCTTGGAATTACCCCAGTCGAACCTATAAAGATGTTCAAGGTATTTCAATAAGAGACTATTTGGACTGTATCTCACAGAGTTTCCTTTTCCAACATCCCTATGTAATAATTCACCTAGGCTTCTGCTTTCCAATGTCAGACACTGATGCTTGTTACTCAAGTGCCAAGAGTAGGAAAAAGCTCAACACATGGCATCTGTGATTTACTTGTGACTGATGCTGAGACATGAAAGAATAACTGGAAGCACAGAAAGAGTGGAATGCAATTCGTCCTTTCTGGAATCAAGGACAAGATATGGGGCTTCACTTTTAATCCAAAGTATGAGAGAAATCTTAGGAACCCACACTGCTTTTCTCCCAGAGGACGATCCAAAAAGATGTTCTTTCTCACTTTTTCTCTCCCTTCTCTGACCTGATCAATTCCAAGTATTTTTCCATAAAGTCAAGCAAATTCAACAGGAATTTAACCCTTTCCTTGACCTTAATGGCTCCTTATTGGAGAACATGTTGCAATGAGGAAAAACTGTGTTTGAAATTATTCAGGCACAAAGGCTTATTTTAGGTATAACCTCCAAAAATAAGTTGTTCTGCTTGCACTTCAAAACAAACAGCAAATGCTGCTGTATTTTCTCAGCAGCTGAACAAGCCTTTCTTTACACTTTCCTGATCAAACTGCTTTGAGGTGATGTATCGTGATTCCAGATCCTGGTTTAGCTCAGGTGCTAAACACTGGGTTTTTAAACATTGGAATGGGCTGCCCAGGGAGGTGGTGGAGTCACCACCCCTGGAGTTTTTCTAGAAAAGACTGGATGTGGCAATTAGTGCCATGTTCTTGTTGATAAGGTGGTGATAAGTCAAAGTTTGGACTTGGGGATCTCAGATGTTTTTTCCCAACCTGATTGATTGATTCTGTGATTCTGGTAGAATCTCAGATATCTCTGAGCTGGAGATTTTGACCTGTCCATTATTAAGCTGCACAGACAGAGGGAACATACCTGCAGCAAATCTGGGGTTGACACCAAGATGAGAGAGGTTGTCAGTGACCTGAGGGGCAGGGCCACTGTTCAGAGGCTCTCAACAAGCTTGAGAGATGAGTTGACAGAAAACTCATGGAGTTTAGCAGCACCAAGTTCAGGAGCTTGCTCTTGGGACCAAGGGAAGTGTCTGAATTTAACAGCTCCCAGAAGAAAAGACTTGATAACTATGTTTGTTATCATATTTATGCATATTTAGAGCAAGAGGCTCTTAACGTGAGTAGGGTTTGGAGTAAAATGGGTACCAGGAGATGTTGAATTGGTTTAGGCTGGAGAAGCTTCCTCTAGAGGCATTTAACTGTTCTCTGCAACCACTAATTGAGCCAGACTTTGCTCAAAACTATACAATAAAAGGACAAAAGGCAAGAGTCAAAGACATAAAAGGTGAACTTCCAAGAGAATCAAGTGAAAAATCCTTTGCAAGGGGAGCAGTTATTGACAGAACAGGCTCTCCAGAAGGGTTGTGGAGACTGTCCTTGAAGCTATTCAACACCCAACATTTCACAGACCTGAGCAACATGATCTACCTTTAAATATATGCAATCATAGAGCAAGTGGAACCTTTAGAGGGTTTTAATGACTTTTTTTTCCTATTCCTGAATATATACACAAAACAGCGTAGAATTCTGAATTTCCTTGTAGTCCAGATAGCAGTTAAGTCAAAAGTCTTGTGGATCATAATGCTGTTATTTTACTAATGCAGTCCTACCTTAAATCCAGATCCTATGACTCTCAGGTCACTTTTCCACCTACTCTGGTTCTAAAAATTGCATATCACTTCAGCAAACTCACTGAGGAGCAACCTAAATAAATGAATACCAATATGCTTCTACATATTGTGCTCTGTAGGCTTCCTCTCTTGTAGAGCTTGTCAGCTTCATTGTATCAGATGCCAAATAAGCAGTTTAGAATATCAGAATTTTGCCTTTTCCTTTCTCCCTCAAAAGAAATTTGATATGATAAAAATTCAATGTTCTTTTAACAGCAAGGAAAAATTTAGCAGCAATAAAAACTGAGGGCTTATTTTTGGTCTTGACAGGTACATGAAGAAGAAGAAAGTTTTGAAACAATTTTCAAGGATAATTCAGTTCCAGAATTCAATTTGGGATCACAATCTGTTGTCTGAGGTTAGTATTTATTCCTTAAGATATTTCAATTTACTGCTGAAGTAAATGCTAGAACATGGTACAACTGTCACAGTGCCTAAGCTTTAATGTCCATGTTGCTAACCATGACACCCATGCCCAAAGGGCTTGAGCCTGTAAGTTCTTGTTCAACAAGGACAGTAGGTGGGAGGGGAAATGATAAATGAATAGAAGATCAAACACTAGATACATTTCTCTGCACAGACTGGAAGTAAAATGCCAGTCTTCCACTAAAATACCTTCTTATTTTCTAGAATAGGAAGGAAGAAAGGACTGTTCGCCAAAAAATGTGAGATCTGACAAATTAGTGTGCTGCATCCAGAGCCAGTTTATGCTGATTTATACTAGGTATTCTGGATGGGATGCTGAAATGTAAAACTCAGCTCAGTAATGAGACATTTCCTCATGTGGTCCTGTTAACCCTGTCAGCTCTTTGGGGATCAATCAGTAGCTGCGCAACCCAGGTTGCTTCCCAAACTCTGTCCTTCATTTTTACCTCATGCTTTCACATCAAAACTGGCATCTGCCCAGAATGAAGGATCACCTTGCTAAATCCATGGTGTATGTTTTTGTGCACATGCCAAAAAACCCCTTCCTTATCTTCTGGATTGATCAGCACATTCAGAACTTCATTTGTTAAAAGACAAAGAAAACAAAAAATTCCAAGTGTTAGATAGCTGCTGTAGCAGGGAGCACTTTAAGTATTTAGAAAATTCAGTTCTGTTTTTTATGCAGTGTTTTGATTTTGTTAATTACATTGTGGATATTTCAGAGGTTACAAGTGTTGTTCCCTTCATGGTTTCAGTGAATTTCATAGAAAGTTGAGTTGGCCCACAGGTGACTTTGGCACATGCACTTTAAGTTTATTTCAGCTCTTGTCATCAATTATATTTGACTTCAGCTTCAAGCAAGCCTTTCAATAACTTAGTGATCTGTAACAAGGCATGCATACAATTCTTCCTGGCAGGGGCAGTTTTTCAGACTCATGTACTTGAAGTTAGTGACCACAGGAATACTGTATATCAATGATATCAATGATATCAATAAAAAGATGTTTCCAGGGACCTCCTAGGGAGCTCTATTTTTTCCATTAGAAAGTCTGAGCCCCTCACTCAAGTAATCATCTTGCTGTAGGCACTCAATTATATACATTATAGTTCTACTCCAAGTGATAAAAAGATTCCTAGGTGAGGTTGCACAAGAAAGAAATCATAAAAGAAATCTTGGAATAATTTTTAAAATCTTTATGTCAAGAAGAAGAGATGGATCTTGAGACTGGATATGACCACAATTGGTTAGCCATGGAAAGCATACTGCTAAATAGTTCTGTAACTGTTTTATGGAATTTGATGGTTTGCCTCAGAACTCACTGAAACAGAAGCCTAGGAAAATAAAATTTTCTAAGACTATACAGTAACCTGAGGCCCTTCCAGATCAAATTCCCCAAAGTGAATTAGCAACAATATTTTAAGAGCACTTTTTTATACAGCAAGATGTATTATTTCACCCTGGTGCTTCAGTGGGTGCGAGGAAATAGCCAAAGGCCTTCATTTGATTGTGATATGCCAATAGAAATTCCAGTTTTTTCACCTCTCTGTTGAAGAAGCTTTCTTAGTGGTGATAGAAAATCAATGTCCTTCCTGGAAGGCAGGATTTAATTTTACAACTTTGAAAAAAAAAAAACAAAACAAAAAGCATATTTATGAGGGAAGAAGATCTTCACAATCAGACATCTTCAGACTTCCCATGGTTGGACTTCCTGCAACTTAATTTTACAACACATTCTAAGCTAGAGATGTATCTGTCTTTTCTCACATCTGGAGTGTTTTCTGGTGCTACTCTGCTGCTTCCTTCCATCTGGGAAACGCCAGTGGAGTAAAAAGGCATGGATCAATATGTGGAGGAGAGAAAATGTAAGGAAAAAGGGATTACAAAGGAAAGGGAAGATAGGAAGGACAGAGGAAGGAAGTGGCGGAAGGAAGGAAGTGGCGGAAGGAAGGAAGTGGCGGAAGGAAGTGGCGGAAGGAAGTGGCGGAAGGAAGTGGCGGAAGGAAGTGGCGGAAGGAAGTGGCGGAAGGAAGGAAGGAAGGAAGGAAGGAAGGAAGGAAGGAAGGAAGGAAGGAAGGAAGGAAGGAAGGAAGGAAGGAAGGAAGGAAGGAAGGAAGGAAGGAAGGAAGGAAGGAAGGAAGGAAGGAAGGAAGGGCGGAAGGATGTGGCGGAAGGAAGGAAGTGGCGGAAGGAAGGAAGTGGCGGAAGGAAGTGGCGGAAGGAAGGAAGGAAGGAAGGAAGGAAGGAAGGAAGGAAGGAAGGAAGGAAGTGGCGGAAGGAAGGAAGGAAGGAAGGAAGTGGCGGAAGGAAGTGGCGGAAGGAAGTGGCGGAAGGAAGGAAGGAAGTGGCGGAAGGAAGGAAGGAAGTGGCGGAAGGAAGGAAGGAAGGAAGGAAGGAAGGAAGGAAGGAAGGAAGGAAGGAAGGAAGGAAGGAAGGAAGGAAGGAAGGAAGGAAGGAAGGAAGGAAGGAAGGAAGGAAGGAAGGAAGGAAGGAAGGAAGGAAGGAAGGAAGGAAGGAAGGAAGGAAGGAAGGAAGGAAGGAAGGAAGGAAGGAAGGAAGGAAGGAAGGAAGGAAGGAAGGAAGGAAGGAAGGAAGGAAGGAAGCCTTGCCTGTTTCTTAGTTGAGTTTCTTCCCTTCTTTTTCCAACATGGGGAAGGAGTCTGGGCCAGTGACCTCAGCCTAGTTCATGGGTCTGTGCTGCGGTCAATCCCCATCTCTCAGGGCATGGCCCTGAACACAAAAGGTACAAAGAGATGAGGCAGTTTGCGAAAATTTGGGACATTTTCCACTTTTAGCAGTACCACAAAGAGAAATTACAAAGGCTTTATCCCCCTGTGTCCTTTCAGGAGGGTGGCTGAAACAAATCTCCAAGAGCAAGTACAGAGGGTTTTTTTTAAAAAGAAACAACCTTCTTTCTGTTCTTTCTATCACAACATTTTTTTAAAAAAGCAATACCAAGCCTAAAAAGAAATTTGGTTTCCCCTCAATGCATTAGTTTTGACTTCTTGATATTTTCGTTTTCTTTTTATAGTCTAAAGCCTTGCATGCTCTTAAAATTCTTCTCTTCAATGTTTCAAAGACAAATCCTTCCCTTTTGGGTCTGATTGATATTCGGGGTTCTTATTCCTCTTGAAGAGTTTGTATAAGTTCCTCAAGAATATTTAGCAAGGATTTTTATGTCTTTGGGACGTGGAGATGATATCTTTAGCAGCAATTCTTTGATTTGCAAAACACCCTCATTTTATATCGCATACCTTCTTGAGGCATAGAAAGAATGAATTGAGGAATGCAACTTTTTTTTTCCTGTGTAAACCTTAATGTCTTCTGTGTTGAAATACCTGGGACAATTACATCGCTATTTCACCAGCAGCAAAACAAAAGCACAATTTGTGTGAGCTTGGTGATGTACTCCAGCAGCAGGGAAAATGAAAATGAGTTCCTTGTCTGTATAACATTTCCTTCAGGATAGTAAGAAAAAGGCAGATATAGAGATCACCCAAAGTCAGTAAGGGAGTTGGAAGAAAGCAAGACAAGTAGTACTGACAGTCTTCTGTTTGTCAAATGAAGGTTTTGAAAACTGGATTATGCAGTATTTTGGGACTGCTTTCTCTCTTTTTGTCTATTCCTTTTCAAAAGAGCTTAAGAGCATCTTTTTGGGAGTATTGTATTCCCACATAATGCTTTAGATTGTTCTGAAAAAGAGAAATTTTTTAAAAAGTGTTTCAACAACATTTATGGAATGAACTTTAACTATGAGGGTGAATCCATTTTTAATCATTACTCAATAGCAACTTAATTCCATTTGATATTACCATAAAGCCATAATATTGTGCATTTTCTTACTACCACTGCTAATCCTGCCATTAACCCCTGTAATTCAGAGTGTTCACCTCAGTAGTAAAACATTTTTGTCACCACTCTTTTTCCTTTTTGACAACAAATGCGTATCTGACAGGTGTTCTTCAAAATTTGGGATCCTGCCCACTTCTGAGAGAGACCACAGTCAATTTTTCTTAGTGACTATCATAAATTAGTAATTTATGAATGATAGCCTTAAGACTCTTGGCTTCTAAATTTCAAAACAAAGTACAAAGACTCTAGACCTTACAACACTGCGGTATAAGTTCCAATAGGTCACCTGGCTTGTTATTTGAAGCTGTTGCTCTTATCAGTGTACTCAGAAAATGTTTTATGTTTGGCTAACTCGTGATTTCCAAAATGGCATCCCTGATGTTGAGTTTTTGATATTGAATAAGCCTTTTAAGAACATTCAATTTCCAGGGAAGAAACCCTTATTCTTCATTCTTAAAGGCTGCATTACCCTCATGGAGTTTTCCTCAGACATCTGGTTTGTCATTAGGCTCTACAAACCAGGTTAGACTGGTCAACTTTTGTTCTTATTTTTATTACTCCTTTTTTTTGGTTATCCAGTAATTTTACATTTACTTTAGATCTTGAATTTTGCTGTTGAATAACTTACTAGCCAAGTTTTGATCTTTACACAGTCATGCTAAAATGAAATTCAGGATGACCTGGATGTTGGCTTACTAAAATGTCAGATGGATATTCTTAGTCTTTTTAATAGACACACTGCGATTTGTATGATGATATTGTCAGTTAAAATACCATGTAGGGTTAAGTGAAATATCTATGCATATTAGATTGAAGTGCATACCTTTACCAGTAAGGTAAGGTACTGCTGCCAGGGCTGGTCTTGGGGCAAGGGAAGGAGAAATAATTTGCTTGCTTGTATTTGTGCTTTATGGTTAGGATAAAATATCTGGGGATCTGGAAAGCTAGCCTATACTGCCCCTTGATTGCAAACTTTCAGTTTCACCAGCATCTCTTGATAAATTGTTCGATAGAACTCTCAATTACCATTAAAGATCTTCATTATAAATTCATCTTAGCTCTCAGTTATACTCCCAAGATTACTTCCTTGGCATAAGCTATCCCCTTTCATAATTTTGGACCATCTTCTCTTCTGAACACATTTTAAATATGAGTTATTGATCACTAAATCCTAGTTAGCTATCAACTTCCATTCTAGTGGATTCATCTTCATCAATGATAGTGATAAAAAAGTGAGAAATAATCCTTAAGATTATTTTAGTGACACAGGGGAGGAAGGATGAGATTGACTCACTCAAGACTATTCAGAAACTGTTTGTTGGAGATAGAATAGCACAGACCTTCTCAATTCCAAATTAGTGCCTTCAACACAAGACCATCCTGTCAAACACGTGCTGCTGACCCTACATGTCTGAGGCCCCCATCTGTTTTCATGCATAAACAGATGGTAAATTGAACTTTTTTCATGTGAAACTTTATTCCCCAGGTGCTATAGCTTCAAAAATTATATTAAAACAAATCATAATAATTGGAAGAAGATGTCAGAGTATAACAAACTCTCACATTGTAAATCCCACTATGAAATGAATTTTTGTTTACTAGTGACTTGGTCTATTTTCCCAAAATGGTATGGAAAATTTTAATTACTGATTGTAAAGACAGAGCAAACATTTAGCTATTCATTAATATTTTATTTAATACAAATTCATGAAAGGTCTGACTGCAGTTAAATGAGGTGTACATGATAATATGCACAGTGACTTAGCTGGTGCTAATATATTGGTAAACAGATATTTGTGTAAACATCATTAATGTTTGAAGTGTTGCATAGGGAGCATATGACATCTTTTTGCAGGTTAAAATATCCAGTGTATTTCAGTATTTTTGTTGGTCAGGAAGAAGGATGAGGGTTTAATGGGAGTTTTCTGGAACACATGGAATTGAAGGAATCAGTTTTCTTGAACAAACACTGACAGCCATGATGTTAAGGCTTGAGATCCTCACAGATCAGCCTGAGTGACCACAGGATAACACTACACATAAAAATAAAGGGGGATGTACTGGAAAGTTCTAGACACATATAGCCAGGTATGTTCTGGTAAAAACATTTGATAAAAACATTCCTGTCCACACAAATGTGTAGTTTTGTTTCCATATTAGATTTACAGAGCTGCATTAAAGAGAGGTTGTGAACATCTCCATGGGTGGGATCTCTGCAGGTCACTAGGGCTGTTCACCTGAATTCTCCATTAGAATGGAGCTCCCAAAAGCTGAAGGAACAGCAGATTTATTCACTATCTATATTTCTTTGCCTAATTCTTATCATATTGTCAGTACTATTGCTATTACAGGAATTTTGTTGCAATACTGGCTGCTTTGGGCCCTTTCATTGGGATCTGGAACCCTGCATCCTTCCTGGAACAGAACACCAGGCTGAAGAGAGCCAGTAAGTTTGCACAATATCTATAAATTGAAATTCACATTTTACCTGCTTTACTTTTTGTAAGAAAAGTGTAAGTGTACTGCAGAAATGGACCATGTTAGGATCTGTGTTTGACATCTTGCCCAATGGTAACATCTTAATTCACCAGAAAGTGCCCCAGGCTCACTCTGTTTCAGTTCTTTGCTCTGCAATACCATGTACACTCAAGTGCATTTTTTTTAGTTGTGAGCTGTGTTTCCTAGCAGATCTTCACTGCACAATGGAAAGAGACTGCAGTGTGAGGAACAGCTGTAGTGAAAACATTCCAGTTATCCCGTTGGCCATCAAATTCAAATTTTGAAACACCAGATGATGCAGTACATGATCTTACAAAATGTGGGGAAAATTGCTTTAGCTTGGGCAGATGTATTTTATGTAGTGACTAAATTAGTCAGTTTTAGGACAGTTTTAGCTTGTGGCAAGCTACAAGCATCAGCAAGAGTTCTTCGTCTAGAAAAGCATATAACTTTCACTTTTATGAAAGAGAAAATGATGCTGTTGTTTACAAAGTCTCAAGTCTAGTGTGACTAATTTAGCATTTAACTTATGCATGGATAAGCCTCAGACATAGTGTTCTAAATATGTGTGGTGGAGAGGGAAGGGAGGGTGGTGTTAAGAATGGAAGAAATTGGTGGGAAATGAACCAGTACCCCTGGATGAAATATTTTCATCCCTTAACTAGTCAGTGGAGAGCAATACAGTGTCTCTGACAACCTGCTCAGAACCATCTAGTTTGACTAAATTAGCTCCCTGAACTAAAAAGGCTTGTGGCTATAGCTGGAGGTTTACCAGTCTGCAGAGGATTTAAGCAGACTGTGGTGAACTCAAGACTGTCACAGTGTGAATTGCACTATCAGCAGGTCAATATAGATACATGGCTGTAAAATAACAGAGGAAGTAAAAAGTAGCATGGTGGGGAAAACAAAAACAAAACAAAAAACAAAAACAACAAAAAGAAAGAAAATGAGCAGAATAGGAAAAAATACTTCATAAAAATATCTGTATCAATAAACATAAAACAGTTTTTTGAACCCTCAGGCATGTAGGGAACTGTTATCTGTGGCATTTTGTTTACTGAAGGCATCACAGAAATGCACAGTAATTTAAATATATATATATATATATACACATATATTGCAGGGATTTTTTTAAATCTTAAATTTGGTTGCATTTTGTCATTAGTAAAAATATCAATATAAAATATTTGACTGTATGTTTCTATGTAGGAAACCCACCAGGGTTCCAGTTAATGCACTAGTTTGCATTGAAAAATTACTATATAAAATCCTACTAAGGGCCATCCCAATAACTGGGCTTGATATTTATATCCACACTTACTCTTGCTTCTTGTTAGAATACAGAAATGCTTGTTAATTAAAATGAAAGAAATCACAGAATATAATTAAGTGCATGAAAATGAAAATTAAAATAAATATATAACTCTGCTTAGCAATACAGCTTCCATAACAGGAACTCCTGTCCTGGATCTGAATATACAATTATGGACCTCTGTTCTTCCATCTTCAGAGAGTTCTCTAAATTCTCATTTCTCTACAGAGATAGGAGGCACTTCTACCTTCTCTTTATATTTCGTTCTCCAACTTCTGTAGTAAACATTCTCTCTAGCACTCAGTATATTATAATTCTTGGAAAGTGCTTAAAGATGACCTCCTGATTCAAGTCCCTCAGACAAATATTTAGATTGTGGCTTCATTTGGCATGAAAATCTGATCTGTCAAGATAAGCATCCCAGGCCACATGTCACAGCTCAGAGAAAGCAGGCCAGGGACAGACCCACCTATGTGTTCACATCTGTGTTGTATGATACACAAGGGCACATCAATCCAGTGCTTTTAGCCTCTAGAGCCTCTCTGCCCACATCTTCCAGTGTTGCTGTTCCCTAAATTTCATTAAGATCCAGTGAGCTGAAGTTTCTTGCATAGAAACTTCTTCCATACAGAAAATAACTAGGAAAGCACATGAGAATTCAGAGCAATTCATAGAAGAGCATTAGTGGTTTTGTCTCTCCCTTAAGCCTTCTGGAAATTCTTCAAACAGCTTGGAGTTTGTTCAGTCCTGTAAATCTCCTGATGGTGGAAACTCCACTCATATCCTGAGCATTCCCACTGCAGAATGCAATACCTGCAATTTCTAATGTTATTTCAAAATTGATCTGAAAAATTTGGGATCATGCTTAACAGTTTCTGAGAGTCAGAAATGATCTGCACTGTGTAGTTGACCAACCTTGTTTATTCAAAGCCTGAGTACACAGTGCAATTTCCAAAAGCAGGATTTCTCCTGGGTCTGTCTGTGCAGCCAAGCCTCCTGTTTATCCTGACAGGACGTTCCCTCTTCTGCCCCCTATGGCTGGTCAAAGAGGAGATCAGCTCATCTTTTTTGGTTTAGAAAAGCCAAGAAAAGACAAAGACAAAAAGGAAAATGCTAATATAATGCAGTTACATACTATGGATAGGGAGTTTACGTTACCTGAGCAGTCATGACAAGAAAAAAGATTGAGACATTTAACAAGGCTGTAGTTGAAAGAAACAATCCCAAACCTAAAAATACACATTTATTCATCTTCGTTGACTTTAAGCAAATAACTTGAGCTGCTGGACATGGTTTCCCTGATTTAATAACATATATTGAATGAACAAAATGTCTGTAAGTAATTCCTTTCTTTTTTTCTGGGTTTGTGCTAATATTTTTCCCACTGCACTGAATTTATCTAAGACAGCTGTACCTTTAAATATGTAATTACTTTCCTTTGCCTACTGCTACAGACCATTCCTTGGGGGAAAGGTATCAGAAGAACAGTTATCCGCATCTCGGATGAAGTGGAAAATTTAGTTGTAAGTGGCATTTACTGCTCTCTTCAGTAGCAATAATCCAACCATTGAAATGTTACTAAGATTGCTTCTTTTGACCTTTTTTAACAAGATCACAGCTGCCAGCATTTCAAGTACCCTTATCAACCAGACCCAGCAGTGGCTTCAGGAAAGGCATTACCTGATGTGGGAAGCTTTAAGGTGTCAGAAAGAGCCAATCAGCACCAGTACAAAGCAATTCTTATCATAAATCCCTTGCTTTTTACTTTGTATGATTGTTCCCTTCCATATTGAGGTGGGGGCTGTAAGAACGATTGAAGAAAGCTTTGTGAGTAATGTACAGGTGTTTTCTCTACATAAGTGACTTTTATGAAACATCAACTTATTAAAGCAGTTGCTAAGGTGTGTGCATTGGAGGCCATGGGAGCACAACCCTTTCAGAGGTGAGGTTTGCAAAACACTAGGCAACATTTAAGGTGGTCAGAGTGAAAAAATCAGTGGTCCTATCAGTATGGGCTGTACAAAATTTCTACTGTAACACCAAAATCATGGAAATTTTCTCATTTTCTCATCTACTCAATTGCAGTGTCTCTCCATAATCAGCGGAAAGATAAATTGATACTACAGAAGAAGGTGAAAGTACTCCCTGGTAGAAAATAACCTTTGTCAATATCAAAAATTAAGGATTGGAGAAGAAGCAGGTGTTGAGCACAATTAGCTCTCTAAGAACTCTTTCAAAGTTGAAAATTAGAGCTTTTATAGACATCCAAAGCTAGTAAGAAGTAGAGGATTTAGGGAAATGCAATTTGAATTTTCTATTTTATTGTAGATCATAGAATATGCTGAGCTGTAAGGGGCCCATCAGGATGTTAAACTCCTTCTCCTGCATAGGACACACCAAGAATCCCACCATGTGCCTGAGAGCATTGTCAAAATGCCTCTTGAACTCTGTCAGGCTTGATGTTGTGACCACTTCCCTGGGGCACTTGTTCCAGTGTCTGAACACCTTCTGGGTTGAAAAACTTTTCCTGGTACCCAACCTAAACCTCTCCTGACTCAGCATCAGGCCATTTCCTTGAGTTCTGCCACTGATCACAAGAGTGAAAAGATCAATACCTGCTTCTCTGCTGCCCCTTATAAGGAAGTTAAAGACTGTGAGATATTCCCTCAGCCTCCTCTTCTCCAGGCTGAGCAGACCAAGTGACCTCAGCTGCTTCTCCTCAGACTTTCTCTCGAGACCCTTCACAATCCTTGTTTCCCTTTTATGCATGCTCTTTAATGGCTAATGTCTTTCTTATATTGTAGTGCCCAAGCCTCACACAGGGTGAGGCTGCCCCAGTGCAGAGCAGAACAGGACAATCCCCTCCCTTGCCAGGCTGGTGATGCTGTGCCTGATGGCCCCAGGACAGGGCTGTCCCTCCTGGCTGCCAGGATCTGCTGAATCATGTTCAATTTGCCATTGACCAGGACCCCAGATCTCTTCCCACAGAGCCGCTCTTCAGCCTCTCATTGCCCAGTCTGTCCACACAACCCAGGTTGTCCCATCCCAGGTGCAAAGTCTGGCACTTGCCCTTGTTAAGGGCTGGTCAAGGTCTCTGCAGGGCCTCTCTGCCTTTAAGGAAGTCAACAGCTCCTCCCAAATGAGTGTCATCAGCAAACTCAATTAGTATTCCTTGGAGTCATTAATGAAGATGCTGAAGAGAGCAAGGACAAGAATGGAGCCTGATGGAACCCCACTGGTGACAGCTGATGTCAGCCAACTCATTGCAACTCTTTGTGCCTGACCTGTGAGCCAGTTGCTCACCCATCCCATAACACAGTTATGGGAATGCTGGACAGCTGAATGCTGGACACTGTCCATAAGGATACTTGTGAAAGTCCAAAAATATTTCATCTATCGCCTTTCCTCAATCAGCACTGAGGATCACCCTTTTGCAAAATGAAATTGGGTTTGACAAGAAGGATTTTCCCCTCATTAAGCTGTGCTGGCTGTGACTGAGGACTGCTTTGTCCTCCAGGTGTTGTTCAGTATTTTCCAGAATAATGGTTTCCATGATTTATTAAGATATCAAAGATACTTCTCTTTTTTTGTTTAAAGTGTTTGTATTCATGTCTTCATCTTTTTCTAGGTGTCACCATAGTATTTGCTTTCTCTGATGTATATCTTGCAATTTCTACATGAATTAAATAATTTTAGGCTCCACTGCAAAATATTTCAAGATCCATTGCCGAGATCCATCTTTTTCATGGTAAAGTGATAATGATTGATCATTCCATTATTGATTGCTAAGAAACATATTTTAATCTATTATTAATATTGTTATTATTATTCAGAAGGTTTAAAAATTTTAAACAGAGCATAATAAACAAATTCATATTTAACAGAAGTATTTTTGCATCATGTTCGTAGTCCATTCATATATTTCTTATAAAAATTAAAAAATAAAGAGTAAGTTTTGTAGCATGAAAATACATTAATATTGAAGTCTGTTAATAAATGCAAAAAATTGTTTCAGATTGGATATATTCTTAATTATTTGAAGCTTCTTGATGCATTGGGAATGTCATTCTACATAATTTGCAAGCAGTAATCAAAGGAATGGATGCAGAAATCATGTAGTGTAGTTGAAAAGCCTGAAGATGTCAACCTTAAGACCTGTGTAAGCTTACAACAGACAATGTCATGAATATCCACTAGCAAATAATGCTGCAAATACCATATTCAAATACCTCTGACTTCTGAGATTGACTGACTCTATGTTCCACCTTTTCAGAAAAGGGTCTTGGAGTCCTGGTAGAATCAAGTCAAAAATGAGCCAGCAATGTGCCCTTGTGACAAAGAAATGTGTTCTGCAAGGTGAACCTAGCATTGTCTGGTACTGCCTGTGTGCAAAAATTTTGCATTATTCTCTAATTTGCTGAATCTATTTCTAGAGTTCATGCCTGCTCAATACAGCAACATTCAAAGGATTTGTTTATACATTTAATAAAGATCAATATGTTTTCAATATGCCTGGAATTGCTTAATGAGTGTCCTGAAAATATGATGCAATATGAAAAATTGATTTGATGTGATTCTTGTATGAGACCACCTATGAACTCATTGATTTTTGTTGGATGTCAACTTTGCAAAATGCTTCTTAGAAGTTTTCAATTCTGAAACATCTGTGGTGAAATTAAAAGCCCACTCAATAATTTCTGGTGTTGAAAACTTTCCATAAGTGTGCACATTTTATAAAAGGTATAAATATATTAACAAACATTGCTCCACTCCTTTAAAGTACATATTTCCTGTTGAACATTATATGAATTCCTTACAAATAAAAAGAAAAGGAAATGGAAACGCTTGATATTTCCCTTGGAGTGATTAAAGCATTTTCTTGGGAAGGAAAATTAGTGATCCCTACTCAAGCTTTTCTATACAGTAACAGAGGAAAGGTAGGATTCTAACTCATGCTTTTCAGAAGACAGAAATGTTATTAATTCTTTCAAAGGGAAGATGGCTTTTAATTTCCAAATAGTTTTGTCCTCTGAATAATCATAAACTGATCCTTCTCATGCAGTCAAATAGCTAAAAAGACAGGAAGGAAGATAAAATATCTGACAGAAGATACCTAGATGAAAAAAATAACTTTTTGCCTTTTAGTCAAGTAGTGTATTGAGTTTACATGGAAAGGTTTTGGTATTCACATGTCTTCATCTTTTTCTAGGTGTCACCATAGTATTTGCTTTCATTGCTGTATATCTTGCAACTTTTACATGGATTAAATAATTTTGGGCTCCACTGCAAAATATTTCAAGATCCATTGTCAAGATCCATCTTTTTCATGGTAAAGTGATTATGATTGAACATTCCATTATTGATTACTAAGAAACATACTTTAATCTATTATTATTATTACCATTATTATTCAGAAGGTTTAAAAAATTTAAACAAAACAGAATAGATTCTATTTGCTTATAGTGGGGGGGCTGCAGGGGTGGCTTCTGTGAGGAGCTGCCAGAAGTTTCCATCATGTCCAGCAGAGCCAATCCTTGGTGGTTCCAAGACAGACCCACTACTAGCCAGGGCCATCAGTGACACTGGCAGTGAATCTGGCACAATGTATTTAAGAAAGGGGAAAAGAACTGCACAACAAAAGGCAAAAATGGAGGAGTAAAAATATGTGAGGGAAACCCCCCTGCAGACACCAAAGTCAGTTAAGAAGAGAAGGAGATGCTCCAGGTGCCAGAGTTGAGATTCCTGCGCAGCCCCTGGTGCAGCCCATGGTGAGGCAGATCTGCCCCTGCAGCACATGGGGGTCCATGGAGATGCAGAGATCCCCCTGCAGCCTGGGGAAGACCCCAGTCTGCATCAGGAGGATGCTGAAGGAGGCTGTGACCCCATAAGAGGCCCATGTCAAAGCACCAGAGGTAGCACATTTAGTCAATGCATGAATTTTTATAGTATGAGGTATTTGAGTGTGTACTGTTCCCATTTGTCTCCTGTTGAAAACACTCTACCTTGTAAAAATACAGAGGTGAATAAATAAATCAATAAAAATACATAGGTGAATAAATAAATCAACAAATAATAATCTTCAGCAACCTACAAGTTTAAGAACAGAGATGCAGTCTTCTGTGCTAAATGGTTACTGTTATGGTTTCCCTACAGTCTCAGCTGATTAATATTTATTAACTTACAGAAACAGAAACAGCTTCAGCAAAAAAAATATTGGACAGTCTGATACCTGAATAACTATGTCCGGTCTCAAGTGGCTTTTCATAGGCTATTTGTGTGCAAATAATTTCAGGCAAAGCTCGGGATTGTATTTGTCTTTTCTTTATGGGTTTCACTGTCATTAAATTAGAGACTCAGTCTCCTTTTGCTTTGCACATAGTTAGATTTATGCTTCACATTTTAAACATGGCTAGATATTCTGAAAGTAATACCTGAGCATATTCACTGATCAAATTTTCTGTGTGTTCAGCTGGGATGCCAGAGGCTGGGTTGAAATATCCCTGATTTAAATCAGAGGGTAGAGTTGATTCAGGGTTTCATTCATCACATATAAGTCTTTTTAATTACGGGCTACCCTGTGAAAAAGAAGGACCCACAACTCTATCTTGATCAAAAGTGGTCCGGTTGGACTACCTACTTCAACAGGATAGTAAATTGTAGTGGGAAAGATGCACCAAAATACCTGGGAAATATCATCCAGATGATAGTATCAGCAATTAACTAGAAGATTTCCAGGGTCAGTATCATGCATGTTTAGGTTTTACTCCTGAAAACCTAGATAGGTGATAACACCGGGCTGCAGATGCTGTCCTCTGACAAAACACCAAAATTCAGCATTACAGTACTGACCTTAAGCCCCTTGAACTTACCTCAGCAGTCCCCACAGTGGATGTGGAATCTCTCTCTTCCATAATTATTATCCATTTTGGATCTAGCACAATGGAACGACGCAACTAAAAGTCATGATGAAGATCAGTTGAGAAAGGAAGAGAAAAGGAGTGTAGCCATGAGACTAACTAGATTAGGACACATTTAAATATTCCTTTAAAATTTTTCTGCTGCTTTTTCTTCCAGGCAACAGAAATGGTCCTGACACCAAAATCTGATTTGAGTGGACTGGAAGGTTTCTGCAGTTATATGTGATGGCTCCAAATCAGTTATTCTGATTTTTACTTAAAGCCCCTTGTCTGTAATCACCTGCCATGAGAATGGTCAGAATAGTGAAGTGATATGTAAGCACAAGCTGCCAGTGTACATCTGGGCTACATGTGAGTATTTTATATCGCTATTCCTGTCAGATTCTATCCCCTTCTACACCTTCCTTGCTGTCTCAACTGCTTAGAGCATTATGTCTTAGATTCAGTTTAGTGTGAAGGGTTCTTCCTTCATCACAGTACCCAGTGAATAAGAATGGTTAGAAGCACCTTTAGATGAAGGAGATTTTAGAAAAATGACAATGTACATGTGGATTTTTGTTTGAAATATATTTCAGAAGAAATAAGTAAAACAAAACATGAGAGAACAAAACAACCCCAATAAACAAACAAACAAACAAACAAACAGAGATTTCAGAGGAGCAGGAAATTTTCCTTATGTCAAGTTTGGCACCCCAACTCTATTACCATGTATGAATGCTAGAATGGAATATTTTTATATGAATGTCTCACATAAAGAACATAGCCATCATTGTGTTTTCAGCTTTATTTTTGTCTGCAAGTAAGGAGGAAACTGGAGGGAACTTAAAATAATTAAATAAATGCTCTGAACTGATCATATGCCCCAGGTGTTCAACTAGAGTCAATTAACTCCAAGTGATTATTTTCCTTAGTTGGTACACATTTAAAAGCTGTCTACATTTTACCAGCACTACTAATAGAATTCTCTGAATTTGATTTATGTTTTGCACAACCTGTTGCTGCTTTTCCTTGAATTTCATAAAGCAAATGGTCATATTCCACATGCTCTGCTTCCCAACAGGACGTACTTTGAACATATCAGCTCTGTAAATATGGTTAGCAATGCATGGTTGGTCTATGCAGCAGAGCTTATTCAGAGAAAAAAGAAAAATTCAGTCTTCTTCATTGTTGCTTCTGAGTATTCAAGGCCAGTAGATTCATTTGTTTTCCATCTGCATCACTGGTTTCATTTTTTAGGATAGGAAACATTTCAAATTACATACAAGATGTGCTGGTTGTTGATGTGCTTATCTATGATTCAGCCTCATCTTCTGTTTTTTTGTTTGTTTTTCTCTGGCCTGTTTTGAAATGAACAGCTGCTTTGATTGTCTCACTAATAAGGAGAAAAAGCTCTAAGAGAGAGGTAAATCATATAATCCTATTTAAGTCAAAAGTGAGCTGCAATTGCCTGCCAATGAGCAAAAAAATTAGATTGTTTATTTTGACGAGCAAGTTCTTTCTCCCTTTCTCATGCCATATAGCATGTAAATACAAATGCATTTGTTGCAATTAAAAAAAAAGGAGATATCAGTAGTATGTTTAATGGAGGGAAAAGATGAGGATACTTTGCCTCCACTGATGGTACTTTTTCCTTTACTGACAACATGGTTTGAGTGCATGGTTTAAACTTCAGGTGAGAGAGTGTGGATTTGACTGTAGGTAAACTACAGTCTCTGTGACTCTGCATCTTCTTGTACTCTGTGTAATGAATGAATCCTCAGAAAGATTCATAGAATCATAGAATATCCTGAGTGAAAAGGGACCCACAAGGGTCTTCAAGTCCAGCTCCTGGTCCTGTGCAGGACATCCCAACAATCCCCCCGTGTGGCCGAGAGCATTGTCCAAATGCTTCCTGAGCTCTGTCAGGCTTGGTGCTGTGACCGCTTCCCTGGGAAACTGTTCTGGTGCTCAGCCACCCTCTGGGGGAAGAACCTTCTCCTAATATCCAGTCTAAGCCTACCTGGACACAACTTGAGGCCATTCCCTTGACTCCTGTCACTGCTCACGACTGATAAGAGATCAGTGTCTGCCCCTCCTCTTCCCCTCATGAGAAAGTTGTAACTGCAATGAGGTGCCTCAGTCTCCTCCAGGCCGAACAAGCCAAATGACCTCATCCTCTCCTTGCATAGATCCCAAATATTTTACTGAATTTGCCCTTAGTCAATGCAAACCACCAGAGCTGGGAAGATTTTAAAACTGCTCTGAACATCCACACTGAAATCCTAAACTTGATCAATGATTCTGACTGCAAGTTTGCTGGACAAAGTGAATAGAAACAATGACTTCTGTGTTTGTCTAGCAGAGTGACAAAGGGATTTTGAAATTTCTAGGATTTTATGGATGGCAGATCTTCAGTAACTGTCTACTAAAGTAAGTGTCAATCTTTCACCTGAAGTATAAAGCCCAGGGCATCCAGCTTGTGCTGATCTCCAGTACCTAGAGAAGCTTCAGTTCTGGACTAACATTGACAGATACAGGCCATGACATATTGTCCATTCTTCACAATATACAGAGAATTTCGAGGGCTCAAAGGCTGCCTTGGGCTCATTTCTAGTAGAATTTGCTGAACGTTCATAGCCAGTCCTGAACAGCAGAATCCAGCTACACAATTAACATATTTGCACAGGGTGATTTGAAATATCTCACAGAGTAACTTTTCAGGTTCTTGTTGGATTTTAATGTGTTCACTTTCTCTGTTTTCTTTTAGTGTAATCATGGGTTGTTTCCATGGCATCTTGTTCATTTCCCACACTTTTGTACTTTCTTGACTGCCGTTCAGTTCAAGATTTGGTAGAAAAAAATACCTGAGTGTTGGTCTAGGTCCAGGTCTCTTCAAGGACATCTCCTGAAAAAGAATGAAATAATTACTACATAGTATTTTTTCCAAATTATACATGATGGAGAAGTGTTGCATCCAGCTTAACCACTATCAAACACATTGTAATGAAAATATAGAGGCTTTATTTTGTAACCAAGTCTATGTCAGCCCAGATTAACCTTAAGTTTTGAGAACATGTCAAGTAAGAGAACAGTTGAAAATGTGATCTAAGGGCAGTATCTTTCCAAAGTAAATATTTTTCCCCATGCAAGTACTTCACTAAGATAAAGAAATAAACAAAATTGAACCTGACATTGAGAAGATCCCCAAACGCTTGAAATGTTTCATGGAGAGGAAAAAAGTCTCCCCACAACTTCTGTCTAAAACCTGGTTGATCAAAGAGCCCTATTCTGATCTCTCCCAATTGTACTGCTTAGCAGACTTTGAATGAAAGCAGAAGAAATGGAAACTTGTCACCAAGGGAGAAATAAAACAAAACAAAAGAAAGAACCTCTTGATACTTACTCAGTGTGTCACTTTGAAGGAATTATTTATCCATTTTAGTAAGCGATTCTATTTACCAAAATGAAAAGGTTTAATATGAACAAGAATGTTCTGAGGGCAAATTAATTTCAAGATAGATCTTCAGCAGGTGTAAATTAGTGTAATTTGATGCAATTCATAGTCTGACCTCAAGCTTACCCAGATGAGCATCTGGTCTATTGCGTGTTGTGTGTTTTAACAGGCTAAGTATTACATTCAGCCATTCTAAGGAGCTTTATTTTTCTGTGGTTTTTCTGTTCTCAAATCATGCCTGGTAGCTTGTTAATAGCAGCAGAAACTTCAACTGATTTGTTGCAAAGTCTCTTTTTATATTGCACTAAACTAAACTCCTTTAACCTTTCTCTATGACACATCTCCAAGGATATTATTCTTGCTGCTCTGCTTCTTCCTAGCTCAAGGGCGATTACGTTCTTGCTGAGGTATTGCAGCCAAGATGCAGAAAGTGCTCTGGGTGAGGTAAACCAAGCTCCTTTCACAGCAATAATACCACCTCCTAAGAGCTGTGCTACTATCCCACAGCACAGTGAGACAGCATTATCTTCATTTTCTCTTTGGGAGCTGTATATTTCATGGCACATTTAAAGGACATTTTCAGCATTTTTCTTTTTTTTTTTTTCTCTTGTTTTATTTGTGTTTGACCTCTTCTAGCAATTTTAATTCAAAAGGCAGTTTCCTATCTGCCTTCCTGATTCAGCCTTTCTTCCTCATTAATTTTTTGGATATCATTTTACTATGATTAATTATTTGAGTTCAGTAGCATCCAGGAAAACTGTAGCTAACTGCTAAGATGCTTTGCATAGCAACAGGGAGTCCATGTTCTAAGAAGCATAATGCAAAAGGAAGGAAGACAATTAGGGCAGAAATTGCAGCCTCTAAAGTCCCTATCAAGACATGGATAAACACTACCCTTGTCAAAGTGTCACACAGAGACATTAAATCACATGTTCCACAGCAACTCAGCACCTCACCCAGTAGCTGCTGAGTACAGAGCTAGTGCTGTCTTCTTACCATAAAAGTAAAATATATTAAAAATATATAAATACCTTGCTACCTAATAAATGTCAGGTAAATTCATCATGGTGTTAATTATGAACATTTGACTGGTCATGTCAGCCAATCAGTGTTATATTTGGAAATATTCTTCTACATAATTTCTGGAATAATCTTCATGAGTAAAAATAAGTGGTCTCTCATTTTGTGTTCTCATCATAAGTCAGTTCAAGTAGCTGACTTATTCCGAAGGCTTTTGACATGGAGAGAAAGACCACGTGATTCTCATTTTAATCCAGTATTCAGGTTTTTTTAAAAAACTTCATTTCCCTCAAGGTTTTTGGGTTATTTTTCACTCCATGATTTGTCGCTTTACCATTCTCAAAGGATCCTACCTTTCCACAACTGAAAAAGTGACTAACCAGTTCTTCACTCCTCCCCCCAGTTATGTTGGCTGATGGTAATTATTTCATATTCTTGCCTTCCCCTTTGTCCTTTGTCTCTAATTCCTTATAATCATTCTTATGACAATTAATCTTTCATTTTATAATTGTTTACTTTTTCTGTCATGAAATCACATTATTTTACTTCAGCATCTTGCCATTTAAAGACCACTATATTTTTCCTCTCTGATCTTTTTTTTGTATTTTCACTTCCTCCCAGAGCAAGCCACATCCACAGATTATTAGATTCTAGGCAACTTTCAAAAGTTTTTGATCAATCTTTTATATTGTTTACATCTTGGTCTAATCACATTGGGTTTTGCCTCATGTTGTCTTTCTGACAATTAGGACAATATTTATGAAACAAATGGATTATTTACATGACAGTGACTTGTAACTAATATCTGGGTTCTTTTTTTTAATATTCATTAGGTTTCATGATTTATCAAAACACCTCCTTGCCAGCTGTCTCCTCTACAGGCTAGAGAAAATGAATGCTTAATATGTACTGTGATTATTTCCTTTTAGCATCCTTTACAGACTAATGAGGTTCTTATGAAATGACTATAAAATTATATGAAATAGGTATAGGTCAAGCATAAATTATTTTGAAAAGGGACGGAGTATTTGGTCACAAGAATGATGCCTTAACTGCTAATGAAGTGACTTTATCCATGTCATCCCTCTTCCTGCATTAGCAGAATAAAGAGGGACACCAATTTGATCGGCAGCATGGAGAGCCTCTCCTATGAGGAAAGGTTGAGGGAATTGGGATTGCTCAGCCTGGAAAAGTGAAACCCTTGGAGAGACCTAATTGTGGTCTTCTAGGACCTGAAGTGAGCCTACAAGAAAGACTGAGAGAGACTATTTACAAAGGCAGAAAGAGAGTAAGTTTAGATTACATATTAAGATTAAATTCTTTATTTTGAGAGTGATTAGGGCCTGGAACAGGCTGCCCAGAGAAGCTGTGGATACCTCATTCCTGGAAGTGCTCAAGACCAGTCTGAATGGAGCTCTGAACATCCTGGTCTAATGGAAGGTGTTCTTGTCTGTGGCAGGGGGTTGGAACTACATAATACTTAAGATCCCTTCCAATGCAGGCCATTCCATGATTCTATGATTCTAAGATAAACCTTGATTCCTTTTCAAGAATCTTTAAGATACAAGGATCAAAAATATCAGAATTTAAGTACAATCACTATAGAAAAAGCTTTATGGGAGGTAAATTAACTCAAGTTGTTTTATATGTACTTGTTTTAAGAACAATATTTATATATGGCTTCAAATAAGCTTTGCCTGAAACATCCTGTAATAACCATTGCTACTGTCATGGGATTATTGTGACCATCAGCTGTTTAATGACAAGCAAAAATAGGTACAAATGTGTCCTGTTCTTCTTTTCAGTGCAACACTCTGGAAGTCTCCAGTGACAGGGCCTCTCATATTTCTGTTCCTCCAGACCTCACTGGATGTGCGAGACTGTAACAGTTTTGAGATCTGACCATAGCAGGAAGAGTTCTCCTCACAGTCCTTAATAATCACAGCCACCACCTCAAAGCAGTGCCCTGCCCCAGATGCTGGGGGTGCAAAAGCAATTGGGAGGGGACGCAGCCAGGACAGCTGACCTCCAGTGACAGAAGGGATATCCCATTCCATTTGGTAAATTCAACATATCAACATTTGGGCTTATGGTGTCTCTCCTCCTAAGTAACCCTAATGCATGATGAAGCCTTGCTTTCTTGAAGATGAGAAGTAATAAATTAATTGCTTATTTTTCTTAGGTTACATGCACAGCTCTTGCTTTACTGTTAAAGCATCTTTATTTCAGCCCAGATCTAGGTTGGTAACTAGGTACCTGATCCTGCACCAACAGGTGGAAATCTTTACAATGTGGAAAAATACTGTGCAGGAGGGAAGGAGAGAGTGAGATTGGACACTTCTCAACGGCATGCAGTGACAGGTCAAGGGACAATGGGAACAAGATATCTGAACATAGAAAACCTTTTTTTGTCACCTTGCAGGTGCTCAAGCACTATAACAGGTGGCCCAGGAAGTCAGTGAAGGCTTTCTCATTGAAGATATTCCAGAACTGTCTGGACGCTGTGGGATGACCCTGTTTGAGCAGGGAGGGTGGACCAGATTCTGTAATTTTGTAATTCTGTAATGCTGTGAGTTAGTGTGAGTTTTTTTCGCAGAAATCTAATTTGAAATTTTAACTGCTATCATTTAATGATACGCTTCTATTAGTGCAGATGATTCATGTAATCTATCCCACATGCCTCCCCCCCCTCAGCAGGGACAGGTAGCTCGTTTGGTCACCTTGTCTCTTGTTTGGCCATAATTTATTTCAAGCATGCGGAGATTCTCTCTCAGAGAAACTCTTGGACTTTTCAGATGAGCTGAAATTTAAGACAATTCAACTTCTAGATTTCTTTTTTGGAAAAAAATAAACGCAAATTCTGCAAGCCAAATTAAATATGTAAAAAAGTATTTTATAATTTAAAAAATTGTTTTCCTGAAAAATGTTCGACCTGTTCTATTTATCAATACTTTGAATGAAATGGGCAGGGAGGAGGAATTGCTGTGAACATCATTCAGTAAACCTTGTGTTTTTTGTATGGAATTCAATAATGTGATGCAAGCCTGCAGGTAGCAAATAATTTAAAATATAACATATCTGATATCACTGTTTTCTGGTTTTATTTTTATCATTTGGAGCTTTTTAAAATCCAGTCAAACTTGCAGTCGAGTGCAGTGAAATCAGTATAGAATGATTACCACCCTTCATCATTGTTTCAAGGAGTTCTGAAATATATGTTTCATGTTTTGTTATCATTATCAAAGGTAAAATATTTTTACTCTTTTCCTTTTCCATTTAAATTATTCTCATGCATCTGAAGTTGAAATCTCTTGAGCTCTTAGTTAAAAAATCCAAAAAATCTCAAACTGAATGAGCATAAGACTTGTTATTGCAAAAAACCCTAGAGATTTAGTAGAATATATAAAAAAAAAGCTAGGATAAAACAAAAAGCACCAATATAATTGGGAAAAAATAATTTTTTAATTAAGAGATTTAAAAATAAAGCAATAATTCAGATGGATAAATAATGAAGAAAAAGCAAAATAGAAAGATGGTGATAGATAAAATCAAATTGATATTCAACCTGACCTTCTTTGATGCAAACCTATAGAGGTAAAACTGCGACAAAACTAAAAATAATGTGAAATATTATTTTAATTTTCTGGTTATAGTATATGTATATATGTGCATACATATATATGCATGCACATATATGCATAAAATATAACCAGAAAATTAAAAATTTCATTCCAGAAATAAGCAAAAATTTGATGGGGGAATTTGTACACTGGCTTTAATAATTATGAATAAATGTTCTGACGAAAAATAACAAAAGAGCTGCAGATATCAGTGGTGACCTCTAATGAAGAACACACAGCTCTAGAGGTTTACTTTATAGGGAAGAATTCTTTAGAATCATAGTGGTTTTGGTTGGAAGGGACCTTATACATCATCAGGTTTGTGTGATCTATTACACTAATTTATTTCTGCAGCAGTGCTTATTCCAGAACAAACCATTCCAGCACTGTTCAATATAAATAAATAAATAAATAAATAAATAAATAAATAAATAAATAAATAAACTCCTTCAAATACCATTGTCACAAAATCTGTGTGTAATACAAACCTAATTCTTCATTGTCATGAACACAAACAGCTCTGTGGATTTGGACAGGTTTTAACTGTGACCACAGCCTCAGCTCTAACCACAAACTGTGGTTTGTTGCTGTTTGAGTCTCAGCACTAATTGCTCTGCTACATTTTGAGGGCAGGCAGCTTAAAACAAGCCAAATTTATCCTTTTCCCTCTCCACCTGCACACATCCACCCTATTTGCACCCTAGGAGATTCTATGAAGCACCTTTTGGCAGTGAGTAGTGCTAAGATGGGCTCCCTCATCATGTCTTTGATGATGAATTTTTATTGGCACCTTAAGGGTAGTAATTTTCCAAACCATTGTTCAAAAACCATTATGGAGCTAAATGTTCTTTTTTTTTTTTTTTTTTTTTTTTTTTGCAGTCTGATGATATTCCCCATGCCATCATTGTATCAAAGAGCCTTTTTTTGTTTCCTGGGGAAGAAAGCAGCAGCTGAGCATGAATGAGCTGTTTGCTGTGAATGAATCCAAATGGGTGATCATCACATGGCTGCAATAATCTCAGGGCTGGCAGCTGCTGGGTGACATCACACACAGCCCTGGCTGACATCATGCAGCCAGCTTGGAGCAATCCTGTTGCGAGGCAGCCCTTTGCTGTTCAAAGTCAGTTTCCGCCAAGGGAAACACAACTGCTCATTGCCCTCCAGAAAGGCTACACTTTAAAAATGCCAGCCCTACTGACTGAGCAGCAGGTCTGACTTGAGGGTGAAGATGAAAAATAGCCTCCCACCTGAATTCTGTGCTCACAAAGTTTGCCAAATAGCAGAGACAAATAGTTTTGATTGCCAGCAAAGCTACTTTGCTAAATTTCTCCTCTAGCTCATTTTGGTTGCTGGAGTCCCATAGGCCATTCCCCTGATGCAGTTCATGTGCACAGAGCTGGTTTGATCTGCCACTCAGATCCTAGCTCGGCTCAGTTTGAAAAGTGGTGAGCCAATTGAGGCTGACCTGCTCTGGATCACTTCCATTCCCTCCCTGCTATGAAAGTGTGATCTTCAGGGATGCTTTAGCGGCCACTACCTCCCATTGAGCTTGAAATGGTTAAGAGGCAGGCTTTGCTAATAGCAAGCTTCAATTTGTGCACCAGGCTTCTACAGGAGCTCAGGGCAGCCTATACCGCTTTGCCTTCACTGCCAAGTGCAAGTGTCTGATCCTCCCAGGATTTTCACTGACCCCTCACGACTGTTCATGGCAGTGAAAGGCAACAGCAAGTCAGTAAAAGGCTTCCTGGGAGAAAAAAAGAGGACGGTTATTCACCAGAATGAGATATGGGCACAGGGCCTTCAACCTCTCCTACTCAGTGATTCTGTGAGAGAGGAATCTGTTTTATAGGGTCAGTGTAATGTCTCTTCAAATCCAGCAATTAGTCATCTTAATTGGGGTGAAATACCTTAGTTGTGTGAATGGGGTGAATAGCTCTGCAGTGGCTTAGAAAAACCACTTTAACTATGTTAGAAAAAAGCCTCTCCACAGCAAGTGTAGCAGAAACTGGTGTTGGACTGTGTCATTCAATCAGACTCTTTCCACTGTGAGGATAAGAACTTATATAGTTGTTCTTTTTCTGCATAAAACTGCCAATATTTCCCCATTTTCTACTCTGAGAAAATTCGTTAGAGATCTGCCAGAAGATCTCGCAAAAGTAAAATTTTACTTACTCTGGCTGCTTGAGCTTCTTAGGTTTGACACTTAACAGGAAGGTGAGGAATCTTCAGGGAGTTCCTATACATTAACCATAGGTAGGATTCAGCTTGAGATTAAGACCTCAATTCTGGTGTGAGTACATTGCTATCAACATATGCACAAGGTGTTCATCCTTCCATTGTAGACAGGGAAGACCCAGGACTCTCCTCTGTTGTCAATCAAGGGCAATGATGCCTATTTGAAGTTTTCATCGCACTCTGTTTATGCTGTGTTAGGTACACACATTTTTTTCTCAAATGAGAGATAGAGGCCAGGTAGGATGCAGAGGAGCTAAAGTAGCACCTGTGTTTGGGCAGCTGAATCCAGCCCCACGTGTCCAGCAACTCAAAAATATCAATCACCAGTAAGAACAGATGATCCCTCAGGAAAATAATATCTTAAAGCATTGTAATCTCCAGCTTTCACTTCAGTGGAAGATGTCAGCTCCCTTGATACAAGGCAAGCCAGGGATTGTTAAAATAAACCCCACAATGCAGAAAATCTGTGGTCTTTCTACTGCCTGCTCTTCTTAATCAGTAGTGTCACAGTCACAGTTAAATATGCTGTAAACCTCATATTATGTTAATGTATTAATGGCATGTAAATGTTTTCAGAATAAACTAGACTCATGCAAATTTGTTGGCTCTGCACTTATTTTATTCTGACAGAGTAGTGGGCACAAAGCAAATTAACATTTTCAGAACTCATTAGTATATGCGAGCATCATGCAAAAGTGACAAATCAGTTTGGTAGACTTCCATTATTTTAGGCCAAAAAGCCAGTCATTTGGATGACTTGGGATACCTGATCCAGAGCACATTGCAAGCTGTGAGAGCTCTGCCAGTAACTAAGAGGGAATAAAAAGGTCAGACCCTTGGACATGGTGGCTCATGCAGTGACAAAACACAGAATGAAGTTTAGACTCAAGCTTTGCTAATAGATATGTGGAATTATCAGGTGGAACAGGCTCAGTGGAATTAGGTGGCTTTAATCTGCCTTTATATAACACTCACTGTAGCATTGTTCCCTTCAGTATTACAAGCCTCTAGTGCTTTATTTTAATTGTTCAATAAATTTCAGAGATGCAGTAATTAACGTGGTTGATTAAATATAATCAACTACTTACTTCTAACCGATTGGAAAAAAAAAGTTTAGTCAAGTGCATCATTAGTCAATACTTGCTACTAATCTGTCATTTGCTAAATTTTTATCTTCTGTCTTCACAAATGTTTGGTCTATGCAGACAAATCTTGATTTCTTCATGATTCTGGGAGAATATATTGATTTGTATAAATTTTTTTTAAAAATCTCTCAATATTTGGTACCAAATACAGGACTTAAAGGATTTGGAGAATGAATCATAGAACACAATTTTATATTGTCAGGAAAAACTATTTGATTTACTTTTGTAGCTGATGCATAGACACTCATACTTATTTAAAGTTCCTTATGTGTGAAAAAACAGATAAGAAGAGGGCTAGAGGCAATAATACATAGCTTGCCAGAAATTTCTACGACACAATGCAAAATACGTGCAATAACTGGAGGAGTGAGATCTTCTCAAGTGGCCTTGTCTGATTAAGAACAATGAAAATAGTCAGTCTTTGACTAATGTTTGTGAGGGTATAGGCAAACCAAAATCAGAGAACAGAATACCTTAGAGGCATTCTGAGCCAGTGAAAGAGCCCATGTTCACAGCTCAGCAGTCCCTGAGTCACCAGTGATGTGAAACAGCCTATCCAAAAAAGCAGCGCAATATATCTTGTGGAAATATCAACCCCTCACTGAGTACTCCTGGATTCCAGGAGAGGTGGTTTCTTTGGGATATGCTCTTCTGAGCCAAACTTGCCTTCAGGTACAGAGTCAGGCCAGATCTCCCCATATCATCCTCCACACCAAGGTATCAACATGTCTAGAGTCAAACTACCTTGCAGTGTTGTTACTCTTAACTGTTTTATATCTTTCCTTCGCCACAGCACCAAGTCTGACAGAGCCCAAGATGTGTTTGGACAATATTCTCCATCCCATGCCTTGATTCTTTGGGTGTCCTGTGCAGACTTTGACTTTGATGATCCTTCTGATCTTCTCAAACTCAGGATATTTTTTGATTTTGTGAAACCCTGAGAGATCCCTTGCACACAAAGATATGAAATTCATACTTTACTCCAAATGAATGAGTAATGCTATACATTTTCATAGGACTTCAGGTAGATTTTTAAGATTCATGATCAACACTTATTATCTACTTCTTGCATGCTGTTTTTAGATAAATTTCAAGCTGTTTTGGGCACATGCCTTCTTCTATCAAGGTGGCATGTCCCACAAGGCAACAAACTTGTTTAAGCATGCTTTCCAACAGTTCTGTGACCAATAAAAATAAGAGAAGAGTGATGGCGGGAATGATATCTCTGTCTCTCCCAATTCCTTCAGCTTTCCCAACTTTTTACAAGTGTAATTTCTGCTTTTAAATGAAGTAAATATAGACAAAGAATATGAGACTAATGAAATCTTACTTCAGCTGCTCAAGGAAGTCTTGGGCAAAGAGAAATTGATCCTCATGGGTGAGTCCAATTACCCAGACATTTGTTGGGAAAACAGCGCAGTGTGACTGTCATAAATCCTGCAACTAGACCAATTTGTCACAAAGGAGTGGTTTAGATCTCTTAAAAAATAACTGTCAGAGGTAGTTTTAATATGATGTTGTAAAAGTGTGACTTAACAAAGATTGATGGCAAGATTCATTCTATTATTTGCTGCATGGATTAAACATACAATTTTTTTTTAGAATCAAGCTAGAATGATTTATACAGAGATGAGAGATGCAAAACAGGTGACAAAGAGTTTCTTGTTGAGTCATGAGGTCCAGAAAGAACCCCTTGGTTTTCTAAATTCCTCCTCAGGGGGAGCATAGGTGCAGCTTGAACCAGACTTAGTCCTGGGCTCCATCAATTGTTTATGTCTAAAGGATTGTATATATGGAAAGTTTATAATAATTAATATTAAACATAAGTTCAATTTGTATTAATTCAGCATGGTATCAGTCACTTACTCAAATAGCACAGACATGTATTAAATCCATTAATTAATATCAAGGTAGATTTAAATAAAAAAACCTTGAAAAAAATTGGTTGGGAGGACCCCACTTAATCTTCACAAGCTGTTTCACTTTCCATATTTCTCTGTGTTGCACCACACTGCTTGTTAACATGGACTCAGCCCTTGGACAAAAGCAGACAATATACAGAAAATTCTTATCTCACATTCTTTCCCGCTTGAAAGTCAATGGGCATTCTGCCATTTCATATCATGCTGCTTGATTTTATCAGTTTTAGGGATACTGGAACAATATGCTGAGCTCTCTAAATAGAAAATAGTTAAGACCTTATCTTACTAGATCAATACATATAAAGAACCAGATACTGTTCCATTTAATTCAATAAGCATTTTACCTTTGATTTCCATGCATACAAAACAGGCCTTCAGCATGAGATTATTGTTGATTTCTCATTTAAATTTTAATGAATTATTAAAAATAGAGAAATTGAACTCAAAGAAAAGCAACTGAAGCCATAGTGTCCTGTTTCATCTAAAGAATCAATTGAACTGGATCACAGAGAATGTAGATAATCTGAACATTAAAAATGTATTAGTATTATGCTTTGTTAGAATATGACCATGAGATAAAGTTGTTTGTTGGGAGAATAAAAGCAGAACAGCAGAGGATTGTATAAAGGCTTTCTTTAGGAAAGTACTAAACCAACAGCTCTATTTTCAGGCCATGCTTAATCCTTTTGAGTTCAGTGGCTTAAATCTTTCCCTCACTAAAGAACAAATAATGAATTGTGGCCTAACAGCCTCAATTCTGTGAATAGCTATGGCTTAGGCCAAAGCCCAGAGCACACAGTAAACCAGTTTTGCAGCAGAATAAGCACATTTTGGACAAGACAGAATTCATCTGCATATTTTGTTTCTAGAGGTGTTTCACTCCTTTAAACACAGAACCATAGGACAGAGGCAGATTTATTCCAAACTAGAATGTTTAATATGTAGAATGGACTCGATGATCTTGATGGATCCCTTCCAACTCACCATATTCTATGATTCTATCACATATACAAACTGTTGAAACAGAAAATTATAATAATGGTGGAATGCATATGTCCCACATCAGAATAAAAGCATTGTGTGCAATATGCTTCAAAGTTTAATAAAATAGATCATTTGAGGATAGAAAAAGGAGTAGAAAGTAATAAGAATAATTTAGTGATTTTTTTCATATTGCCTGTTGGACTCAATGTGTTACTTGTTTTGTCACCTGTAAACCACAGTACTTTTCAGTGGCCAAGCTCACTGGCTGAAACTTAGATCATTTGAAGAGCTATAGCTTTTAAGAGACATATGCAAAGGTCAGGAGATTGCAGTATATTCTGGTTTGTGCCTTGGGAAAGCTTCAGATGCTTAATTTTTCAAGAGCAAGCCCAAGAGTTTTGAAGGAACAGTTACATATCTTTGCAGATAAGAGGGGATTTCTGGAGGATGATGGATTTGAAAGCAAGGTATTATAAGGTCAGGTGACACACGAGTAAATAATGCATATAACCACATACGAAGCAGCAAAACTGGTTATAAACATTATCTTGCAGAATTCCAGAGAATTAAATGAACCCTTCTATGGCAAACAGAGGAATATGATCTGCCTATGCTGTTCAGTGGCTCCAGGCTCATGAGCTGATAGGAAGCATTCAAGCAGGCGTTGCTCTGATAGGTCTGGTGTGATATTGAAGATGTTTCCCTGGCTCTCTCACTGTGGACATGCAAGTAATACTTCATAGTGGTTTCTTTTTAAATTATAAGTCTGACAAAATTTAGTTTGATGTTGAAGGATAACCCACATACTTCTATCCAAGCAAAATTCTCCCTATATTTCTCCAGGGCAGATGTCTCAGCTGTTGACATACACCTTTATTTGGCTAAGTAGTATTTCTGTGTTTTGTTGACTTATGCTATGTGCTGTTAGGACTATGTTGAGAAAATATATCCCATAGAAGAACCTGATGCTAGGAATGAAGGATATTTTTTACAAAATGAGAATTAATCAAATACTTCTATGAGAACATTCCAAAAATATGTGCAGCCATTAGACTATTTTCTGTTGTTCTGTTGGTGTTTTTTAATAGTCTTTTGTAAAATCATATGAAAACCACTTCTCAGTGGAGAAGTGAGGGGAGGGGAGGGGAGGGAGGGAGGGGAGGGAGGGGAGGGGAGGGGAGGGAGGGGAAGGAGGGAAGGGAAGGAAGGGAAGGGAAGGGAAGGGAAGGGAAGGGAAGGGAAGGGAAGGAAGAAAAAAAGAAAGGAAAAAAAGAAAGAAAGAAAAGAAAAGAAGGAAAGAAAAGAAAAGAAAGGAAGAAAAGGGAAGGAAAGAAAGGGAAAAGAAAGAAAAGAAAAAAAAGAAAAGAAAGAAAAGAAAAGAAAAGAAAAGAAAAGAAAAGAAAAGAAAAGAAAAGAAAAGAAAAGAAAAGAAAAGAAAAGAAAAGAAAAGAAAAGAAAAGAAAAGAAAAGAAAAGAAAAGAAAAGAAAAGAAAAGAAAAAAGACTGAAGTATAAATTGATGTCATGTGAGGAGGAGAGGAGGTGTTAGTAGCTGAAGCAATGCCTCAGTGACAGACAGAAGTGTGGTAGAGATGCTTTACTCTGAGGCCACCTTGCAAGGTAAAAAAATGTCTCCACACAAAAGATTTCATCAGGAGGAGTAACAGATGGCCTCTTTCTTAGCCTGTCCAGAATACTGTAATTTGCTTGGTGAAAGGATGACTGAAGACATATTACTATCTGGTTCCTGGAGGTTGCTTTGGAGACAGCTGTTGCAGTTTTCCTAAGAGAAGAAAATGGGCCTGCTGGTGGATTGTCCATCATTTTGGGTTACAAGGTCACAAAGGCAGAGAATTAGGATTATACATTTTGCACCACAGTTGCAGCATGAGTAACCACTGCTCTGTTCCTTTTTGAATGCACTGATGTTGCTCAGGGCAGATTTATCAGACATCTTGCCTGCCAGATCCTCTTCATCCTTATATGACTCCTAGTGCCTCATGCATGCAATGATATATGATGCCCTACTCCTGGATGATGATGGATTCAAACAGAAGTGTTTAAATAGTTTTTCTTCCTTCCACTGAGGACAGGTATCTACCTCTGTATTTAGTATTAATCAGAGGAAGCATCAGTCAGGCAGTGGCTGCAGAAACTTAAGCTCTTAAACTCAATATATTATGTTAAAAAAATCATGTAGAGGGGAGAAATAAAACAATGAACACTTTTTCTGGCATTAATGTACACACAGGCCACTAGCATTATTCTCCCCATTTTTTTTTCTGTTTGTGTGTTCAGAGCTCTTACTGATGTCTGACCCTGCCCTGCACAACCAGCTTGTCTCTAAACTGGATGCACATGGACATGACAGATGGACCACTTGGTGAATGAGGAATTGTCTGGATGTCACACTCAAGGACTTATGGCCAATGGCTCAGGGGCCAAATGGACACCAGTGACAAATGCAGTTCCTCTGGGGTCAGTGCTGGGACCAGCACAGTTTGACATCCTTGTCAGTGACATGGACAGTGGGATCGAGGGCACCCTCAGCAAGGTGGTTTTGGAACGCAGTAATGTTAATTCAGCAACAGAGGATGGTGAAATAATTTCCCCCTCTGAAGGGAATTGTGACCTTAACCATCTTCTGGGTGATTATTTCTGCCATTTACTGGAAAGGCAAGCTGAAGTCATTGACCTTTTAATTCAGATGTCTACACTGTGTCTCAGTTATACAGATTAGTCTTGGCAACAGAGATAAAAACATTATGAGGATACTGCTTGTCTGTATTTGCATCTGAAGGTAAGGAGAAAGGTTTCTCAGTATTGCCTTCTTGACCTCATTCCTCTACAAAGGAAGAGCTGGAATAGAGTTCCCAAAGATTTTAGTGTCTTGAGATGTCTTTCAAGCATCAGGATTTCCAGGAATCCTGACATACCCCTGCCATGACATTTTTAGGAATGGTAATGAAAGTCCATCCATTTAACTTGATTGTGTTTTCTAGATTGGTATCAGGATGACAAAAGTAAGATATTTCATGAAAAATAATTCTGTGAAAGCAGCTATAAATTTTACAACTTTAAAGCTACACAGAAGTTGCCATATTGTAAGTTACAGCTAATTGACAGAATGACAGAACCAAAGAACCATTGACGTTGGAAGGGACCTCTTGAGATCAAGAATCCAAATGTCCTGCCCAAGTAGGGTCAACTAATGCAGATTGTGCAGGACAGTGCCCTGATGAAAAATCTGCAGTGATCAGTCAACCTGTGACACTGTTGTCACTCTTTCAGTTAAAAAGTGTTTTATTGTGCTCAGCTGGAATTTGATATAGGCTTAGTTTTTTGTTGTTGGGTTTTTTGTTGTTGTTATTGGGGTTTTTTGTGGTTTTGGTTTTGGTTTTTTTTTTTTATCAATTACTTCTTGTTGTATCACTTGGTTTCCTCTGGAAGTCTGCCTCCCCCATCTTCATATTCTCCATTCGGGCGTTTACACAGAGGGATAAAAACCTTCTGAACCTTCATTTTCCAAGCTGAACAGTCCCAGGTCTCTCGGCTTCTACTCATACGAAGGGTGTTCCAATCCCTTAATCATCTAAACTCTAGGAGATTTTGTAATTGGTTTTGGTGTTGGTTTCCTTGGGTTTTTGTTTGCTTTTCTAAGACACACAATCAACCATGAAACACCATCAGTGGAAACAGACGGTTCCATCTTCTTCTGAGTAAGGCATGCAACATTACTGTCTCTTGGTGTTTTATTTGCTATATGGCTTCACTAAGAATTCAGACTTGGCATGTGGGTAGAGAAAATCTATATACACTTTTTTCCCATTTGAAACCAAAGGACCAGCTAATTTCATTGTTTTTCAATTAGTTTTTTTTTACTGTGAAAGTTTGACCAGTACAGTTTAGCCATGTCTCTGCTCACTTGTTTTTCTGACCTTCCCAGTTTTCTGGCAGTTTGCCTAGATAAAAGCTGTAGCTGTACTCAAAGAAACTATCACTTTTCCAAATTAATTTTCATTCAGGTAAGACCTGATTGGCTGCCCAGATCTCAGAGAAAAGGTTCAGCTAGAGCAACTGACTAGCTGGAGTAGGAATCTCTGCCCAAGAGAAGAAAACCTCCAAAGTGTCTTCAGTCACCTGTGATTGTGTAAATGTATGCAGAGTTCATCATAGAGAGGATTTTTATTTATTCAGCAAGTTTTCTAGAAAACTTTATCTGCTGAGAAAGTAACGTTTTTCTGTGGAATGGAATTTCCATTTCCCTTCCCTTCCCTTCCCCTAGCCCCTTAAATTCATACTAAGTGCTCTCCAAATAGATTTTGAGTAAAAATCAAAAATATTTAGAAGAATAGCCTTTCTACCATTAGCAGTTCTTGTGATCATTCTGCAACAGGGATCTTAATTCAGGAAATCCTCTTAGGCCTTGAATTACCATATATGTATAGTATGCTCTAATCATGTACAGATTTGATAATACACCTATGCACATCCAGGGATAAATATTGGCTTGAAAGAGATACAGAATTGTAACTTCTAATGCATGAATGCTCATAGTACTAAATTAATGCATTAGGGGAAATTCAGATTAAGTTAATTATTTAATTAAATAAGTTAATTTAACAAGTAAATATTAATTATCATTAATTCATTTACTCTGAGAGTTAATTTATCTATGCAAAAACCACCTTAAAAGAAAAGTCATTCTTTTGAGAAAAAAAAGTAAATTATGCTTTTGCTAATAGAGTTTGCCATATTGTCTCAAGCTAGGCTAAATTGTAGCAAGAAGGTAAGCCCAAGAGTAAATATGATTTGTGGTTTATTTTATTAGTGTTCAAAGATTATCCTGTTAGGTGGAGAATATTTGCTATGGAAAATTGATCCTGTTAATTTATCTTTGTTTAGAAAACATTAGAGGTGATGTTTAGATCATATATTAACATTTTATCCATAATATGGAAGATCCAGATGCTCATGTTGTGCTTTTAACTGTGATTGCTTGCTCTTAAACTTCTTCTTATGGATTTTTACATTTATGTAAAGTGACAATTAAGCTTCAATTATAAGTTCATTCTGGATTGTCTTTATTTTCTTTGTTTTCAATTAAAGGCTTTTTTTTTCCTCTGTAAAAAACTGAAAGTTGCTTTCTTTATTTGCTCAGCCATCTGTGTAACTGCACGCTGATCTCCTCATTTGCATTCTTTAGGGATGGAGTCTGAGCCCTGCTGAAGCCAGCGGTCATTTGGCAAATCACAATTTGATTGTGGAGTGTAGGGGTACAAGGGACATCTCAGTGGCATGAAGCTGTGTCAGGGCAGGTTTAGGTTGGAAAAAAAGGAAATAAGGAAAAAGTTCTTCCCCCAGAGAATGGTTGGGCACTGGAACAGGCTCCCCTGTGGGAAGTGGTCGCAGCACCAGCCTGACAGAGTTCAAGCAGCGTTTGGACAACTCTCTCAGGCACATGGTGGGATTCTTGCAGATTCCCTGTGCAGGTCCAGGAGCTGGACAGGATCCTCCTTGTGTGTCCCTTCCAACTCCGGACATTCTATTCTGTGATCTCCTACAGAAATGGGATTAAACACATGTATGAGCCAAGGTCAGCTGCATCAGCACCTACTTAAAATCACAGTAGCATGGTCAAAATTTTCTAGTCCAGCACAATACACTCTGTGATTTTGTCCCAGATTGCAAGGCAAGATGTATCCTATTTGCCATCTGTATGGCACTTGTCTTCGGTTAAGTGGGCAGTTTTCCTTTTCTCTGAGTGATCACCATCACTCCTCCCTCGGGAGGGGACATCTCCTGATAACAGGCTAGTGAATGTCACTACATGACTGATAAGGACTATAACATCCCATTGTAAGATGCTCCACCCAGAGGAGGAGCCAAGCATTCTTACCTGGATATAATCTGGAGATTCTGGAACACCAGCATGGCTTCTCCACTGGATTTCCCAGAGGAACAACAGCTGCTTCTTCCACTGGGTCTTCAGAGGAAGAATACATCTTTCTACAGGATGCCTGCTCCAGCAGAACCACACCTGACACTCCAGGAGGGCTGCAGCCACAATTCCATTGGACTGCTACCAACAACCTGACCAACAGGGTGTCAGATTGTTTTGTTGATGTTGTTTCGGTTTACTGAATTGTTTATTTTATATTTTTATTTTCTTCCCTAATAAAGAACTGTTATTCCTGCCCCCATTTTTTTTTTTTGCCTGAGAGCTCCTTAATTTAAAACTTATAGCAATCCAGAGGGAGGGGGTTTAAATTTCCCATTTCAGGGGAGGCTCCTGCCTTCCTTAGCAGACACCTGTCTTTCAAAACCAAGACAGATTACATTTCTTGTCTCAACCTCACTGTGATTGACTGCAAAATCAGAGAAGCTACATGCTCAAATTGGCAGAGAACCACCTCCAACAGCCACACATTAACAATGCTACTACTAGAATAAAACCTGAAGGAGTAAACTTGGTGGTGTTCAAGCATAGTAATTTCCCAAATAACTCTATTCATGAAAGGTAAACACAGCTGGGGATCAGCTGAAAAAGTAAAATCAAAAAAATAAGCAGAAAGATGTTAAATGAGTGATGCAGAACAGCTTTCACTGGAGAACTCCAAACCCTTCAGCTTGAGGTCAGCCATAGAAATGAGTGATTGAGCTGAGGCCAGGAGAGCCTGTGGCAGACAGCAAGGCTGGGGTGCTGAATCAGGAATGGATGAAGGAAGTGCCTGTTCTGTCAAACTCTGATGCAGATTGAGAGGTTCTTGATTCCCCAGGTTCTTCAAATGCTGTGTCATCTCTTTTGTGTGGTAAATGCCAGCACAGAGTTGAAAACCTCTATTGAAATTGAAATAAGGAGTACCCAGGAAGAAGAGGATGGGAACGCTTCCAACACATCGGAAAGGAGTGATCTGATATTTTATTTTTTCACAACTAAAATAGATTGCATTAGGAGTAGAAGTATGTTGAAGAGTAGATAACTCTGTAAGTGAATGGGAGGTACATCTTTAGTCATTGTACCATTAAAGGGGCAGATTATCTTGTGATTAAAACTACTTGTTAAAGTTAATAACAAAAAAATTTCTGATCTGTGATCTGCTGTATAAAATCAACAAAACATTGTTTGATTTCCTGCCATTTGCCAGACCCTTCTAGATCCTACTGCAGTTGAAAGTGGACGCGAAAGTCCACCTTAGACCTGAAACTTTTCTTGACATGCAGGAAAGCCAGGGGAATTGTCTTTGAATATGTTCCACCCTGACTTTCTCTGCCTGGAGCACTGCAGTCGCATTGATGAGGCTAGTAAGAAAAAGAAAATTAGAGCTCATATAGACATGGAAATAAAATTAAACAAATTGAATTCTTTATATATTTTTTGTGGCTCTAAGCACAATTTTTATCTCAAGAGAGAAAAAAAAGTAATTTACCTTAGATATAGTTTTAGTTGTTCTGAGTGTTCAGAGTTTTTACTTAAAATGCTCAGTTCTGTTCATTTGTGCACAAATGCACTTGAGTTCAAATTAATTAAAAACCAGCTTTAACAACACATTTATGTTGTTGAATTTTTTTTTAATTTTTCTGTAGGATATTAATGTATTAAATTTCCTGTTTTATAAGTGCATATATCAATCCAGAAACTACTTTTGTCCAATTCTCTGAGATATTTTAGAGTCAGATCTTATGATTACTCAGGTAAATCCATTCTGTTTTAAGTAAATGTTTATCATAATCTCACAAATAGAGAATACAGAAGTGAATTTCTCATCTATTTAATATACATTATTCTTTTTAGACAAAAAGGTGTTATTTTCATTGCTCCAATAATCAAAGCTATAGTATTTGAGCACTAAGTCTCTCTCAAGACTGAACATAAGCACTTCTTCAAAGCATTTCTCTTTGCTTTTATTTGTTTTATGCAGAAGAAAATAATAGTGGAATGATGGATTTATTCAGAGAAAGATCATCCCAAAAACTGAAACCAGTGATCCAAAGAAACAAGAAGGCTGACAGGGTGAAAGGAGAGAGAGAGACAGTCCTGCAGGAAAGACTGAGCTCCCGCTCTTCATGTCTCATCCCTCAGGATCTCATTATTTCCCACCTCAAGCACCTTCATGTCAGCATGCAGCTCTGAGTCCTGCTCATATCACAGTGCTGCTTCCCTCCACAGAACAGAGATATTTCCCTCAGAAGCACTGTGGGTTTCCAGGGTTCAGAGCAGAAAATTGATGGACTATCAGCCCTCTAGTGTGGCTGAAAGAATCAGGATGACTAAACTCAGTGCTCTTGGTGCAGAGGAGAGTGGCAAAGGAGAGGGAAAGGAGAGGATAGAAACAGCAGAATCCCCTGCTGTAAGATTAATTAAACCCACTGACTTAACATGCAAGCAGATATCTGGAGAATCCTACAGTATGTTTTATTTTGTCAAAATTTGGCTGACACCAGCTAACATTTTGGAAGCAAATTAGGAAGAAATTCTTTGCTGAAAGTGTGGTGAGGTACTGGAACAAGCTGACCAGTGAAGCTGTGAATGCTCCATCCCTGGAATTGTTCAAGGCCATCTTGGATGGGGCTTTGAGCAAGCTGGTCTAGTGGGAAGTATCCCTACCCAGAGTGAGGCTGGCACCAGACAATCTTTAAGATCCCTTTCAGCCCAAACTATTCTATGCTTCTATGAACTCCTGCAAAGCTCCAAAACAATTCCTTCCCTCTATAAAGAGTTGAGAGGAAGACATGCATTTTGAGGCTTCACATCTCATCAGCTTGAAAAATCAACTCAGCATTCCTAAGAGCACAGAGCTTTGCCCTATAGTCTTGAATCGTGAGATTCTGTGGTTATTAATAGAACACATGAAATTATCCTGAAGTTGATGCACACAGCTGGTAAAGAAGGTCACTAAAGATTTGCCAAGACCTTTAACAGGCCAAAATAAGATCTCTAAAGTAATAAAGTGCATAAAACACCATAGCAATCTCCTTGGATCCTGAGACCAGCAAAAGTAGCTTCTATTGCTAGGTAATTTTAAGAACTGCTGTGTAGTTTCCACTTTCATTAGCCAGAAGTAGGGGGAGAAAGTGTGAAACTGTAAACCATAAAGGAGCACGTCTTTTCACTTATTTCTGTTGCTGCCATTCTCTTCAGTGCTATTAAATGTACATCTCATGTATAAGATGGTGTTTCTCTGATATAACACCAAATTTCTCCCAGGCACCTTTTTTTTTTTGTGGTGAGTGAGTGAAGCTGTTGGGTAGGAAAGATGTTTGCTCCCTTCAAAATCAAAGCAGCACTGATTATATGTGTTGGTGACATACTTAATCTCATTCTGATTTTCTCGATAATCTTATAAAGCCAAAATAATCCTTGTGATATTAAGATGGTGATTCCAGATTCCATTCTAATTAAATTAAGACTGTGTGACTGTGATATTGAAGGCATAGGGACAATTCTCTTGAAATAAATTAACTGATCTTTCGATTTGTTGAGGCTTAATCAAAATTAACAAATTTCAAGGCTTACATTATACTCAAAATCTTGATCAGAGAGATTTTTTTTTCACTAATTCTTTCAGAAAAGTGAGTTAGGTGTGGGATTTTTCTCCTAGAAGGCTATATTACCAGACATTGTTTCCAAAAATAAAGCATTTCGCTTTGGCTCCTTTGTCCTTCTTTAGTTCTGTATCACAGCGGAAAATTCTTACTTATTTTTTTTCCTGTTCTCAAAAAACATGTTACAACTCTTCATGGCATATATGAGCTGAGTGCTGACTTCTGAAGCTTCTGCCAGAAGATGTTTAATAATACTGTGAGTCCCAGAGAATCCATGCCCTGGCAGGTTCTGACAAGGTGCAAAGTATTGGACAGGTGTGAATTTACCATCTGCACTTCCCCTACAACACTGAGCCAGTGTCTGTAGGAATTAGCTAAAGGGAAAACCTTGAGAGGAAAAGTCACAGTGTGTCTTGTTCTTGGAGATATTTCCTTGCTGGGTAGCAAAACAGCCATGGAGCACTGGTAGAGGACTGCGTATCTTTGTTTCCCTGTCTTTATAAAACCCATATAGCAAATAAAATCTTGAGGTTTGTTTGTAGATGTTCAGTGCAGACATTTGATGATACAAGCTCACATAACTCTGTGCTGTTCTAGAAGAGAGCAGAAGAACGTTCTCATTCTGGCATTGCCATCTTTCAGAGTAGTTAAACCTGAACCAATTATGCCACAGGAAAAAGGAACTGAAAATTATTCTGTTCTTGACTAAGGGGATTTGTGGCTAGAAAAATGGTCAGAGGGTCTAAGTATTTGGTTCTTTCTCTCTCTGCTAATAACTCACCTTAGTAATGAACTACAGCCAATTTCCTCAAATTCCTTGAGCTGCCTTATATTTTTCTTAAAAAAAAAATAAATTGCTTGGCCTCAGGAATATCATACAGAGCGGGTAATTTAGGCACAGACAGTCAAAAACTATATATTCAGTAATGCCAAATACTCATCACTATAAATGATGATAGCTAATTCTGAACAATGAATTTAAGTGAAAAAATTAATATAACTGAAAGTTTTACTTTGTGATAGGGAACAGGAATGATAAGGCAGGCAGGAAAGCATCTCACCAAACAATTAATCCAAGAGAGCTACACGTCTATTCACTGGGAATTGAGAGTATCATGTCTCTCCCTGACAGATGGTACCATGCAAGACAGGTAAATATGGCATTCTTTTACACTAGAGTAGTAAATCAGTGGCCCAGGAATAGGGAAACAAATCCTAAATATCAGCAAATCCTAAAAAAAATCCTGAACATCAGGGAATGTTTAATGTAAAGCTCTCTTAAGTTGCTTTACATTCTCCTGGCCATTAAATAGTTTAAATTTGGAGAAGGTAGAAAAGGGAGAGGGTTTTCTAATATTAATGATGAAACTAAACTCTTGCACAAGTACTCGTTTAGAGCCTAAGACCAAGGGTTTGAGAGATTTCCTCTCCTTCCTTGGAGACTGGTCCTGATGATTTGGATATTCTTAGTCTCATCTTTACTTTTGTGAGTAATTCACTGTCCCAAAAAACCCCCACAATTACAGGAAAATTTAGGGTGGAAGCATCCTTCAGGATGTCATCTGGTTTGACTCTCAACTCAGAACAGAAAAATTCCACAGCAGATATGGCTGCCCAGGACCTGTCCAGAAGTGTTTGAAACATCCCCAGTGATGGATATTCTAAAGCAGCTTTGGTAAACCTATCCCTATGTTTTTGTCCATTGGCAGCAATCATGGAATGAAGAGGTACCGGAACAATTAATGTAATTAAGTCTCCTAAGGATTCTCTATGAGAAGGTGACATCTTCAAAAAATAATGGACAAAATATTTTGCAAAATTACTAGCTCGTGCCAAGAGACAATAAAAACAGCTAGATTTTTGAAAATAAATAAATAAATAAATCCTAAACCAAACTCCCAAAAATGTCCACAAAAATGCTAATGATCTGGGATTTTTTATAATGGCCTTTGGCAGTAATTTTTCCAGCGCCTAACCCTGGAAACCAGTTGTCCTTTCACTTTCTGTCCCAGGAGAAGCAGTGAGTTCTTTCCAGATGTATTAACTCTTAGAAATTTATCAGACTTTTGCAAAACTTCAGCTTCGAGGTCTTTTTTCCTTGTCGCATTTACTTTTAAGGTTAATATGATAGAAAAAGGAAATGCCAAACCTCTTGCAGGTAAACCACTGAATTCAGAGTCATGGTGCATCTATGACAGGGAAGCATCTGACCCCAGCTTTGTGCTCACAAATGACAATTCTTCAAATATTTGCCCTGTTTATGGGTCACATAGGAAGTTTCCAATGTCAAGGAATCACAGTGCCACACATAGTAGCTGCAGGAAAAAAAGGTCAGTGTTAAAAACAGTAACTTAGTATAGCAAACACAACAGAACTCTGTGACTTTTAAAGTAGACCCTCATGAAGAAAAGCATATGTTCCCCAGGAGTTCCTTGATGCCAGCTGTGGCATTAAAGATAGTTGTTAACTCTCTTGTGAGAGCTGATCTTTTCCATAGGTCAGACTCTTTGTGGTGCCCAGTGACAGGAAAAAGGGAGATGGGCACAAACTGAAACACAGGAAGCTCTGTCTGGATATGGGGAAAATCTTCTTTCCTGGGAGGCTGGCAGGGCACTGTCCTGGCTGCCAGAGAGGCTGTGGAATCTCCTTCTCTGGGGTATGGAAAACCCACCTGGGTATGACCCTGTGCAACCTGCTCTGGTGGACCTACTTTAGCAGGGGGTTGGACTGGAGGTTCCCACAGGTCCCTTCCACCCCCAACCATTCTGTGATGCTGTGAAAAGTTTCCATTTCTACAAAAATCTTATTGTCTCCAAAGACCACCTGTATCCCACCTACTTCTCAGTTTTTGCCATTTATATCACAGCATAATCCCAGTAAATCAAATACTAGAGGAAATTAATCAGCTCCAGGTTAAGATTGAAGAAAGGTTTCAAATAATTTGTGCACCAAAAATTTTCTGTTTCTTTTTGTAACAATTAAACTGGTGTTCAGTTTTTATAGACCATTTTGTAAATAGCTTAACCCTCGTACTGTAAATATAAAAAAATACAAGTACAAATACATTGTGGTTTTATGATTTACTTTAGGAAAATACTGAATAAGTATTTTTTCTCATTGAAAATATAGATAAAATAGTTTCAGTAAAATACAAAGTTATATCTCTTTGACTTATATCTGACAGATAAAATGTGTAAACCTTAATGTCTTCTTCAGGCCACATGCAACAGTTTATTTTTTTCCTAAAAATACATACACCTTAGAGTATTTTCTTCAATGATGGCTTCATAGAGGAAGGGGGTTTTAAATTTACTTGCGACATGATGAGTGACAAAATGTCCATTATCTGGAGACAGAAACTGAGAAAATTTTTGAATGTGTTTGAGTTTTTTAATGTTCTACACATGTCCCCATAGGTTTCTGGTAAGACATTAAGATGTAGATGGGGAATTTACTTGCCTGGATATTGTCCAATAACTGCTCTTCCAGTTGAACTATTTTGATGATTAGTTGACTAAAGTAATCCAGCTGAATCTCACTGTTTTTAATTTCTGTTCCCTTGAAGCTGTGGAAAATAAAAAGGAATTATCTCTAGTATCACACTGAGGCTGCACATAAATGTCTTCTAGAGATCTTTGCATATTTATTCCCATTTACACTAATGCAAACAGAACAAAAAAAATCTAATGTTGAGGTGTGTCTAATCAGTTACTGTGACAGAAATTTCTTTGGCAGCAATTAAAAACTGTCCTCATCTTTAAGTTTCGATAGTAACTCACACAGGAAATTAATGTAGAGCCTGATTTATGTAAAGTGTGGTTACATCTTTTGAAGCTTACAAGGTTACCAGATTGATCAGCAGCATGAAGGACACTGAGAAGTCTCTAGAGAAACTTTACATGGTTTATGTGTCTCAGATTTTGAAAAACCTGGTGCAGAACAACTGGAAGAGAATCTGTAACTCACAGCCCATGGGGTGGAGCCTACATTGCCCAGACTTAAATGTTAGAATTTAGACATCCAATTTATGGTACTCATTCAGGCTCCTTTGATGAGGAACAGTTACTATCAGGAGCTACTAATCAAAACCTATGATAGCCAAGATTATTAGGACAAATTAACCTCTGGGGGTCTGTTTCTCGGCACAAGCATTTGAGGGACTGTGAATACTAGCTCAGATTAGATGTTTAAATTCTAAAATATTCTCCTATGCCAGATGAATCCTAATTTAAATGTAAGATGAAAAAGAACTAACAAAAAGAAAAATGAAACAAACAAAACCCTACCCTAAAATACAAAAAAATTCCAAGCCAAAACTAAAACCCAACAACTAATAAATAAGCAACAATCACAGCAAAACCACAAAAAACCCCACTCTAAAACACAGAGTTTGCATATATTGGACACATTAATATACATAAACCAATTTCTTTGATTTTAGACTAGTAAGGTACAAATTATATTCTTTCATAACTAATAAAATATATGGTCAGTTTGGCTTTTCTGCAATGAAAAGAATAGTGCAAGTGTTAATCTGACTTCATTCATTCATCATGAGAATATCTATCTGATTTTAAAGGGGAACAGTGTACACTGATTTAGAAAAGCCAGTGAATATAAGACCAAGTGGTGTAAGTAAGGGGTATTAACTGTTGATGGAGGTGAATTTCTTTGTACTTCCTAAAGAGAAAAAGGTGTTCTGGGCATCTAAGCTGAATATTGACTGAATTAGTAATTAGTTATGAATATTTTTATTATTAAGTTGTGGACAAGGAAAAATGCAAACACCTCCTCCCCACCAAAAAACAGATCCAAACTGACACCACAAAACCCAAGAGCTTCAGAAAGTCGGTGTCTGACCTCTCAGGATCAATTTTAAAGCATGTAATAAGTAATTGGGCAGTCTTTCCTAGCCTACAGAAAAATGCCTCTTGATGCAATTAAATGGCTCAGGATTCAGAAACCCAGACCTACCAGTCTCTTCAGCTTGTGACAGCCAGTCATGTGTGAGAAAGGTCAGTCATGTAAAAGAAAGTAAATGAGTTCTGCAAGGATTTAACTGGAATTGATGCAAAGCTCTCCAAACAGGAAAGGTGATGAAAAGTTCAATCAAAGTCAGATGCAAGAGAAGATGCTCATTAACATCCACAAACACCACTCATCTGTATGGCAGGGCTGTGTACTTAATGATGTGATCAAAAGTGATATTCATGAGAGAAAAATGTGCTCCATCCCACCCCAGCACTATGCATTGCATATCCTGCCAATGCTCCTAGAAAGAGTAAAAAAAATCATATCCGCAGGAGGATTTTATTAAAGGAAGAAATGTATTTGTGTGAAGTCAAATAAATAGTGTGCTACACACTGAATATAATATAGTTGCTATTATTTGAGTGTTCAAAATAAAACAAAACATACTCTAGGATCTATCTGAAAACTTTTTAACAGGGAAACCTTTTAAAGATAGAAAGGAGATGTAATACTAGGAATATTAATGAGCACTCACTGAATTGAAGAGGCATTTCAATAGCATTGCATTCTTGTATATGTACTGAGAACAATAAAAAATTAAAATATTTACTATATGTATACAATATGACAATAAAAAAGTCACATTTGAAGTGCTCAGAAATGAAGATAGCCAAGTTAATTCAACTAATTACAAAAGAGATCTCTTTTAGCAAATTCTAAAAAATTTATGAGCAAAAATCTTAGAGTTCTTCCTATGTTGCTTTAATAATTCTAAATAATACCCATTTTTTTGTTTAATAATTTATTTAAAAATAGACTGATTTATGTTTTTTATTCTCTACTCTGATTTTCCACTTTGTAGACACAGGTAGTTGAATCAGAACACACAGAGGTGTAACTTTTCAAAGAGAGCAGACATGCGACACTGCGTGGTGAATAACTTGCCAGCATTGAGTATTTAATTTAAATATCAATGGTCAAGGTACCTTCATTGCTCTGGTAAATGAAGGACAGGCACCTGTAGCAAGAGCTCAGATGACAATTTGAAGAGCACTAAGGGGATAAATAGTCAAGTCTTCACCTTCCAGCTAAAGAGACAAGCAGAGCTACCCCAGAGCTGCACAAGAGAGACAGGTGACCCAAGAATGCCAATCTACATTCCACCCACCCTACTGCTAAAGACACATGTTCCTGCTGATCAGGAGCCTCAGCTTGAGAGACTTGGTTTATCCAGAGAAGGATTGACTCACTGTTACGGACTGTACACAAAAAAAAATCCAACAACCATCTCCAAGACCACTCAGAATCCTCATCTCAATTTTGGCATTTTATTAAATTCAATAGTTTTACTCCATGAAGAGTAAGATAAAAAGGATCATTGTCTTTGGATTCCCAGGATCCAAAAATTACTGAAGTCTAGAGCCGATACTGTTATTTTTCAGAAGATAACTTTTTTAAATGACTGAGGGATACAAGAATAATGAAAAATTCTTCTTGTGTGGTATTTAATGTAACACACTGCATTCTTGATTTTTTACCCCATTTTTATCCCTGTTTTTCACCTGAGCAGAGATAGTTTCATGAGATACTTTCCTCCCACTGTGTGAAGTAATGAGAAAAGAAACAGCCTCCGAAGAATAAGATCCAGAATTATTCACAAATGATGGGTGCTATCAACCCTGGTATGAACACAGAGGTCAAGAAAAACTTCTCATGTCCTAGTGGCACAGACATGAAGCTGAGTACAGAACCCATCTCAGGAGGGCTTCATTTATTTAGATACTGCTGAAGTAAGTGAAAAAATAATCTAATTATTACTTTCAATGGGTTTATTTCTCCTTCTGCTTTTTTTTTCATTATTATTGTTACTTTTTAAGATTCTGCTTGATTTCCTCTCAACATCTGTACCTACAGCTTGATTGGAAGACAAGAACATGCAATTATTTGATCACTTTTCATTTCAGCTGATTAAATGAAAAAGCAAGTCTTTGCTTAGGTCAAAGGTTATTACAATGCATAATTAATTGTCCAATATCATCATAATCAACAACTTTCCAGTTTCAGCCTCTTTGCATCTACCAAGGGAAAGGCGGCGTTGAGTAAAGGTATTTAATCAATGGTGCATGATTTGCCAGAAATGGATTTCTCTAAGGGAGCATTCAAGCAGTTATTAGGAGAGGTGCTGAAGTGAAACCGTCCTCCTCTGAGCACACTGGATTACACTGGTTTGCAGGGAATGAACTTGCATCTTATTGAACAAAACATTTCAGTCACAAGTCCCATCTCCATCTGCTTAATGAATTGAAGTGTCACGAAAATTTGAAGAGGCAGCCCAGGAAAACAGAAATGTAATTTAATGCAACAAGAATAATTTGCTGGCCAACTGTACAGTATTGATGGGATTCCAGACAAAGCATTTAGATTATGGCTGTTGTTACAGGAAAAATCATTTAACTTGTCCAGTGAGTCATAGGTTTAAAAGAAGATTTTCTAAAATATATCACAAGAAACTAAACTTTTCACAGGCTTCTAGATGACCTAATTGGCAAAGCAGTAAATCTAATTACTTTAAGAAAGGGAACTGAAAGGCATCTCTTCATCTTTAATGCAGTCAGGAAAACATATCCTTCATAACTTTCTCAAAAATCACGTAAAATCTGAAGCTGTCTGATAAACATGTGCAAACTGCTTAAAATCCTCTATCAGTTCCTGTTGTTTATCTCATTTTCTCTGTCTCTGTACTTTTGGATGCAATAATTCAATTTACTGCATCTGGAATATCCCCAGACACCATTAAGTGGACACCCACTCTGTTTTCCTCTTCTCAATTTCTCTGATGCAGGTAATATTTTATATGCAACACACAAAAGCTGGCTGGTGATGTAGCTCCTCTCTCTTTTCTCTTCTTTCCCTCTCCAGATCACTACTTAGTAATGTAGTATTTATTGTCTTTAACCTGTCTACTAATTGAATTTTCACCCACTTTCAAAATTTAGCTGTAGGAATGCAGAAAGGAAATGATGTGTCTCTGAACCACAATCTAATGGAAGTGGGCTGTGTACATGATCATCCAGCCTGTCCCCTGGCACAGCTTTGGCCTGTGACATTAAACCTGCTCTCCCAACTCCCTGACCTTCCCCACAGGACAGCACAAGCCAACACAACACAAACCTGCACAAGATACATGTTTGCTGCCAGTGTGCATGGACATGACCATGGGCTTTGGGCAGAATGAGTTTCCCTCTGCAAGCAAAAACTATGCCACAGCATTTGCTCTCTGTGCCACACACGACTTTTATTTGCCAACACAGAAGTAAAGAAACAGCAATTTCTAGGGACCTTTGAATATCACCATAAATAGTTTGATGTGGAGTGTCTGTGAAGATGTCATTCTGATTACATGCTGGAATCTCTCTTCCTTTACCTCCTTTATCAATACAAAGATAAGCAAATTTATTCACATTCTTGATTGCCGGGGATGGAATTCTGCAACTAAATGTGCAAAAAATACTGTAAAATGAAGACATAAGTGATACTTGGCCACAAAAGAAAAGACCTCAAAGTTTAAGAACTTATGGAGAGAAAAAGAAAAAATTTTAAAAAACAATGGGAAAGATGATAGAGACCAACATCATTCTGGTTCTTTCATGACTAAATAATTTAAATATGCAACTGCAGTTGGACTTCAGTGTACCCTTTTTTGGGTAAAAAACCAAAAAACCCCAAAAAAACTGTCTGGATGTCCAGGCCCAGAGAGTGCTGATGAATCACAGAATCCCAGATTATGCTGAATTGGTGGCCAGTCACAAGCGGCATTCCCCAGGACTAAGTGTTGGGGACAGTTCTCTTTAATTTCCTCATCAATGATCTGGATGAGGGGATTGAGGACATACACATGAAGTCTGAAGACAACACCAAGTTGGGAAGGAATGAAATTAAAAGGATTGTCAAGCACTGGAAGAACTTCCCTGGGAAGTGTCTGATCACCATCCCTGGAGATCATAGAATCCAAATATCCTATTTAAAAAATGTATAGATGTGGTGCTTAGGAACATGGTTTAGTACTGGACTTCTTAGTGTTAGATTTACAGATAGACTGGATGGTTTTAAGGATCTTTTCCAACCTAAATACTTCTGTGATCATAGATGATACTTGTAGGCCCCTTCCAAGTAAAATATTCTATTGGTGCGGTCTACTCTAGTGCAAATACAGTCATTTGGATCTTAACAATAGCATAATTTGAGGAGCATCTGGAAGTGTGTCAGTAGTTTAAAAGGTACTTAGAAAATTTTCAAACCTTCACACTCCTTATAAAGAGAGGTGGGATCTTTACCCTAGGGGTCTATACGCAGATCATGATCTTTCAATTTTCGTCTAGTAATTTTATTGGTCCTGCTTTCTTACATCTAAAGCCTCTCGACCTCTGTAAAATTTGCTAACTTTATCCTGAACTTGGAGCTTCAACTGAATATTCTGAGGTCATTTTCTGTGTGCACCCATGGCTATAATTTTGGAGATGAGTGAAATGAAGTCTCTTGTCTGCTGCAGGTTACCCAAGGTCTGAATCCACCACATTCTCCCTCAATCTATGTACCACCTTCCTTACTTCAGAGACAGCAGTTAAGGAACTTTTGCATGAATTTCTAGTGCAATCAGAACATAAGCAACTGAATTAACTGTAATAACACTTAATTACGTGCTTACAACGATAAGCATGCCTCAGTGCTGCTCTAGCTGAAAGCAGTCTGGAGCTCAGACCGCAGTGCCTGCCTCTGCCATTCAGTCTGTCTGCTTCAGTTTACTCATTTATAAGACAGAACCTTTGCCTATATGATAGACAGGCTTATTCAATAAATATTTTAATCTGCCAGGGGATACTTGGATGAAAATCATTATAATACAAAAATAGAAAAATTCTTTTTTATATAATCCTTTGGTTTTCAAATGAACACTCAAAGAACATTCCATGTTCAGGTAAAAGCAGAATGAGTATAATTGCAAATGATCAAAAAGCTCACTACTACAGAACAAGTTCTTTAGTGTGATAATGCCTAACAAAACTTCTGAAATTTTTCAATTAACTTTTTCCCATAGCAAATATCTGAAGCTACATGTAATGAACAATATTATTATTCTGTGATGGATACAATTTAAATCCCAGTAGCTTAGTTCCTGTTTATACATCAGGAAAAGATTCAGAGGAGGTTTATTTGTTTGACTGTTTGTTTGTGGTAAAATCCATTAGAGTTGTCAACATTTTAAAATCCCTCTCTTTTTGCCCCCTAATACAAATTGTATTTTTATTAAAACATTTCCCGCTTTTTAGGATTGAATTTATTAAAAAAACCCCACCCACCTATGTATAAACTGGTGGATTTACCATAAGAATTGCAAATCCTTTCTAGATTTTGTTAAAACTATTTTCTTATTGGACTGGCAGTTACAACACCTGGATTTCTTTCTGTTTGCAGCTGAAAGACATTTCATAAATGGCAATTTGCTAGTATAGTCAGAGTGAAATCTTGGATTTGCTCCTGTTTTACAATAGAATATGACTTTGAGTGGGTCTTCTTTCCTTACCTTTCTGAAGAAAGAAATTAATCTCTCAATGTCAAATACCACAATATCTGTTATATACCTTTTACGATTAGAGAAATAAAAGACTCTTACTTACTCTTTGTTCTTATTTATGAAGTCAATACAATTTCCCAGTGGTGTACAGAAACTTAGCAGGAGCTTTTGGATGTTTACATAAACTCCTGCAGGGTGAATTTTATTTCCTAAGCATCATTTAATTTATTTCTTTAACATTCTGTGTTTCTGTAAAATTTCCCACCTCAAATCAGCATGTTCTTGCATGTCTTCTTTTTGTGCCAAGAGTGCCCAACAAAAAAAACCAAAAAGCAACCCAGATCTTTCTTTTCACTGGAAAAGATGCACACTGTATGGAAATACATTCAAAATATACATTGACAAGATTAAGTGTTCAAGCCTCAAGTTTCCACTATTTCATCTTGAATGTGTCACACCTCTAATCAAAGCAATTTAAACCTTGACTGTAACACAGGATAATTTTTGATTGAACTAAATACACCTAACAGTATTAGCAATGGCTATATAAAGTGACTCTTCTGCACTGCTCCTGGTAAGGATTTCTTCCTCTTTTGAAAAAATAAATTGATAATATTACTCATCTTTTCCTTTTTTTTCTTATTTTCTTACCTGCTTGTTTTCTGGCAAACAACTTCATATACACAAAACCTCACAAGCAGTTAAGGCAATGATTAAGACAGGAATCTTATTTAATACCTCCATCTTAATGTCCAAGTAGAATTCACTGTCACATATCTTTTCAGCTATCTTTAAGGAATTAGCCAAAATAATCAGTACATAAAGAAGTTCCAAAGGAAGAAAGATCAGAAAATGCTGTGAGATACATTAAATTCCTTTAAATTGGGGTTTTGTTTTCTGTAGGATTTGTTTGTTTGTTTAATAAAGGAATATAAAAGCTTTCTATCTGGTTTCTCTTTTATAATTTTTTGGGGGTTTTGAGGCAAATGATGATGCTCAAAAAAGTACAGATAACACTGTTACGGGGCATCATCTTCTAGAACTACAATGTAGAAGAAATGGACATGCAGGGCTTCCAAACTCCTGACAGCTGCTGCTTAATAGGAATGATGGCTCAAAGAGGTTTTCTTGCTCCTCTACATGACACATTCTGAAATGGTTTAGATGACCCAACCCTTTAAAGTTACTCTCTACTCACATGAAGGTAATCTGGCACAGTTAGCACTGGTGAGGCTCTAGATGTCTAAAATGCATTGCAAGCCCTCAAAGGTTTGTTGTGATGACTGCCATTCCTTGCAAGAGCACAGGGTCTCTTCCCATAATCCATTTCATAACTATTAGTAAATTCCAGACCAACAGTGTTTAATGTGCCACCTGAATAATGGTTCTGTATGCATGAACATCTGTTTTAAATGTTATGGTGTTATGGGGAAACATAAATTTAATCAGAATGAGGTCTAATCATATGATCACATATTTTTCAAATTAGTCAGTGTGTATTAATGATGTTCATGCCAATATAAAACAGTTTCTGACTCCCTATAAATATAGGTAGATATTAATAGTTAATGAACCTCCTATTTCATTATATCATATCCAGATCACTAGAGTGGGTTTAACTTATTTGGCTTCCCGTGTCTATGAGGCAATGCTGGGACTAGAGCTAGGTAATTCAGTCTTCCTTTAAAGACAAAGAAGTCAGAATAAGTATGTCAAGGCCACAATTAATCTGATTTATTATGGAAGTCTGCTTTAGCATGAGATTGACTGTACCAACCATGTCTGTTTCTCTTAACTATAGAGAAGAACCCAAAACTCAGATCTAATTATCTATAAGGTTCCTATGTCTTTGGTCAATTGAATCCCACATCAACCTTACTATTGTGTTTTTTTCTTCCCCACTACCAGAGGTCAATCATTCCAGAGTGATGTGTCGTTAATTCAGGTTTATCTGCATTGTCAGTAAAATAGAAAAACTTCAAAGCAACATAAACCATAGAAAACTTATCTAGACCTATCAGTAATCAATGAATGGAATAAATGGTTTGTGACTTATAGTGTTTTTCCTCTTCCCTGACTTTTGTTAGAAAGGAAAATTTTTTAATAATGAAGTGACAATTGCAAAACATCAGATTAAGCATATAACATTTCCCAGCGGCAAAGGAAGACAGAGGTTATGTTTTGTTACCTGCCTTAGCACTGCACTCTTTTTTTTCTGTGTAATTATTATAAAAGTGGAATTTTACTGAATATGTCCAGTCTCACTTACAGAGGTAGTGACATGAACAGTGATTAAAACAAGTCTTTAAAAGGACTCGTAGTCAAACACCACCAAAACCAGCACCCAGTTTTGAGCAGAAGTGTATCTGGTAAAAAAATTATTCCAAAGATGTGACCAAAGAGAGAAGCTTGAGTTTCACAGCTGCTATGTGTAGTGCCTGGAAAATGTTTGTTTCTCAGCCAGGGAAGAGGACTGAACACTGTTTTTTCTGGCATCTCAGACCCTAAGTGCCTGCTAGCTCACATCATAGATGATGTGGTGGGATGAGCAGCTGCTGGCACAGTGGGAGTATAGCAGATCAATTTCACAGTCCTGATCCTAAAGAAGTTTCAATTGGATATGTTCTAAGCTAAAATGTTGCCAAATGCATCAAGAATTGGCCTGAGGGAAAAATGTTGCCCCTGGTATGTCAGAGGGATATATGCAGGTGGTCAAGAAGTAACTGTCTTGCCTCTTTCCACAAGGTTTCATGATGAGGATGCTAAAAGGCTGCAGGATATAGCAGCACTCTGTCCACCTGAACCACAGCCTCAATCAATAATATGATGACCCCTGATCATTTGGATGCGCTTGTGGGGGTCTGTAATGGTTTGCCCCATGAGTCACTTACAGTACTAACACAAATATGCTGCTGAATTTTGAGATATTTCTTTCACCTATATTAGGACAAAACCAGAGCCTCATTAAAAAAAAAAAAGAAAAGAAAAATGTAGTAAATAACACCAACACAAACTAATATTCAATAAATTTTCTGTGTTAGAGGCCTGAATAAAACAATTTATGCCACTCTGGGCTTTTTGTTGGTGCTTAAATGGGCTGCTGTAGTTAAGGAATTGCCAGGTAATGTCTTAATTCATTATAGACCGTATGATAAAAGCTTATTTGATGGATGAACCAGAACAGCTTCTTAATTAAAAGAATATAAAAAAATAGAAGAGTTGAACTGGAAGAGCTTTAACCTTTATGGAATTGGGCTTTTGTTACTTTTTCTACATTCGTGACTAATGAGCTCTTTCTTGAAAAGACGAGGTTTTTTTAGAGATCAAAAGCTGTATTTATGAAGACCTTTTGGTAGAAAAGGGGAACTAGGAAGACAAAGTGTGTAAATGAACTATGTACATGCATATCATTAATAGTTCTAGAATAGTTACTTAAGTACAAGAGGGATTGCTCAACTGTGTTTTTAGGGATGTTTAATTAATCAGATGTTATAAATACACAAAAGAAATGGGGATTGCCTCAGAGCAAGCAGAAGTGCAATCCAAGGGCAGGACTAATAATTTAATCTGATTTAACACTAGCAGTGATTTTGGAATTCCATGCAATGATTTTTCCATGATGTCAGACAACAGCAAATTACCCTGCTTTTAAAAAGGCTCTTTACCTTGTAAGAAGTAGAGGTGAGGGGAGAATTTAAGCAGTCCTTTGTTACATGTAATTTCTATGACATGAGGGTTTATTTCCATTTTTAAGTTTACTGATTTTAGCTATTGGAGTCTTGATTTTATTATCTGCTTCACACTGTGGAGTTAAAGGACACTGTCTGAGAGAAAAAGATGCCTAAACATAAGTGTCCATCATTTAGGATATTCAGTGTCACCACTACCTGCTGCTGCAGACCAACTCAGGTCTCCTAGAGACCCTGTCATACTGTCCACTAGGATATTTTAGATTACAAAACATTTCCTATAGCTGAAGACCATCTTGTTCCTCAGAATCTTTCTGTCCTTCAACTTCTGTAACCTTAAAATTTATAATTAAAGTTTATTTTTCACCGAGCCTGATCATAAGCCGCTGTTCAGCACTAGATAAGTTCATACCACTTGAAATTCATGTGCATTTCCTACAAGGAAAATTTTTCTCTGAATTGTAATGACAAGCTTATTGCAAACAGAGTAGTAGAAGAATCTCATTTAAATTTCAGCAAAGGGAGGAACGGAACCAGTTCTTGTTTCTTGACTTCAGAACAAAAAAAATTAATTTCATCTTTGTGGAAGTAATGCTATGAGGGGAGTGCATGACATGGGCTAAATCCATAGCAATTGAATAAACTGAGAGATGCTCTTGGACAATGGGGCTTGGTTGTTTTTACCATTACACTGTTCCCACTGTCTGTGGCATTACTGTGACATCTGCAAACTGCCACTGTCTCAGACAGATCAGAGATATGGCTGGAGATAAGAAAGTCCAGTGACCAGTCCCATAGAGTCATAGAATCACAGAACAGCTTGGGTTGGAAGGGGCCTTAAAGGTCACTCAGTTCCAACCCCCCTGCCATGGGCAGGGGCACCTTCCACTAGACCAGGCTGCTCAGAGCTCCATCCAGCCTGGCCTGGAACACTTCCATGGATGTCCACCATTTCTTTGAACAACCTGTTCCAGTGTTTCACCACCCTCACAGTAAAGAATTTCTCCCTAATATCTAATCTGAACTTACTCTCTGAAAATTTGAAGCAATTTCCCCTTGTCCTGCACCTCCATGCTCTTGTAAGAGATCCCTCTCCATCTTTCTCATAGGTTTCTTCAGGTACTGCAAAGCTGCAATTAGGTCACCCAAGAACCTTCTCTTTTCCTGGCTGAACAATCACAATTGTCTCAACCTTTCCTCGAAGGAGAAGTGCTCCATCCCTCTAATCAGCTTGGTGGCTTCACCTGCCCTCAGTGCAAGAGGTGTCTGTTCTTTCTGTGCTGGGGCCCCAGAGCTGGATGAAGCACTCCAGGAGAAGTCACACAAGAGCAGAGCACTGGGGCACAATCACCTCCCTCATTTTAGAGATTAGGAGAATCTAGAAGTAAAGAAATTGGCTTTCTCTCTTATGAGCTGCTATGTCTGAGACTGTTTCTAAGCATGTTGAACCTACTATAACAATATATTGAGACTCAGATTTTCCTAACTCATATGGGCTTCTTGAAGTAAAGAAATTTCTGGGGGATCCTTCCAGAGCAGACATTGATGCTGAAATTTGTCCCTCACTTTTCAGTGCCCAGTCTGTGACTTCAAATTAGATCAGATACAGAGCATGCCTGTGTCAGGGAAGGATCAAGCCAGCTCTGATCCTAAGTGTCACAAGCCCAAGGATGGTGAATGGCAGCAGTCTTCAGGGAACAGTGCTGTCTAAGCTGAAAGACTGTGCACAAAGTCAAGTGTTCAAATTACATTGTTAATGTGAGGATGAAAATCAGGTGAGGTTTTGTTTGTTTGTCTTCTAATATTTGCTGGATGAAAACCTGGTACAATTTAAGGCTGCCTAAGATGATGCTACACTGATGGAACTGAAGCTCAAAAGATGGGAAAATCCAGTCACTGTGAAACCATCTTTTGGACATTTTTTGATGGTAAGCCAGCAGGGGTTGTGGATGTTGTTTTCAGCAGAGCTCCTGCAGCATAAGGGTCCTTCAATGAGCATACCACCAAGCAGCCAAAATGTGTCCCTATGTAAAAAAAGATTGAAACTTGATGTGAGCAAGGAATCAGCATGTAGCAATTTAAATTTTTAACAATTAGGAGGTGTTTCATCCTTTAATTTATGCTGCACTATGCCTGTATTATAAATACAGGCTTTTGTTTTGTATAGATAGCATTAGGCTGTGATACTGTTTAAAGAAGAAATGTTATCCTGTTTTTAAACTACAAAGCTATTCAGATTCCTTTTCAACTGATAAACTCAGTGTCATTTAATTTATCAGTTGCTTACATAAGAGGAATAAAGAGATATTGAATGGCCGCAAGATGAATACCCTTCCATTTATTTTTATTGCTTCTGAGATTGTTTTATTTTTCTTTTCACATATGGAACACGATCAAGAGAATTAGCCAGGGGAATCAAAGTATTATTATTGGTTAATATTGTTGCTATTTGTATCACAGCAACACACAAAGGAACAAAATATTGCTGAGAACACTGTAAAGGACTTGCAATCTAACTAGGCAAAATGTACTCATCTTGGTTTAATTTGAACAAAGGACAAGTTACTGAGGCACAGAACTGAACCTTAATGGGAGCTGGTTTATAACCTTTTCTTCTTCAGGAGAGATTTAATCACCTTCCCTCTGTCAAAACAAAGGAAATGTTGCAAATGGTATTTAGCAAGAAATATGTGGGCGCTCAGCACCCACTACAATCCTTACCCAAATGATTAATTATCAGCCAATGATTCCTTAGATATAATTTTGTGTTTCTTCCCCAGTATCTGGTTTTGTGTGATGCATTAATGAATTGATGCCTTCTGCCTGTTGGTCCTTCAAAATATTCTTCAAGTATATAGCCAGGCTTAAGGAACACAATACAAAAACCAGCAAAACCTATGCTGTATTTAACTTAGTTTACATTAACTCAACAAGAGCAAGAACTCTACCATGGCCCCTTTGCACATATGGGATTTTCCTCTATGCTTTGGCACTTTATTCAAGGGCAGAGATTGACCTTCCTGAGATGGGAAATGACACAGGGTTGACATGGAATCAGTGTCAAAGCTCAAAAGTGTCACAGCTCTGAGTTGTTAACCACTAGTCAAGTGCTTTAACCTTATGTCCTACTTACATAGCTGATCTTCTATATCTGGCAAAAGAAGCAGTGTGTCAGCTGTAATAATAATCCTAAATACTTACTTCAGTCATGCTTAATGCTGCCAAACTGCTTCATAGCCTTAGGGCCATGATGTGATTTTTCTTGGGATTTGTTCATGTTTTTCTGCCCTGTAGACTATGACCAAAGCATAAATGAGCTTGCATTCATGGGTTTTTTTCCTGGGTTTAGGAGTGGCCTTGGTTTCTGAGTACCTGGCTTTGGATATAATTTGAACCTTCAACCTACTTATGCTAAAGCGTCTTATCATCCTTAATAGCTTTGTGCTCACTACCCCTGAGAGGATAGGAATCTGTTATTTTTGTATTTTAGATGAGAAACTAAGCTATAGAAAATGAGGGAGTCAGATACCTAAAATTATTTGTGTTTTTCAGTCTTTGCTGATTTCTGTAGGTGTCTATGTGTTAAGTGTACATCAGTCCTTTGGCAGTTCTCAAGGAATTAATATGATTTTACTAATTTCGTCTTTCAGGAATGAGCTCTTCAGCTTAAATTCCCCATACAGCCGGGAGGGAGAGAGAAGTACTCTTGAATTATTGGGTTTTTTCCTTCTTATTCTAAGACTGCTATGATGAACTATCTAGGTTCCTAGACATGCTTCTATCTTTCCATTTACTATAGATATATTTTGCATGGCCAGAATATTAAATTAGATATCCAATTTTAAATGGTCAGAATTGTTTCAGATGCATTCTACCCTTAGTTACCATTTAAAATGTCTCTCAAAAAGCTGCCACAGGCTGTAGGAGACAACTGAACACAGATATCTCATATCATGATAATTTGTCTAAAAACACAAGACCATTCTTATTTCTGAGGGAAGGCTTGCTGAGACTATTTGTTATGCTTAAAACCAATATGATCATATACCTCACTGGAAGAGTGCTGTTATGAATCATTAAGATATGATGCAGCTTTTTCTTGGAAGGAATACAGATAATATTATGAATGTACTTATGAAATATTAGTGTTTTGGAGATGAAACTACAGCTGTAATTAAATAAATAATTCACTCTTTGATACTACGAAGTGACAATTGATATTTCATTCCTAATTTGTGATGCTAAGAACAAGGGCTTAGCAGTTAATCAGTTAATTATTTTTTTTTTTTAAAGACATTTACACCAAAGAAAGGGTGAGGACAAGGGTAGGAAAAAAGGAGAGAGAAAGAGAAAGAGAAAGAGAAAGAGAAAGAGAAAGAGAAAGAGAAAGAGAAAGAGAAAGAGAAAGAGAAGATCCAAATAAAATGAAACATTATTCAAAACATGCAAAAAGCAATGTAAATATCATCTTGTGCTATTGCCTGGTTTTAGAGGTGGGGCAGGATTTATTATCTCATTTATTGTGATAAATGAGATAATAAATTGTGATATTGTGATATTAAGGCCCTCTTCTGGGACAATCAGAACATTATTATTTATCTTTAGTCAGAAATACATTTTCATTTTTTCAATATATTTTTGTACTGACCAATATTAAACACACACTGCTGTCATTCATGGGTTCCTACACAAATCAAAAATTGATGAATGGTGACAGAAATTTACAACCTGTTCTGAGGCCAGAAATGAGTATTCAGACCTTATTTTCTTGTCCCTTCCTGCCACTGTTCCCCTCAACATGGTCATAAGATATGTGTGATTTATTTATTTATTTATTTATTCATCTACCTATCTCTTGATCATGTATTTATTTTTAACAGCCTTGCAAACACCAATAACTGACAATTTTAACTCCATCAAGACCAAGATATTCCTTATCCTAACCCATGCAATGCTGATTGGGAAGAGGAGGGAATAAGCATGCCCTTACTCTTCAGTACATCAGGTTCAACAGAGACAGTAGGGTATTTCCCAAAGGAAAAGAACTGAGGGGGTTCTCATTCATCCTGTTGCTATAAAAAGATGTGGCAAATCTTCTCTGTATACAGCAAATTGCTCCCTGTTTTGGATAACTGCTTAGGTATTTTCTTTCTTTTGCACTATGGGATCTAGATGTTTACCACAAGACAAATAATAAATTAAGTTACCGGTGGGAGCTTGAAAGGCATTCAAAACACTCCCGTGAATGAGGGCAGTGTCCTCAGAGTTAATGGAAAACTGTCTGGGAATTTTTGCTTTAAGATATAATATACCTGCCCTAACTATCTAAAAATAGATATCTGATCTAAGTTAATCATTTATCTATAGTCAAAGGAGAGGAATACTTACTTCTGAGGAATGAGTCACCCTGTCCTAGGGCAGATAAATCATTCTGTATATGTTCTGCTTTTTTCTTTGTTGAATATAATGAGAATCCAAGAATATGTATTAGGTTATATCTTTAACTCACATAAAACCAAAATTAAGGGAAATTAGTCCTGCATGAGATCAGATGGGGCTAAAAGATCCTAAGCTATCTTTAGTTCTACAGCTTGTGTAGGACAATCCCCTTGTCTTTCACTTCATTAAATATGTAAAAATATAATATCCAGATACAAACTCATTTATGGCTGAACTGTGAGGAACATGGGAGCCACTGTGGATCGGAGACCTGGGCAGCTTCTTGGATATCTTTTTAGGCAGGAAACCTTCTGGTCTCTGCAGTCTCAAGATGAAAGAGATGTACTTTTAATCTGCAGCAGCAATAGCAAGAAGTGGTCATGAAATGATTTTTAGAGAATTAATTGATCTTCATGGAGCTGAAGATTTTGTGCATCAGTATGAACATTTTCTTCTCAGAGTAATAGATTTGAAGTGTACACACTTGAAATACCTCCAAAATTATTGGCATTTGGATGAGTAATAACATGTTTCTTTCCCTATACTTCATGCTAAATTTTCCTGAAAGTATTGGAGTCATCATTAACCCTAAAGACAGAGGACCAAGTTTACATGGAGGAAAAAAAAGCCTTGCAATTTTCATATTTCTCACTTATGCAAAATGATCCAGTAAAAGACATTATCACCCAAGGGTCCCACCTCAGCCACAGAATTCAAACTCATTAGTAATGGTTACTGTTGAGAGTAGCATTTAAAATCCACTGGGGTCAATGAAAAGACTTTCAGAAGTTACACAAGTAATCTTTGCATTTATTGTGTTGCTTCTGTGCTGCAGGAGGTTTTCACTCAAAATGGCTTGTCAGAAAACCCTCAAATATTTCCATGTCTGAATCTTGAAATCCAAGTGCAGTGAAATCCTCAGTCAGGTTATACAGCCAGGCAGGACACAAGGGAGCAACATACATAAAAAAGGTGGTTCTCTTCAGCTGGAAGCCAACTTAAAACAAAATGCAGAAGGCAGAGCTGGGGTAAAATATTTACCACCATGAAGAAGATCTGGTTCCCCTTCCTTCTCTCCTGAGAGGAAAATAAAAAAGAAGTTGATGAGAAACTACAGTGAAAGGGATAGAATGCATATGGATTCTGAAATTTTGTGAGGTTTCCCATGAGCAGGTCATGACTTTCTCTGCCTAAATAATTTTTCCCTGTGTTCAGACATGAGGGTGCCTCTAGAGTGTCTTCTTGTTTTCAGCAGGAGGTGAAATATGTGGAAAGGGGCCATTGAGCAGATGGTTTAGGCACCTAAACAGCCAAATGAGGTGGTTTTGAGTATCCACATGCTTTTCCCATAATTTTTCACTAGCAGTTACATAATCCAGGCAACAAGCATATCATCTGAGGAAACCATAGTGTCTAGCATCCATTCCTTGGTATGTTTGTGCTAATAGGGATTAGTAGTCATCAGTCAAGGATGACACAATTCTCAGTGTGTAGAAGGAGAAGCAGAGATCTGCCTGACTGCTCAGGCATGCCCAGAAACCCAAACAGGCATAGATTTCCCACTACTTATGACTTCTGAGCCCCTGCTCTTGACATAGGCTGTGCGGCATGCTGTGAAGAGATAACTTGATTTAATCATTTATTACAAAAGACAAATGTGAGACTCTTACTGTGAAGACAGAGAAGTGCTCTAAAAATCATATATTTTCTGTAATACTTTGCCTAGTTTAAACTTTGGGATTTGCATTTTTAACACATTTAAGTGTGACCCTAATTCACTTCCATGGTACTTCAGGCTCTTGGAAGCCACTGATGAACTTGGAAGTTTTATTTCTTATATTTCTGTTTGTAGCTGCATTTTACCTGTTTGAGAAAAATTTTTAGCTCCCAACTTTTTGAATAAAACTCCAGAGATGCTCTGCCCTCTGGGTAGGTTGAGAGAAGGTTGGACTGAGGCTTTTTCAGGACAGAGGGTGCATAAATCTGAACGGAATGACTTGGAACAGCCTGAGGTACCTGTCAGTGTGTTCTAGCAAAGGAGGATCTAATTACTGATGTCAGTTGGTCTCCAAAAAGGTTTGTATGTGGTCCATGAAGCAAGGAGGAGGGATCTGAATCTGGACCAAACACAACAGATGATTCCTTTTATGTTTTCATATGCCAGGGCTTGGCAGCACTGTTAAAATGGAGAGAATGACAGTAGTTCCAATATAAAAGCCCATTTGCACAGGGGATTCATCATGTTAAGTCTTTTAATTTGCCTCATACTCATATCTGGCACTTGGTAGTCCCCATCCTCTTTTCCCTTCCCCTACTGAGATTTTCCTAATTTAATTTAAATTTGCTTGACTGCTTTATTGAGGGAGCTATTATATTATCATGCCAGCAGTTGACACGGTGAGGCTGTGTTACAATGCATCACCACTCTCAGGTGTCTGTACCTTCCTAAATTTACAGTTCTTTGACATGAAAAACTTGCTTTTGCACCAAAGTGATGCTTGGTGACTTTTTGTGGAAAAATATTGTCTTCTCCACAACTCAACTCCTTCCTTCTCACTTTGTGCTGTAGGTGGACACCAATAGTACATCACTAAAAAATCCTCCATTATAGGAAAGCAAAAACTATTTAGGAAGTGTTTGAGTTCAATTAAGTTCTATAATTCACCAGATAAAGCAAGCAGTTGAATCACATCACTAAATTAAAGTGTTGGCCAAATAGAAAAGAAGGGGCTGGGAATAGAAGGTGTCTTAAACCAACTCTGGTGATGAAGAAAATACATGTTGACCTGTCCCTTAAGCATTCTGTGTACAGGGGAGTTTTAAAAACAGCCCTGAGTCTGCTGTTAATGTCTGCCTGAGGACGTTAATTCATGTTCTCCAGATCAAATTGTGAAATTGAAAGACAGTAATTGAAAGACAAATGTTCAAATGTTAATTGAGTACTTAAAAATAACACCTCAGCCTTAGAAATAAATTTACTGGGGGAAAGAGGAAGAGAAGAACATAATTTCCAATTAAAAATAGGAGCTGAAAATCTGAAGATACCCAAACCTGGAAAATTGAATTAAAATGTAAGAGGTAGATGATTATAATTAAATTTAATTAAAAAAAATAGAAAGCTGTCCTATGGAGTCTATGTTTTTAATTGCTTGAACTGACCTTTAAGAAAATACTTTAGACTTCATAACATTTAAAAGTATGAGTTAAATCTGTGGGAGCCAGAGCAATCCTCTACATGACTAAGGGAACAGCCCACAGACACTGCCCTCTGCCAATACACCAATGGGCATCCTAAACATTTGTGCCACTTTATATCAATTCTCACACCACTGGTAGACACCCCAAAGTGAATTAAGGACAAGGTAGCAAGTTTAACTTGAAATTCATTTGCTTTTGTCAGTTCACATCAGATCCTTAATGTCATCTTCACAGACATTTCATGTTTAATATTAATGATCTCTGGAGTCTCATCCTAATGTATTCCGTGAGCTTCTTTGATAATTTAAGACTATTTCAGATACCAAAAAAACCCAAGGCATATTTACCGATGTAAGTATAAAGTTTCTTGAAGGTATCATTAGAACTTTATGTGGGCTCATCATCCCTGCATTATTGACATCAACATTTCATTTGAGGAAGGAGCTGCAATTAGAATAGGAACTGCATTTGTTTAAAAAAATGAGATTACTTCTGATCTCCTGATGCTCAAGATGTTCAGTTAGGAAATTGCAATAGTGGATTCTTCTTTCCATTGGTTGCAGTTCTACTGTGGACTTTTGCATGGAATTTTTAACTCCTACTCTTTATGTCTTTGTGGTTTGTTTGTTTGTTATATATTGGGAAAGATAGAAACATCTTTAATATCTATAATTATCTTATTCAAGCGTTACTCTAACAGCTTCTGTCTGTCAGCTGTGGCTTAAAAACCACATGTTTATTTTTCTATTAGTAAATCTTTGTGACAAAAGAACGGTTTTAAAACATTTTCATGTTTTTGATTGTAGCCTGCCCAGAGAAGGAGTATTTGGACAGGAATTTGTAAGGCCTTCATAAATTAGGAACCTCCAAAGGACCAAGCATGCACACATACATGCATCCATGTTCAAAGTCTGTCTGTGTGTGAACAAATACACAGACAGAGCTTTAACCACGAGGCCTGCATCCCTTTAACAAGAATTTAAAGGGAAATTTACACATGGTAAATTTTACTATTAGCACTCATTAATAACAATTTGCAATAAATTTTCCAGTCTCAGATTAAGTGAATAAGTCTTCATTTCTAAAGACTGAATTAAAATTCATTGAAATCTCTCAAGAGAAATTGGTGTTCTTGATAAACATATTGTGGAGTGTTTGCTGTAATGTGGATTTATTTCTTAATATCATATCCTTTTTAGCTCCCAGTTTACAAAAACTTCCTCATATGTGGCTGTTAATTTATTTGAGTTTCAGCCAGTCCCATAGAGAGAAAACTGAGTGGAAAAGGGGGTTGATACAAGAGAAACATAAGCTATAAGGTAAATAGGGAAATAAAGGAGTGACATGAACATAATTTGTCTCAACTGGGTGTTTCACACCTATTGTAAGGTACTCTGTCTTCTCCCTGACCTAAGCAATAAAAGAGCACAAGCCAATGCACTTGCTTATCTCACTCCTGTCCAATTCCCCAGCAGGCTGGGCTTTAAACTATTTTTTGCAGCAGATTTCTGTTGCCACAATGAAAAATCTTGTCCTTGTTGTGTTTCTTCCAGCAGGGATTGCACCTGAGGGACTCCAACATTTTCCCATAAAACAAAATGACTTAATCTGATGTGTTTTTAATTAAACATGTCCAGTGATAAATCTGGAGCAGGCAAGGTCAGAGAAGCTCCCATTTGTTTTGCAGCTCTGTCCACAGTACAATCTCCCAGTCAGGAAAATTCATTTTTCCACCTGGTGTCAGTTCCTTTTTGTGTAATTTTCTTGATTGTGTTGCAAATCTAAGGGAGCTGCTGACCCTTGCTCCCTTGGGGCTGGGGAAGGGATTTTAACTGGTCATAGTTCTTCTGATGTTGCTGGTGGATTGACTGATCAGGTGTACAAGGTATGACAAGAAAGAACCTGCCTAGCTTTGTCTCCCCAGGTAGAGAGATTTAGATACTGATAAACGTGAGGAGATGGCAGCCTGGATTTCAACAGTTATTCAAGAATATCTCTAATCTATGCTCAGTACCCTGTTATGATACCAGCCACATCACAATGATATCCAAACTCCCTTGACCAAAGGCAGAAATGCCTTTTCTGGAAAGGATTTGTTTTGAGCATCCACAGATGCTCCAGTTACTTCCTTAATTCGCATTGTGAACATTGTTTGATGGGAGTCTGGGTCATGAAATCACAGAATAATTGAGGTGAGAAAAGCCCTCTAAGACCATTGAGTGCAGCCATTAACCCAGCATTGCCAAGCCCACCACTAAACCACGTTCCTAAGAACTTCATTCGCAGTCTTTAAATGCCTCCAGGGATGGTAACTCAACCCCTAGGGCCCTACTAGGAGTTTCAATGATGATCAAGTGTCAAAATCCATGTCTGAAAGTAAGGAGAATGATAAAAATATGTTTTATAAGTCTTTGTTAGGAGGTTTTTCTTTTTCCTTGAGTGTGAGGAAGAACTTTGTGTAGGGAACCCAGCACTGTAACAGGTTGCCCAGAGGGGCTGTGGAGACTCCCTTTCAGGAGGTATTCAGGTACAATCTGGACACAATCCTGTTCCATGTGCTCCGGGATGACCTTGCCTGAGCAGGGATGTGAGACCAGCTGACCCACTGTGGTCCCTTCCAACTTTACCCTTTCTGTGATTCTGTGTTTTTTGATAATCCCTCCTTTTTCAGAGCAGTATCATACTTGAGAAACAAATCCATCAATTTCCATTCAAGCTTAGGAAAATGCATTGAAAAAATAGTTTAATGTTTGGTGTGGAATTTTTTGCTGATCCTCTAAGGTCAATTTAACAGTACAGATGATTTCAGTTATGATTTTTCAGATAAGTCTGTGAGTGCAGAGGAGGAATCTAGGAGAGGTGAAAGAGATGATGAAAACTATGGATAAAAGAGACTGAGTAATTGTCATCTGTACTCAAAGTAATTAACAGTTGAGAGAAATTAATTAAGCATAAGTATATGAAGTTTTGAGAGTGAGATAATGAATAATAAAATTGTTTGATGGAATTGGTAGAAGGTTTCCTTTCAAGTAATACATAAGCAAATATTAGAGGATTCTTTTACTAGTAGCCCAAGTTTAACCACTTCATATTTCTTTTTCTTTTTGACATTTTTGTGTTTCTGAAATATAAATATCAAATGAACAATTGCAAAGTGATATATGTAAAAACACTGTCTTTAAAATAAAAGAAAATGGTGATGATACTCATAAATATAGAAACCACAGAAAACTAAGAAGGGTGATTTCCTCACATAGTATAATTTTTAATATTTTTATCCCTAAGAATTATGAACTCAGGCATCACCAGCAAGAGTGTAAGAAAGCAACACAAATCTATCAGATGAAAGAATTTGATATTTTTTTTCACTAGTTCTGAGCCATCTTCTCTACAGGGCCATAATTCCTACTCCATTCCAAGAAACATTCACAACTGAACCAGAATCAGCCCTTTATTCTTTATTTTCCTTTGTACCATCCAAAGACCACTTATGTTAAGACAGTGTCAATTGAAAAATATTTATGTTGAATTCAAGGGGTTTTAACTAACTTGAAGGAGTCATAACTAACAAGAGATAAAAATCTTACAAGGTTTGGGAGAATTTATTTCACTTAATTTCAATTGTGTAAGGAGATGATGACTTTAAGTCAAGAGCAAATGTGTTTATGTTACATTTGAAAAAGAGGCTCGAAAATGAGCAGACAGTAAATATCCAGAGGGAAAGAAAAGATAGAGAGATCAAGAAGAATGTCAAACATCTACAAAGGAAGATCATGTATGCTGTATAGAAAAATAAGGAATAAGATAATTCAAACAGAAGAAAAAATACTAAGCACATGTGGAGATTCAGACTGGAAATGCTGCAAGTTCAGAGGGGGCAGAAGAACCTTTTGTGGGTAGAGAATTCTAAAATCTTTGTGTACATGTGTCTATGTGTACAGGTGTGTTTGGAACATTTACATATTTAAGCATGCATAACTTTTGTATCAACCCTGGTGTGGATCAGTGAGGGCATCCAGGGTGAGCAGGCTGCCTTCACATTCCAATATTTAATATAAACAATGGGTTGACAGATTTTAGCAGGAGAATTGAAGGTTCCAATCGCCTTGAAATAACTTGGAAACAAAATAAAAATAGAAGGCTATAAAATGCTTAATTATTTTCAATGTGCTCTGGGTGTTTCCAAGCACTCAACACCCCAAAATCTAAGTTTTATAGTAGAGAATAGACAGCACTGCATATAATGAAAGTCTGACTAAACAGAATCCATCGTAAGAACATGGAGTCAGCACTTGGGACAGTGATTGTGCCTATTGAAGTGGTAATTTACCATCTCTGAGAGCAGAAATACCTTTAGAGAAAAAACACCTGCACCACAGGATGCTTGATACTTAACATATCAGCAAGGTACACAACAGTGTTTTACTATTCATAAGTTTAGGTTTTGGGTGGAGGAAAATTCTGATTATCCCCCCACACAAAGACTTCGTCAGAAGCAGAAGAAAAGTGAGTGAAGAAAAAAGTTTGATTTGATCTTCTATTGTAGAGGAGCTCTAGGGGTTTAAAATCTTGGTTTTACCCCAAATTTAACTGCACATAGAAGAGTTTCAGCAGGAAATACCATGGGTTTTGTACATCAGTGCAGGAAATTCAAATTGAAGATGGCTAATGAAGATTACTTAAGCAACCTCTTTCACTTCTGCTTTTTTTAAAGCTCTCTTTGTTGGTTAAATGAAACGTGCTCTTTTCTCAGCCCTCACAGCTGTGAGGTTCATAAAAAAATCACAACAAACAAAGGATGATTTGGTTTTCATGAAAGGTGAGAAGAGCTATACTCCAATTAGCTCTCCCTAACAGGATGGTGGTCCTCAACAAAGGATAATACAAATATTAGGATCAGCTGGTGCGGCTAAATTTACAATTACTGTGATAGCAGTTCAGGTTATTATTGTAAAATCCAGGTGTCTTTTGACAGGAATTATAATCTTTAGAATTTTTTATCTGATAAAGATTATGAAATACGAAATGATGATCTAGAAGGAATGTTATTGAAAAAATACTGCAGGAAAGGAAGTTTAGTTGGCCTTTATATCGTATTTCCTTCATTTAAAGGAAAAGCATTAAGAAAATTTATCTCACTCCTTAACATTTTAAAAATATGAATGTGAGAGAATAAATGCAAATGCACAGAATATAATCACATAAAAAAATCTTACTGGCGGCATCAGCTGTAACTACTATGTAGTGCCTTCTCTTACAAGCATCTAAATAATAAATTTTTTTAATTCATACAATTATTTTTAAGTTTCTCTCCTTTAAGAGTGATTTATGACACTCAGGTCAGGTAGATTACTTGATACCACAGGGAAGTCTTCTGCTAAAAAAGGTCTCTCTCTCTCTCTCCCTCTCTCTCTCCTCCCATTCCAGAGAAGAGTGATACACTCTATTTGGGGTTTCTTTGTTGACACATACAGGTTAAGTACTTTTTAATTCCCAGGTTGTCAGCCCCAAGTCAGTGCTGACAGGAGGACTCATAAATGCGATGTTCTGGAGGCAAGACACATAAAAAGTTTTTCAGTTAAATGATGGTACTCTTACCTTCTGATTAAATTCACTTAAAAAATACTTAGTGAAAAGCATCTCCAGCCATAACTATCTTGTAAAAACAAGGCATCAAGAGCTAAGTGTCAGACTGCCAGAGCTCAATCCACTGCAACTTGCCAATGTATTCTGTGAGATATTACCCAAACACTCAGGGATTTAGTCATAACCCTTGTCTGACGGTGGAAAGGAGAGCGCCACTGAACATTTGCTCAAGCTAATCTTTATCTTCCCACTGGCTATAAAGATTTACTAAAAGTAGAACTATAAAACTGAAGAGGAAGGTGCTGTTTAATCAGTGTCTTTGCCATCATTCTTACTGTAGTGCACGACTGATATCCTTTAGGCTTGTGCTTAAATTCTGCACAAATAGTTCACCAAAAAGTGCTGAGATAGTGTTGTGGTCTGAAAAATCTTCAAAGATTGTTGCTAATAAAATAAGAATGCAGAATAATTAATGCAAGTCAGGTATTTATATTTCATTTGCAACATACACACACACATATACACACACAACGCCCACCATGTCTCTGACAAATTAAAAGTAACATCACAAAAAGTCTTGATCCAAATTAATCTTTCATCACAATAATAGATACTCAACTGAAGATGAAGTCAGACCTTGGTGAATATAAATGGTTCAGCTGATGACAGAGGAGCCTGCATCAAGGATTTATTTCATGGGTTGCTGAACAAACTCCTTGGCAACTCAAGAAACCTTATAATCTATTCACACTCATAAATTCTTGAAGCTCCATATAAAATTAATTAGACCCTCCCTTTCCCAAAATTCCCATAGAAATTCTGTTCCAAATCTCCTCTTTTTAAGTTGTTGGAACCTGCCTCTAGTTTCCAGCCTAAAATGGTTCGTAACCAGCTTTTGATAACTTTTATACAATATCACAATTCATCTGGCTTAATGTATATTAATGCATTTTTCTACCAGTCAGTTAAAAAACCAGATCAACCTCATTTAGTCTTTAATTAGAGAAATGCTCTCCTCCACTGAAATTACCAAGGTATGTCCAGCTGGTACTAGGACATCCTGTCTTAGTTGTGAGATGTCTTTTGTTTATAGATGGAATTTTTAACAGTGAGATTCACAATCATCAAATGGAGATTTAAAACAGGAGCTTAACTTTAGTTTTCATATCTGTTCTTTGCTTGAGTCTATCTCCTTAAATTAAAGGCAGCACCTAGGGAATGGAAATATAGGGTCTGGATTTGAGAGGAACAAATATTTGTCATGGATTTTTAATTTTTTTTTAATGGAGAAAAGTACATAGATGTTTAGATGTTTGGTCTCTGACTTGGGTCTATCATTCCCAAACTTTCTGACTTGATTTAGTAATTGTGGCTACTTAAATAAAACTATAAAATAGTGTTTGTGATTTTACTGAGAGAAAAGAGGCACCCAGGATTTTTCCCCATCTTTGATTTTATTAAATGGAGAATGTCTTAACCATCTTGATTACAATGAGATTTCTGCTGTTGCAGAGGGAGAAGTGAAAGCAGTAAGTGTTCACTCAACCTTTCAGCTGGTCCTCATGCTGTCAGCAATGCACAGGCAGCACTGAGGGCGAGTGAGCCTGAGGGATAAAAGACAGCCGGATATTCAGGGTATATTTAGTGTCTATCTGTTGTATATTGATTATGCTTTTGGAACACCTCCTAGAAGACTTGCAAAAGTGAGACATAAATTACTGTTTAATTTAGTCTCTTTTCAGTGTCAAAACCTAAATAAGTTTTGACTAAATTCATCAAGGATATTTTTAGGAGCCTTTTTGTGTTTATCTGGAAAAGTGAATTCTTAAGAAAACTGGACTGAATTTTAACCCTTGAAGTTTTGAAAGTTTCAAACTAAAGTTCCAGTCTGACATGTAAAATGAATGGTCCCTCTATCTTTTCACCTGTCATTTTTTTCATCACTTTTCATCACCCTGTGATTCTCTGTGGAAAACTATGAACAAAACTGGTCCTAGAGATAAAGATTCAGCTTAAAAAACAATTATGTTCTTAAAGAAAAAATCAAAATGGCGCAATATGGCAATATTACCAGATGTCTAAATGCCAGAGATTTCAATAGAACACCATCACCAAATTCCTTATCTATCTGGTGAGCACTGAGATATGTCCACTGAAGCTGCCAATAGTTAACTATTTTCATATATGTATACTAAAAAAAAAAGAAATAATTTGTTAGGAGGGGGTTCTTTTTTTTTCTCCCAAACACACCATAACTTATTGCAATTGCTGAAACAGGTACAAAAAGAAGTAACCCGACCCCAAGCCACCCAACCATAAAAACAACACACATTTTTTTATCCACAAAATATATCACAATATGTAGAGAAAGTGAGCTTAAGCAAAACAATCTTTCAATTTTACAATCATTTTATCTTTAGTCCATGTTTATCTTGAAGTAAATTGAACAATCATAAACATTGAGCAAGGATGGCAATTTTATAACAGGGGTTTTCCTATTAAACAGAAAGTCTACTTCATGCATTAAAATCAAGGTTCTGCTTTCTCTTACCTGTGTATAGCACTTTTAGACTTAACCAACCATTTTCTTATGCAGCTCCCATCTCACCCACCATGAACAAAGCCCAACGTACCCTGTCTTTTATATCCAAGATGTACAAGTCTGGGACTAGCAACACTAACCTCAGGTTTTTCCCAATTTTCATGCACCATGATCCAATCTCATGCAGGTCCAGCAACAAAAGCATATTCCAGTTGATTATCTCTTCTCAGCAGAAGGCACCATTGCTGCCAAGAGACAGTGAAAGTTATTGTAGCTGATTTCATGGGACCTGGGGATAATTCACTCTGCCTAGAAAGACACACACTAATTTTGAAAGAAATCCTCTTGCTGTCATCTGCTAGAACACATTCAATTTAGATAAATTCTTTAACTGGGATTCTTATGCATAATATATTCTGTTAAACAAATAGAGGCACAACCACGACATTAAGAGTGTCCAAATTATCCCTTAGATTTAGCATCCTGGCTGTCCAATTTCTTATCTAAACTATTACAAACAAAGGCAGAATTGGAAGATTAAAATTTTCAAGTGACTGCTGAAGTTCAAAGAGCGCTTGTATTTTAATAACAAGTACTGTACATATTTCATGGAAGTGTTTGCCAGCTGATCTATATGTTAATTAGCCTACTATTTGAAAAGGAAAATTATTCAAGTGCTTTCATCTCATTTCCAACACAAGCAGCCATGCTGAGTACATTAGGAAGCATCATTCCTGCATATTCTGGAGTCAGCTAAGCTCCTTTTTAGGCACTGGAGGAGGAAAAAAGGGAACTGAACTGATAGCCAATTTTATGGCAGAATGATTTTCAAGCAGAGAACAATCCATTCAGAAAAAAAAATAATCTAAACTCTCCAAAGGAAAAAAAAAATCTGTAGGATTTTTCTGTTGAAAAATTATGATTACAGTTTTGGTTGCTATTATGAACATGAGAAAAAAAAATAGGAATAAAGAAAACAAGATTGTCAAAAACTCTTCATATGAAGAATCAGGGAACTGGAAGTAGGCTTGGTACAGATGGGGATACTGAGAGCTGGAGAGGCAGAGGAAGCAGGTGAGCAGCATCTGGCTCTGGCTCCCTGCCTGGAAGATTCTCATCAGAGTCACTTGCTGCCTTCTGGCAGAAAATGAAAGTGACAAGAGGTCGGGAGGTGAAATTGACCGGAGTGCTCAGTTGGCAGGAAGTTGACAAGATACAAAAGTCTCCATTTGCCTTCTCTAAAAAGAATTTCTTAAAGACTCTCAGCTCAGCGGATGGTGCTGGAAAGGGAGGGAGGGGAAAAAAGAAACCTCCAACCATTTTAATTTCTTTTTCAAAACTGGTATTTGTCAGGTCACAAATTTATTTTCCTGGTCAGATCTGGAATGAAGTCCTCAGGCTTCAGCACTGTGACATCCTGGATACAGCTTTGAGAAATGGAGAGAAAAGGAGGTCAGAAAGGGATATGAAGGCAGCTGAGCATTGCCTCATCTTCCTCCTTCTTGAATATCCAAATGGGCAATGAGGAATCCCACTGAAAAGTGCTCTTTGGATAAAAATGTCCCACAAGGATCTCAGTAACAGCAGGTTCCATTTCGGAGGTACCATACAGCTCTTTGTGAATCCTGTTTGAGCTGGAGCCATGTACCACGCAGCTGGCACCAGCAATCTACATATTAGCAATGCTTTTTATCAAGAGTTATGTGTTATAATCCACAAAGTAGTGCAATTAATTTATCCTATGAGTTTTTGTTTTATTTTATTTTATTTTATTTTATTTTATTTTATCTTATCTTATTTTTCCAGCAAATGGGATCAATAAAGATTCTGTCTTTTCTTGGCTAATCACATACAAAAACACTTTGGAGAATAAACATGGCAACCTATGAGCTTTAGCACTCAAACTGAAACACTTTGAAATATTACTTAAAAAAGAGGAGCAATAAAAGAAGAACACTTGCATCACATTCTATGGCGGTCATAAAACACATTCACTTCTTTCTGCATGGGGTAGTTCAGAACAAAGCTGGAACTGAAGCTGTGTACAATTGATAATTTCAAAATATTAGATATTATTGCAATTTTCTTCACTGTGTAAAGTTCTGGTTAAAAAATATTTGACATTATTTCTCACACTTTCTTTTTTTTTTTTTTTTTTACTTTTTTTTTCCTAGGTGCTGACTTATCTTTTGAAAACATTTCTGTACTTGACTGAAATTTATATTACCCAGCAATTTAGTTAAGTGCTACAGGAGTGTAGGATGGACTGATGACAGACTTCATATAAATATAAACCACCAGCTAATGTCCCCCTTTATAATACATGCATATAGTCCTACCAAAATCAATGAAGCTGAGCCAATTTACATCAGGTAATGCTGTAGCACCCTGAGATTACATTTGCTCACATTGCTTTATACATATGTATATACAGAGAAAAAAAAAGATAGAGGGAAACTTTAGTTTGCAACATCTCTGCGACTTATTTGCATGTATTCAACTTAGCTCTTTTCCCAATGGACAATTTCATCTCTTTAAGCATTTTCTCCTCCTTGAAGTCATTGCCAATGAATTTAAACATTGTCTCAAAAATATCAGTTACCTCATCATATTAGTTTAACCTTTAGAATCTGTGACCTTCCAAAAATGAAGATGGTCTTCTTCCCAGTCAGTTTAGAAACACAAATGAATATGAGAACATTGAAAGTTCTGTCAATTCATGTCTAGAATTGCACATCAGGTTGGTCTGCCTCCTGTACAAATGGAGTATCTGACCTTGCTTAGATTTCAGATGGTTTTGTCACAGACACACACACCAAAGAATGCTACAGTGAATGTCCAGAGCCCTCCTTTGCCTCTCCCTGAGAGCACAAAATAATTTCCTACTGTATCAGAGTCAGGGCATAACTTTTCAAGCGGTTGAATCTCAAACTGTCCTCAGAGGGTGGAACATCTATTCCCTTTTTATATTGCTACATTCCAAGAACATCAGAAAAATGTCAATTCCCTGAAACTCTCAGAAAGGGAAATCACAAATATGTGGCTGTGGTTAAGAGCAGAGGCATGTGAGACACCAGAGTGGTGGAGAGGGACGAGCCCCATAAACGCAATCAGGTAAAACTGCCCTCTCCCCCAGCCAGATCCAAAACCATGCTCTGTTTATAGTACCAGACTCACTCTGATGTGAAAAAGAGAATAAATCTGTCTTTTCATTTATTTGAGGATTCGACTAGACTACCTTTAAAGGTCCCTTCCAACCCGAAGGATTTTATAACTTATCTTTTGATTCTGTATCTGGCCTTCTTTTCCACTTATAAACTGTCCTAAAAAATATGAAGATATTAACCCTGGGTATCAGAATGTATTATCTTCCATTTGATGCCAAACTGTGAAGACAAGATCCAGTACCACATTTACACTCTCAAGAGCAGCTTTTTATAGCACTCATCTACACAACAGGACTGCCTCACCAGTTTCCCTTGTGAAACCACTCCACACATAAAATCTGTCAGCACGGTGAGCTTCAATGTAGCCAAAATGACAAAAAATATTTAATCTAAGCTAACCTCTAGAATATCTCTGACCTTAAACAAAGTGTGAGAAAGAACATTTACATTTGGAGTCATCCCAATAACACTGGGCAGTAGTTCAACTACATTTTTTGATTAATGTTCTCTCATATTGAATTTCTTTTGCATTTGTCTCTTCTACCACTTTAAAGCCAATGATGTAAGGCCAGAAGTTGCTATTGCTAGACATTAGAAGACCAAATAAAATAAAAAATGCTGGTCCCTGCATTAAGTTTTAGTCTTTGGTCTAAGTTCCAAAATTACTTTCTTTCTGGTTTTAGTGTCATGCTGAAGATTCCTGGGTAACCGGTTACGGTCTCCTTAAATTCATCAATAATCAGGCAGATAAGCAATATCTGCAGAATCCCTGAAAGGTCTGCCAGCAGATTCTAGCCATCCACTGGGAGGCAATTATTCTGTCATCATTTGAAGAGAATGGCCTCTGCTTCTGGCAGGCGTTTTAGTTCCAGGCATGAATTCTGGTTCTGGCCTTGCTGCCCATTCCCTGTATGATGGACGCCCTGGTCAAGAGTGCCGACAAATCACACGCCTGCCAAGAGTCAACCTTTAAACAAGGGATTCAGGATGAAAAATGCCTTTGTCTGTTCTAATTAGGATCAACAATTTTGCTTTCTTCATCAGAATTTGCTTATTTTGTTGTCTGAGGCTGACATCAGCACATGAGCTGAAGAAAAAAGCAATTTGCTCAAGTTTCTTCATTATCTGATGCTTTCCACTTCACATGTATCACCTGTAAAAAGAAACAACAAGTAAACTCTTCCAATGTCATCTTGTTCAAGTGAGCTAAAGCCTTTTGTTTGGAAGTAGTGCTTTCCATGCCTGTCAAACAGTCATGAATAGCCTGTTTTATCCTTTTTACCATCTGGACAATCTTCTCTGGACTCTGCTCCCTGATCAAGGGGGACATCAACAGGTTGTTCATGAGCTCCTATATGGTGTTTTCAGGTATTTTCCAGCCATGACTAGCCATCCTTTTGGCTCATTAAGAAAAACTGCCATTCCTCTGCAAGATGTTATCAGTTCTAAAATGAGACACAGTAATAAACCATGAAAGCATGCCTAATTCATTGCAATAAAAAGCAGGCTGGCTTGCCTTCTTGCCTACGCCTTGACAGCTGACATGTTCTGGATTCTGGTGACACCATTCAGGTCTGCATTGGAAGGGCTGAGGTGAGGGGACAGCAGGGAAGATAAATAGTCTTAATTTTTTTGAATGGATCTATTAATCTGATATGATTCATGATTCACCAGAGACCTGTGCTTTGGGTACTGTCAAAATGGCTCACAGAGATTGGGACACCAATGCTAATCCAACACTCTCTGGTTATTCAGGACAACTTCCCTGGTCTCCAGAAATGGCTCCAGGAGCTTGGCAGTGGTCCTCCGTCCTGTTCTCAAAATACAGGAAACCTATTTGGAAACAGCTGACTCTGGCCTTGACAGCAGCCTGGATGTCACTGAGCTGGAATCAACACATCAGTGGAAAGGCAGATGTGACTGCAGCTGGAGGGGCAATCCAGCAAGGAGGAATTAATTCTGTTTTCTCTGTGCCTGGTGCACACGAGCCATCTCACCAAGACATTCAGCGAGATCTTAGTTTTAACCTCCCTTGCCTGTCAATAACTATGACAAACAACATGTGCCTTTTGAGCAACTCCTTCACTGTCCTCAGTTTGTTGCTCTCAACTTATAGAAAGGATGAGAAAATATATTCTCTGAAAAACAGAAGGAAAGAATAATGAGGAGAACTAACACACTTTCTTACTGAGCAAGTGCTATTTACATTTACCTTATTTTTAATTTTTTGAGATATTTTTAAATTATTTTGTGGTTCCAAAAGCTCTGTAATGAAAAATAGATGGGGTGATTCTGCCTACCTGGATTCAAACACTAATGACACTTTCATGATCAGAAACAAAGATGGATGAAAGGACATATTTGTTCCACAAACACAGACAGCTCCTTTCTTAACAAGGTTGTTGACAGAGAGGGTATAAGCTGCTCCTCCATTACAGAAGGATGCTGAAGCATGGAGAACAATTTACTTCCTTGCAATGACATACATTCTATTCTTAATGGGCATCTTGGTGTTTCTGATTTCAAATGGGAGTTTTACCACAGCAGTGGAAAGGCTATTTTCCTGGGTTTATGACTCAGATCAAATTTTGTGCTTTATCACTTCAGTATACCTAAGATGAAAATATTCATAAAATTTTAATTGTATTTTTATTGCAGTCTGTATGTGCACAAAGCCTTTTTGTATGTGCAAACTCCTCTAGACAAAAATTCTTGGTGCTGAACTCCAAGATATATTTGGTATATGTACACTCAAGTGTGTCTGTACATACATTTTTATGTTTTTATGCATGACATTTGCACAGTATTTGAGGCACTAAATCTCTGTATTCATGAAAATATACAACCAGGGAGGCTTGACTCTGCTTAAATGAGCCATTCACCAGTGTAACCAAGGACAAGCCAGGGAACTTCTTCCTAATTAGTGTAGTATAAATGAGAGAAAAATAAATGAACTCTTGAGCCATTAGAAGGTCGAAATAGATCCCCAAAACATATCCCATGTTACCCATTCTCTTGGCTGCCTTTGATTCAGTAGTACAACAGTTGTGTGAATGTAGGATAACTGCACACCATCAGTGCCACGCTCTTTGAAGAATGTTTGAATTAATGGTGGCTTAGCTGACAGCACAGGGAACAGTACAGTACTTTGTGTGTCTCACACGAACAATGACACAATTTACAGAATTTGATTAAAAAAAACACTGGGAGTTAAAAAAAAAAAACTACAGAAAACACCGTTTATAAAAATCTGTGTCCCACAAGCTTATTTTTTCCCTTTCAAGATTCCATACCACCATGTTTGTGAAACTCAACAATGAGTCACAGGATAAGAAGCTTTTCCCCTCTGTCTCCTTTTCTTGCTTTGCTGTAGTTGCTCCTTACACCAATGAAACCTGTGCTCCTTTATTTTACTGAGTGCATCAGTAAAATGCATCTTGAGGACAACTGATCAAGAGGAAACATAGATTCCTGTGGTTCTGTGATTAGACCATTGGTGTCTGGCAGAGCTTGATAGTATGCCTACCCCTGATGAAATGAAGGGCTGCTCAGCTTCTGCCATTCAATCTAACACAGTCACATTAAATTACACTGAGGGGAATTAAAAAGGTAATTTATTTCCCTAATTCCTGGTAATACAGTACCTCACACTTTTAAAAGCTTCTAAAATATCAGGACCTAATTTGTTAAATTGTAAAGTCCTGGAATACCTGTACATTAGGATCAAGAGGGAAGACAGTAAAACAATTTTCAGCTAGAAATGCATGAGTTTCAGAGATTCTGTAATGTAATTTCCTAAACTAATTAATCTGAGAGATAGGTCATTAGGGTCAGATATCTTTAATAAAAGCTTGAGAATTTCTTCCTAACTTTTAACAGCACGTTCCTCCCACCCATGTTGTCTATATTGTTTTTGCACTTAAACACTGTATCTTTTGGGGTGTTTTTTGTTTTTTTTCTACCTATGTCTTCAGCTGTTAATATTATGTATATGAAATTTGCAATAATCTCCTTCTCTGACTACAACCAAATAATTCCATGGAATCAGATCATCTGCTTGAAGAGTTAATGGGAAAGTTGCAGAACAGTTCATCTGACCCAAGATCATACACTAACATAACATGAATTTTGAACTCTGAAATTACATATCGGACTGAGAATTTGAATAAAAATACTAACAGAAAAGTTCTGATATGAGATTAGCATGCTTATTTTAATGAAGATAGCATTCGCCTCTGTAATACTCATATTCATCAGTCTATACTAAATTTAAAGCAATGTCACAAAATTGATGAAGCAAGGATATAACTGCATTATTCCAGTCAGAAATACAACATGTTAAGAATCCATTGTGCCTACTGCATCAATGTAGTTGCTAGTACTGAGGACATTTCCTCTCTCAACTCTATGCCTTTTTCTGTCACCACAGACCCCCCTGTGTGTCAGTGGGTGGACCTGACATTGTTAAACCAGACTTGAGTCACTGCCTTCTCAATAAGATCCAGCTGTGTGAGTAGGCTGACCAAGATCCTGGGGTAATTTGTCAAAAATTAGCGTGGTGACAGTAATTCCAGACAGATATTCCTAAATGCTATTAACAAAGGCAGTGTCATAATCTGAAAACAATTTCTGCTGGGGGTGATTAATTGGTGCTGGCAAGGTTCCTTCTCTCTTGGTTAGGTTGAAGTACTGCTCTGTAGCTCCAGAAGCACCATAAAAAATTGTTTACACTTAGAAGAGTGATATTTTAAGACATGACAGAAACACAGAACACTAGATATGTGATAAGGAGGAGACTCCTTCCTGGGCACATAAGCAGTGAGTTGTTGACATTGCTGGACTGGCATAAATATGAGGTGCTTCTTTGGATTTATCTTACTTACCTTTAACTCCAAATAATTTCCTCAGAACAAAGAGTTGGAAATATTGTAGTAGAAGACACTGCCAGAAGATGCGGCCAAGTGTGCAAGTGAGATACCAGCAGTGCCTTATCAAATTCAAGCCAGTTTCAACAGCAAACAGGGAAATAAGAGAAGAGGTGGCTCTTGCCCTCTTTCCCACCTCTCTTGCCCTCTTTCCCACCCCACTAATTGCAGCACAGAATGATGCTGGCATTGGGTCACACAGCTGGAAGTGTGTGTGCAGCTCTCCTCATTCACTCTTTCCTAGATCTGCCAGGGCTGTTCTCTGGTTCTGAGGCCATTTGGCAGGCAATGCCTTTGGCCAATACTATAAATTATCTTAATCTCTAAAACCACATGGCCACATGAAAATTCTATTTAGGGAATGATTTCTAGCCTGTCATAGGTCCCAAACCATTCCCAGCAGTTTTGAGGGTACTGCTAGCTGCCAGAGTTCAACAGCATCACAGCATGCATTTTAATAGTGTGAACAATTATTTTTCCTTATCTAGAAATATACCCTGGTACTGTTTGATGCACTAATTTTACCAGCATTTGTATGTAGAGCCAATATATATAAAACACTATTCCCACAGTGAATTAATTGGATTAAAGTGCTACCAGAAGTGTAGCCATCGAATTTGTTGTTTTAATTCAGATAAATTTCCTTCTGTTTCTCTTGAGAACTCAGACCTCTTTTGATGTAAATAAAGACGACCACAAATTTACTTGCCTTCAGGAGGGAAAATATTTAGGCAGTGTGAGAATGAGTTGCAGAATCTACAAACTACATTGTCAGTGAGAAACTGATAATGGCTTTCTTGAAGTTCATTTTAAATTTTTAGCACTAGTGAAATGTTTGAAACCAGAATTTCATTTGCCTCTGCACTATACAGAACAAAACTATTGCCATGATATACTACTGGACAACATGTCAAACAACATGACAAGAGTAAAAACATATTGTGGCTATGATTTACATATCTACTAGAGTGATTGTGACAATTTTAAGTAAATTATTCCCAATCATGGCTTTTGAAAGCTGGCTTTCAATGAAGGTTCTTTAATTTGCAGTGATATAGTGAAGTTGGTGTTTGTCAATAAATTATAACTGCCTGTTTTCCAAGCCTTAAAATACAGCAAGAAATCTACTGCTTAGAGTTGGCAATTTTTCTGTCTCATGCACAAAATCCTTCTCTATCCATACCTATGCCTGTACATCTCATCACTGAAAGAGTATCAGGGCACCTTCCTTTATGTGCCTGCTTTGATGCCTGGTGCAGTTTGACCCAGACTAAATTGCATTCTCAGGGCACAGTTTTGAGGTAATACAGGCCATGTACTATTCCCAGTAGGCAGCCTGTGTGTGGGTGCTCTGTTTGGAAGACTAAAAGTTCAGGAACAAGAAAACAGGATGTTCTGTACTGGCAGATTTCAGTGCCAGAGTATAGTTTGTGGATATTTAATGCATTCATATAGATATAACCTGTGTGTTCAAATAGCAAAACTGCTGGCAATATTCCACAGACATTTCATGTAGAAAGGGTGATTCATCCTAGACAGAGAACGCTTGATCTTAGTCTACCAGAAATAAATATTTTTTGCAGAGCTGTAATGATCTGGTGTTTGTCCTGAGTGTAGGCACCTTATCAGGCTGCTGCAATTAAGGCTGGCATCATTTGTTAACACCACACTAAGAGAAAATACGACAAACACAATATAATGCTCTAGATCCACCAGACTATCAAGTTAACTGTGCAGAACAGGAGCATTTTTAGTGTGACTTTAGAATTAGATCTGAATCCACACATTATATACAACACTATCCATTTTACCACTGACAGGGATGCAGGTGACACATTCTTCAGACCATGGAAAAAGAAGCTTGTTTCTTCAACTATTTGCCAACTAAAAGAAAGGGAAAAAATAATAAAATAATCTATTGAACAGATAAGTACAGCAGATAGAATTTGTGGCAATACTTATGGACATTCAGCACACAATAAACGTTCAAGGAGGTGATTTAGCAATTTGCAGTGGTTCATGCAAAGCCAGTGACCGAAGGACCCTGATGGGACACAAGGACTTACAGGAAACAGCTGGAAGATGAAGGACGTGTTCAACTGTCATGACAATTTTTAATTCTGGGCCTGACCAGTCCAGGAAGCAAGAGCACTTTGATTCCACAAGTGATCTGCTGGGCTCTTGATAGCTGTCTACATAAACCCATGCACATTTCAGGAAATCAGTTTGTCCCTCTCAAAAACATGACCTACATTCAATTCATAACACCCTTTCAGCTGCAGAGATCAAGCAAAGCTCCCTAAAACAATGGAATGACGTAGCATTTCATAAGCAAGATGTCCACAGGACTTAGCCTAAATGGTTTAGAAAATGGTCCTGAAAGGGTTATTTAGGGAGACATGACAGACCTAAGCACACTGCAATTGTTTATATTTATATTAATATTGGCTTTGGACACAGCAACTACTTATCTGTGAGATGGGGATGATGAAGAGATTTACATGGATAAAGCACAATACAATGAAAATAGAAGATTTATACACTGTAACACTACTTAAGCTTAAACCACAGAGACTGAATCATTAGTGGAATCTTTCCAGACTTAGAAAGCTTTAAACATGGATATTTTTTCCCCACTTAGATATTACAAAAATAGATATAAAAAATAACCAGGACAGACTGTAAACAAACAAAGGATCATGGTTTCCAGCTTTGCAGGGACTGAAACACACCTGTTGATACTGAGGTATTTGCTTTTGATTAGGAAAACACATATAAGTCCATCGATTAATGTATATGGGACTGTTAGGAGATACAGTATCCAGTTGAAAATTGCCAGAGAACTTGATTTTGAAGTAATTTTGGCACTGATTATGCATTTTGCATTATTCTTAGTTCTCCAATTTAATAAACTATCCCTGCTAATCCATAGATAGATGTTACATGCAATGTGAAAGATATTGACCTTTCCCTTTGTTGTAAACCTGAAGTTTATCCAAAACTCAAAATCCCTGTGATAAGCTTGGACCACATTCTAAATAAACACAGCCTTTATTTGCTTAGGAGCTATGGGGATCTCAGATGATTCAAAGGATTTGAAACAGGGAAAACTTGAAAACTTGTGTTCAGAGACTGGTTCTACCTTACTTATACTGGTATTATGTCTTTCAGTCATGCAATACTGAAACAGAGAACAAGCTGACACAGAGGACTATGATGCCCTATATCCATTGCTGATGATGTTCTTAATGAACCCCAAGTAACCTGAAACTACACTGACCATTGGTTGTCTGGGAACTCCCATCCATATATTCCATGATAGAAATTTTAGGAAAAAAGCAGTTTAAATGGATAACTCAAGTATGCTGCTGAATTTGTTTGTTTTCTTGAACCAGAGAAATAATTGGAGTCTGGTCCGTACCAGAGCGTTTGGTCATTATTGTTTTTCGTTGTCTCAGGCTTGGGGGAGGATTGTTGAAGCTGACCATTTTTCCACTGCTGCTTTTTATATTGCCTTGGGCTTGGGGGAGAGGACGTGCATGTGGAGGGGTCTGGGGTTGCATTTTATTATTTTTCTTGTGGCATTGACTGTGGTTGCAGCATATCAGTGAGCATTTTGCCTGTAAAACATTTTTTATACACTTTGTTATGAGGATTATTGCTGTTATTATCCATTTTCTTATCTCACTGCTGATTCCAGTAAAGTGTTATCTCAACAGTTAATCTCTGCCTTTTGTCTCTCTCATTTGATGGGGTGTGTGGAGGGGAGTGGCTGCGTGGGGCTTAATTTCCAGATCTAATTTCTATTTTCTCAGAGTTTCTCAGGCAATATTAATAAACATGGTTTCAGAGTGTTGCATTTGTATACAAAAACACACACTAGCATGATATTTGGCATTCTATCCATGTCACCAACAACTCTGGTCTGTTCCATTCCCTGCTTTTCAGAAGGCAGATAGAATCCAGGAAAATTCTGTTTATGTTTGCCACAGGACACCAAACAGTATTTATCAAGGAGAATTTAGCACATGATTCAGTTGAGTAATTTCATCCTCATTAATAAATCATAACTGCCTGCTAGTTTTTTCTTCATGATATGGAATGAAACCACATGTTTAAAGATATCTATTGAGACTTTTTGGAGCAGATTTCCCCAACTATTGAACCGTATAAAAGTTCATAGTGCTTTAATAAACCTATCTCAGAATTATCACCATTGATTTTCCTGTTTCATGAAATGAAATGTTAAGGCAAGGAATAATGAAAAGATTTGTCCAGCAAGCCAGGAGCAGAGCCAAAAAGCAAGTCCAGGTCTTTTTTTTTTATCCAAGGACAACTGGTCTGTAATAGTCCATATAAAAAAAACATGTAGGATAAATTGGTGATCACTGGAAACTCTTTATGAGGAGGGACCTGGAGTTGTTTTAGCCTGGAGCAAAGGAGACTTTATTACTCTGTACAGCGACCAGGAAAGAGGTTGTAGTGAGGTGAGGGTTGGTCTCCTCTTCCAAGGGACAAATGGTAGGACAAGAGTAATTGGCCTTAAACTGTGTCAGAGAAGGTTTAGATTACATAAGAGGAAAAATTTCTTTACTGAAAGAGTTGTCAATCATTGGAATAGACTGCCCAGGACAGGTGGAGTCACCATCCCTGGAGTCATTTAAAAGAAGTGTAGATGTGGCTCTTGGGGACATTGTTAGTGATGAGTTGGCAGTGACAGCTTAATGGTTGGGCTTGATGATCTTAAAGATGTTTTCCAACCTAAGTGATTCCATTGTTCCATGATTCTATGTTTTACATCCAATATCTTTACAATAAATCTGTTCTTTATGATCAGCCAGGAAATACCAGAAAAAATTCAAATATTAACACATCATCTTGGTTTTAGGATTTTTTCTTAGGAACTTGATCAAAGTCTGGCAGAACTTAGTACAAAACTCATCTTGATTTCAAAGTGATTTGGATTCACCCCCAGTTCTTTTTGATAGCCTTTAAGTTTTGCTTTGTATGTGTCTTAATTCCAAATCTCTCATGTGCCATGATGCACATTAGGGTGATCTCCACCTTTGGATAAACTGCTGTTTGTCATCACATACCAGGGAAATTCTCTGGGGTAATCTTGGGTGGTGATAAAGGAGAACTCTGATTTGCAGCCAAGAACAATAAAGAGCTTTTAATAGGACAGGTAAATTAATAAACACCAAAATAACAAGTCCATGAAGGAAAATGGTGTCTGGATGTATCTCACATGCTGCTTTCTCATCAACTATTTTTAGTAGGTAAGTTTTAGTGTAATTTCCTTAAAAAAAAAGACATCTTGACCTCAGAATGCTCCTGTCATTGTAAACCACCTTCTGCTGTCTCTCCAGTAATAAGAGAATAATAAACTCACCTGAAACATGATCTCTTTATCCATCTTAATAATTGAGCAATGTTGCTTTTGGGAAAATGAAAACTTTCTGCTTCAGAATACAACAGTTGCATCTATGCACACAGTGCTAAGCTAAGACTGGATGCAAACGCTGTTACCTGCTCCTGTCTCTTTGATGAGGCAGGTCGCTGTGGCTGGACACAGAACAAGCAGGAAAATCTTTGTCTTGTCAGCACAGGGGGATGTGGTGGTTGTGACTTTGCCTTCTGCTTTCTCAAACTGGGGTGGAATACCCTGCTAGTGAGTCATGTGGGACATAATTTTATCTACTGGCACAAAGAACCTGGATGAAGGTCCCTGCAGCACCAGGAAGGGATCTTGTCCTTCCCATCACTATTGTTTTGTTAGTTCTTCTTTTAAGTAGCTCTATAAATATGCAAATATTTTCTCTAATAGATCAATTCTTTTTAACTGACAGCACCATGGCTGATGAAATGACAAGCTGTGATGTGGCACAATGGTTTTGGTGAAGCTATGATGCCTCAATTGCAATATAAGCCAGAAGCCAGGATGTCAAGTGAAGAATGTGGAAGAGTTTAAAGTCATTTTAATGAAGGGATTCAGGATTCAAATTTTGGAGCATCTTGATTGTCTGGAGACCAAACAGATATCCAACTTTACCAAACTCCATATGAAGAACAGCAAAGGGAAGTGGGTTCAGATGACTGAGACTCTTTGAGCTGGCATCAATATAGTACTCTTTCAGAATGGCGGAATTGTATTTTTACTCTGCAGCAGCAGAATAATCAGGAGTGTAAGTCAATTGATACCAGAGAGAGAGTACCTGGAAAGCACTTCCTGAAGGAGCTGTGAGAAAGATAAAGGTTATTGCTCTTAAACAGCAAAACCCTGCAGAGCTGCTACAAAGTTTGTTGAGCTTTGGGACTCTTGCTGTACTACAGAGACTTGATGCTTGCACAAATGAAGCCCATATTTTTCAGGAGGGATTTCAGTGTTATTGAAAGCAACTATTTGCTGTGAAATCAATGGGCTTTGCATACTCAAAGACCTTTGATTATCTGGGCTGTAGTCCAATATGAGAAATAAAAGCTGCTGATGAGAAAAATGGACTTTAGAACACCAATTCTGAGTTAATGGAGGTATTTCAATTCTGTTTCCTAATTGTATGCAATCCCATAGCTCATAGAGGAGACACAAGGTGAGAAATTTGGCTCCTGTTGCAATCCCATAGCTCACAGAGGAGACATAAGGTGAAAAATTTGGGTCCTGATTTTTTATGCTACACAGTTTTTATTAACTTTAGAACAAAATGCTGAAGTGAAAAGAATTTGATTAGAAATGAGTAAAACTCGTGAGGATGAAAAAAAAAGCTGAAACAACTTGATTTCTGAATTTTATCCTAGGATTAACTACAGTATTAGGATAAGTGAGCAGTTTTCTAAACTTTCCTACATTTGAATGGGCTGGAAACACCAGTCCTCCTCTTTCTTGCACACAGAATAAAGGCAGTCCGTGTCCTGTTAAACACATTGAGGTACATTTCCAGGTGCTTGAGCCACAATTGCATACACTGCTGCCATTCTTTAGCCTCTCTTAGAAGAATCATCATGATCATTTGATCACAATGCCCTTTTTAGTCTTTGTACCTTTTAGAAGTTGGATAGTATTGGAGGAAAAACATCTTCAAAATATCTACTCAAATAAAAAAATAACTTTGTTCAATTTAGTTTGTGACTAGAACTGTGCAGAAACTTTAAAAAAATGAGACACCTGTGATTCTTTTGAAGTAAACCTTGTGATAAAGATGACTTAGAAAGAGAGGTTGAGGATTTGGTTTTTTTGTTTGTTTGCTTGTTGGGACATTTGTGTTTTATTAGAAGTTCCCAGATCAGAAAAATGCAATTGTTGGCATTAATATCTTCTATGTAGGGAAAATATCGTAATTCACACCAAACATTTATTTTTTTTAATAAGGAAAATGTGTCTTGATTTTTTTAATATTTCATATGATATATCAGATGATTTTATGTTTATCATCTCATAAACAGCTCACCAACAAAGCAAAGATGTTTGCTCGTATTTTTCTGACAATTATTGTTGAGTCATATTACTGCTTCTCACAACCATGGAAATACCCAAAAACTTCTTTTTAGCAGTTGATAACAGATCTATGCCCATTGTTTGGAGGTTCTGTGCCCAAGAGGTTCTGAAGCAGGAAGGAACCCATTGAATTGCAAAAGAAAATTTTGTTACAAGCCCACTTGCAAGGCACCTGGTACTTTATATAAAATCTAAGTTCCAATGTAATAGTGTTGGTAGGACAAGAGGTAATGGGTATGTTCAGAATAGATATAAGGAAGAATTTTTTTTTCATTATCAGGGTAGTAAAATTCTGGAACATGTTGCCCAGAGAGGTTGTAGGTGCCCCATGCCTGGAAATACTTGAGGTCAGGTTGGATGGGGCTATGAGCAACCTGATATAGTTGAAGATGCCCCTACTCGTCACAAGAAGATTTAATTAGATGAACTAAAAGGTCCTGCCCAACCCAAAATATTCTCTGTTCCTATGATGTGTTGAATGCTGACTCTGTTTTCCCACAGGAACCTGATGTATAAGACAAAGGGAATCTCAGATAAAGACGTCGAAATAGCTGATCAAGGTCTTCTCTTAAACTGCAAAAGGGAGAGGCTTTGACCTTGTTCTACTCTTTGTGCATCAAAATATTATGAACAATGACTATATGGATGAAATTGAGTTCAATTCTGAGCTGCAGTGACAAAAAATTAAATTGAAAGTACTCTTTTAAACAATGGAAATCATATTAAATATCTACTTTTATTTGTCTGCAGCAAAATTTTATTTATTTATTTATTTATTGTACTGGACTGAGCATGTGAGCATGGATTCTTCAACGCATTTATTCTCAAAAGTAAAATAACATTTGATGTTGGGGTGCGTGTTGTTTTTCCCTGTTTTACTGTTTTGATGTTGAGTTTTACAAGTTTTATATTTTATTCTCATTAAGTTCTATTGATCTAAGATGGCGACTTGAGTAAGGGGATTTCCAGGGTTCCCTCCCCCTCCCTCAGTGACCGTTAGTTGTCAATTAGCCGGGTCCTCCTATTTTCATGTTAATTCCTTTGTCATTCAATGTTCCCCCGCCTTTGTTTCCCTGGCAACCCCCCTGTCCATCACCCCCACCCCACTCCCAGGGTCCAGAAAGTTCCTCGGGGTTCGGGTGGTGATTGGGCCAGGGGGGAAGGCCACTCCTTTAGTCTCTGTTGATTTGTTCTGTAATGTCACCTCATTTGATGTATTGTCTTATGATTGGTTATGCTTTGGTTCTCCCTCCCCCTGGGGTCGGCTTTATAAGGCCTGACCAGGGGGAGGTTCTTGGTCAGTTTGTTGTGACCCCTTTCCCTCGTGTATCTTGCCTGCTCCTCAATAAACCCTTCTCCTACCGCGGCAAGCTGACTGGCTCGCGTCATCCTTCCTTGCTCCACCGCCTCTCCAGTTGCCGCTGTCCGTGACTTCCAGTCTTTCTTCGCTAGGACGCCTCCTGTGGCTCATACCGCCCAGGGGTCCTAGGTGGCCAGGGGATTGGCTCTGTCTGGCGACAGCCAGTCATCCCCCAGCTAAGACAGACTGTGGCCGCTCAGATTCTCCTTTCGGAGTCTTTGCTCTGTGGAGCAGCCGGGCCACTTACAGCAGAGCGACCGCAATTTGAAAATATAAATGAAGGGAAGAAAGAAATAAAGGTCTTATCTCTCCACTCCAATTTTCTATGACATTCATTATAAAACATGATATACAGTATTCATCAACCTCTTTCCTGCAACACTTGCAAGCACGATGTTTGAAAAATCACAACCATCTGTTGAAAACCCATGCCAATCACAGTTATCCTTTAAATATATTTACCAAGAGGAATATTTTGAGAAAATATGTCTGACAGTGACTAATTGGCTTTTATGCAACAGCTAGGTATTAGGAGAGTTTAAATTGAAGGTATTATCTGGGTTTACTGGCCTTGTCATTTTTATCCCACTTTAAGACTAAATTTTATTTATGAAGTAGAATTTATACAATGAGGAATAAATTTGGAGCATGTCAGCTCCTCGCAGTTATTTTATTCAATTAACATTTTGGTCTAAAGTTTGCTCATGTGTGTGAATTGGTCATTTTCTGTCTGCACTGTGCAATGCCCTGCAAAGTGGAGGCTTGGGAGATGAAAGGCACAACTGCTGAGCAGTTTGAAATGAGCAACATGAGGCACTGGCAGCTCAACTTTTAGAGTACTTCATATTTTTGTAGGGCTGGTTAGCTATAATGGATAACATGAAGACTGAACATGGAGTTCTTCTATAATGAAAAGATAGTCTAGGCTAACAAACATCTAAATTTTATTTTATTTTTAAAATTTATTATTTAAATATTTCAAATGCAAACACATTAGTAGAATAACTCTTTAATATCTGTAGCCTCACATACCCTTCTAATCTTCAAAATTTCACATACATCTACTTGCTAACCTATTGTTTTAACTTTAACAGGACCACTCTGTATCTCCTACTAAATCCCTGTAACTTCTTCCCTCAAATATTTGGGACTTCTGGGATTTATTCTTACTGTTTAAGATATGATTCCACAAGGAATTACCTCTGGATGTGAGAAGTCTTCACATGAATATCCCTCATCTCAAGGCTTTAAAGTGTCTGAGATGGTTATTTAAATAAACACACGTATAGCAGCTCATCCTCTAGAAAGGGGATAAGAAAGAAAGAAAGCTTATTCATCTGGGCTTAGTAAAGACTTTTAGTTTTTTCCAGGGACAGATCTAGGCATTTCTATGTTAAAGATAGGCAGAAAATTGCTTCAAATTATAAACGATGTGAGCTTTTTCTTCAAAATCAGGTGAAATACACTTCTTTTAAAGTTTTTCATTGAGCAAAAATGTGAAGACGAGTGCAAAGTCCATAATAAAAATACTCAAGGGGGTTACAGGTCCAAGTGCAACAGATGAGAGATTTAAGCTCTCTGCTGCTTACCACAATGCCAAAATAACAGGAAGTTGACAGACTATATAAATGAAGTTGCTTATTTTAGATGAGAGAACTACTTTGGAAAAAATTTCAGATGCCAACTTTCAAATCACTGCTCAGCACTAGGCAGAGTAAGGAAACCTATTGGAGACTCTTACAACCCAATGAAGTGGCCCTGCTACTTCAGTGTAGCTTTCTTTGTTATTCAATTTCACCTACACGTAAGCAACCATTTCTTGATAAAGTGTCCTGTTCATTCTAAAAAATAAGCAGCTATTTGAAAATGAGAGCACACAAATGAGTCCCTGGAAAACAAAGCTCAGCCTTGGCCAAGAAATGTTATAAAAAGTGCACAGGATACTCCTTTGAGATGTTAATGATTCAGTTTGTTGGCATGACTGATTCAGGTTGTGACCAGCTCAATTACAACAATATCAAAGCAATCTCCATATAATTTTTTTTAGCTGAAGTCTTCATTTTGTCATCATATCTTTCTGATCACATAAAAGCACACTCATCATACCTGATGCTTTGCTCTTTCAAAGTTGTTCTAAATGTAGAGAATTCTAGTATGTTCTGTTGTGATCTACCGATGTACTGCATTAGGGTAAGAGCAGCTCTGTTTATCTATGTACATGTGCATATGCCATTTTCTTCTTGTCTTCTATTCTCAGTGATGGAATGAGCTTCATGAATGCAATTTTGTCTTTGTGTCTCTTTTTACAGATTTCCTTAATTGTCTTAATAGTTACTCAATCAAGTTCTTAAGCTTGCCCACACAGCCACTTTCAATGAAATTATTCTGAATTAAAGGTGTTATTTGAAATCAATTGTTCAAGGATACGAAATTACTATGTGGTTATTCCAAATGGAATAAAAGCAGATTTAACTGAATTTCTCTCCTTCACTTCCAAAGCAAAGAGAACCCAAATATATCAAATTAAGTGTATTTTCATGAGGAATTTAAACTGGGATAACTCTTGAGAAGACAGATGTGTGTCATGGCAAATTTGTGTTGGTCTCTGGGCCCATAGGCTTCAAAGAAAGGAAAAAAAGGCACAGATGGGACAGCAGCATTTGAGGAAAGAAAAAGATTGAAAAATTCTGACCAGTTACCTACACACTCCATAAACATTTTATACATTTCTGAGTGAGAGTAAAATTAATTGTCCAGAATGCAATTTCTTACATGTGTTTAGTAGCAGTGGTGTATCAGTAGACATGACTTATGTCATCTCATCTAAGAAACAAAACTTCCACAGAAGTGGGAAAAGTTACAGTGGTGAAAATCTAACAGAAGAATTTCCAAACTGATGAGAAGCAACCTGGCAAGCTGTTTTGCCAATCAGCACCAGTGTTAACTATATCATAATATACCTATATACCCAAAGTGCCTGGGCAATTGGGCTAGAAGTGAAAATGGCCTGAAACAGCCAGGGCTTTTAAAGCAACTTCTAGTAGTGGTACACATTTAGGACATTGCAGACTAGATAAAGGGTTTTAAAAGAATTTTTAAACCATCCAATAAATAAACTCTCAAAGCAGTATAACATTCACAGTATTTTGAAGACTCTTTAAGATGAACTCTCATGAATTCTCATGTGCTCCTTCATGACCCTACAACATCCATCACCCCAATATAATGCACAAAACATCTTAGAAGAATATCAAAACTATGACCAATTCTTCATGGCCTGTGAACTGGAAGCTTCATTTTGAGATAAATTGTACACAGCAAGGGTAGATGTGGGAGGAGGCTTGTGTTAAATTCTTATCCACAGGTCAATGATCTCTTGGAAAGCTTCAAAACACTATGTCTGTGTGATGAAGGAGACAGAAAACAATCATGTTGTGATTTATTCACATACTTGAAATGGGCATAGGATGGAGAAAGATCTTAGGAATTCAGGGAAAGAAGGGAAAAGGCTGTATGAGCCTGGCCAGTAGCCAGTGCTCAGTATATCCTGATAATAACATTTTTCTGTGCTTTAGTTAAATCACACACTGTTCAGTGTTTCATGTCTTACATGTATGTGGTTAGAAGCATGTCAGCAGACTTGTCTATAACATCATGTCTGTTAAAAAATTTATTTTTCTCCCAGGGAGGTGGGAGATTTGTGGGTTCAAATCCCCTCTTTGAAACAGCTGACAAACTAACTGCTGTATTGAACAGAAGGTACATGGAAACTTGGCTTGGAAGATGGGACATGTAAGGTTCACAAAATCTGACAAGAGATTGCTTTAAAAGAAAAAAAAGACTAGCATAAAAAATTGAATTCTCCATAATAAATATTTATGGTTTTCATATATTAATTAATATTGAAAGAGTTTCTTTAGATGAGATTTCTTTTTTCCATTTACTTTTTTTTCACATTCTGATGATTACATAATAATGTCGTTGTTTACATAAAGATTATTAGTGAGTATTTTTATCTTGGCATTGCATGCAAAGGTAAGATTTATTAGAAGAGATTTTTTCCTGATCATTTAGGATGAACTCAGAGTCTCAGACCAGATTTTTGAGTTTTGTTCAAATAACTATGGATTATTAATCACTGTCAAACTGTTGATTGCAGGAGCTGTACACCATATGTGAATAAAGTTAGACTTTTTAGCAGTTTGAACTGCCTACATGATATTTCAACTGATACACCATTTTATATGAAGTATTTTTTCCCTTCATTAGAATTTTGTGACCTACAGTAAGTAATTGAGTACTACCTCAATGAACAAGGAATTTTGTCTAACAAAAAACCTGGATGAGACACAAAGGAAATACTAGCTTTGCATTTTCTTTGTCACATTTTTATGTCTGCTTTGGGACAATATTTCCCTTTATCTACTTAGATGATTTATAGGATTCTCTTCAGATGCAACAATTGAGTAAAATGGAATTTTCTTTCTGGTCTAGCAAATATCTTTAGTTTTGACTTTTCTTGTAGGCTGTAATGACACAGCATATGTATTAGGGAAATGTAGAACCACATGGAGCACAGTTAAATTATTTACTTATTTTACATATTTATCTTTCATGTGAACTATAGTATTTGAAACTAGATGTGGTATGAGGGCTGCTGTGGAAGACAGCAATCCTAACCATGAAAGTACCCTGAAGAGGCTGCTCTTAGTGACTTAGTCTGATTTTGAGGCTTTACATTTTTTCCATTTTTATCAGCAGATTTTCATAATTATTCTAATGGTTCTGAAACAATTTGCCAAATTATCTTAATCATCTGATGATAAAGTAGTTGAATAATTTCTTTTCTTCCACTTATGGCATTTTTTTTCCTCCAGCTGTTCCTAACAGAATGTAAGTCTGAATATACAAATATTGTCTGGTTTTTGAAGTTCAATTTCAGTGTCAAATATTGTATGAAATATGGTCTATGAGGTAACCATTTGCACAAAACAAGGTTCTTCTTGTTATTATGGTTTCATTAAATATGCCTGCCTGATTCTTGCACAGCTCCATTTTCTTTTCAATATCATGTTGTCGTAGACATCCTTTTCACTAAAATCCTTTCTTTAGGATTTTTTCCTTCTGGGAAGCTGAGGCCCCAGAAACAAGATGTAAACAATAGATTGTCTGCTGCTGTGGAATGCAACAGGTGGGTCTGTGATTGGTCTCCTGGGGAAGTTTTGGTTCAGTGACCAGTCACAGCAGAGCTGGCTTGCGGAGTCTGTCAAGGCCAGCTTGTGTGTTATCATTCTTTACTCTCTATTCTTAGGTAGTTAGCAGCTTCTGGAAACTCTCCTTTTCTTTTTCTTTTTAGTATAGTATAATAGATGTATATATCATAACTTAATAAATCAAGCCTTCTGATCATGGAGCCCATCTCGTCTCTTCCTTCACCCCGAAAACCTTGTGTCCAACCGACGACAATTGGTGACCCCTCGTGTTTCTGAGGACATTTATCACTTGGTGAGACTCCAGAGGAGCATTGCTGCATTTGGGTAAACCCCGAATATGTGGCATTGATGGTCATCTCACAGGTGACCACAGAAGTGGATTTAGCCAGGAGCTGAAGAACCGAAGATCCAGATTTGGACGGAGTTCACAGCAAGGCTGACCACAAAAAGGACCTTTTGAAGCCTCCAGGAAGATGCCCAGAGAGCCTTTTAGCCTCGAACAGGAGCTGGCCAGAGAGTGCTGGATTCTCTCAGAAGGTACTATTGGGTTTTCCCTTCCTGAAGATGCTGCCCTGCAATGGTGGTGGCTGGAAAAGTGGACGAATTTTCCCACTAAAGCAGAGGTCCATCTCTCTCTGTCAGAGGAGAGGCTTATTTCCCTCTGGCAAAAATGGGGTGAGGAGGATGGAATTCTCCTGTTGAAAAAAGATTTATATGACTTTTTTCGATGGGCAAAGTTCTTTGGATTTTTTACTAATGTTCTATATGCATTGGATTCGTATGTATGGGAATGCATGGAATTTGTCTGCCAAGCTGTTTGGGGTCGGACTTCCCGTGTTCCTTGCCTTTATCCCATCTTCATGGCATTGTTCCGGTTTTGAAACGAAAAGCAGCTGCCTTTCCCTGGATCGCGGAAGCGAGGGGGCAGGCGCCGTTCCCCCCGACTCATGGGGGACGACCCTTCGGAGGGGGACAAACGGCTGCTTCCCAGCCCCCCCGTCCCAGCGGGGGGGGCGAAGTTTCGCCCGGAGCTGCAGGTTTTTTCCTCCGTCTTTGGCGCATGCGCAGATGGGGCCACCTTCTCCCTCCCCCCGCCGCTCTCAGAGGGGGCAGCCAGCGCTGCCGGCCCCGCTCAAGCCGGTGCCGTACACTCCGCCCCAGCTGGCGCCGCGGGGGCAGGTGCCCTCCCGCGGCCCCGGCGGCGGCAGCGCCCGGCGCGGCACCGGCCATGGCTCCGCCCCCGTGGCCCTGGCGTTGCTTGGTGACGACGGAGATGCGGCGGCTGCTTCCGTCCCGGCGGGGCACGAGCTCCCGCCGCCCCCAGAGCCTCCAGCAGCCCCGCTTTTGCCTGCAGCACCGAGGTCGGAGGTTCCACCTGAGAAGAGCGACTCACCGCCCCGCCCCCGGCCCTCGGGCCGGCCCCGCCGCCTCCTCCTCTGTCTCCCGGGCCGGCTTCGCCGTTTTTGCAGACCGCGGCTGCTTCCGTCCCGGCGGGGGACGGGCTCCCGCCGGCCCCAGAGTCTCCAGCGGTCACGCTTTTGCCCGCAGCGCCGAGGTCGGAGGTTGCACCTGAGAAGAGCGACTCACCGCCCCCGCCGCCCCCTCCAGCCCCTCCCGGGCCGGCCCCACCACCTTCTGCGGCTGAACCAGACCCCCCAGCAGCCCAACTGTCTGCCGCCGAGTCGGTTCCAGTCCAGGATGATGCCGAGTGTGGCGATGAGCCCGCGGGACCGCCTTCAGAGCTGCCCGCCCCAGAGGTTCTGGCACCTTCGGAGGCCCCGTCCCCTGCACCCAGCGTGGCTCCCACCCCGAGTTTTTCGGGCTGTCCCAGGGCTGTCCCTGCGGGAGGAGCTGGGACAAGGGAAGAGGGCTTCAGCCTCCCTTTCCGTGGAGCAGGTGTTGCTCGTCAGCTGAATGCTGGTGTAGCCAAGATCCCTGCCTTCAAAATTAGCGTTTTTGGGGGGTTTGGGGTCCTTCCTTGGAAATTGTCATCTCTGCCGCCCCTCGTGCGCCCCAGTGGTGAGGGGGCGGTGGGTCCCAAGGGGTCTGCCTTTGGTCTGCAGCCCAAAGGGGGTGTTTGGTTGGTTTTTCCCCTTGGGGGGCGCAGATCTCTCTGCCACCCCTCGCTCTCTCTAGTGGCGAGCTGGGGGTGGATCTCGAAAGTTCTGCCTCCGGTCCCCAGTCCAGAGAGGATGGGGGTGATGCGAGGGGGCAAATGAGAACAACACCCTCTGCATCTGCATGGCAGAAGCAGGAGGGACAACGGAAAGCCATCATGGCTCGTTTGCTTTGGGGAACAAATGTTCCCAAACGCGAGATGGAATTTCTCGGGGGTGCTTCTATTCCCTCACTGCTGGCATGTGTCAGTGGTTTTAGGGAATTGAGGCCTTTGGTCACCCCTTCTGCCAAACTGGCAGCAGGGTGCTGGCCTGTGTTAATGCAGAGCTTGCCTGAGGGGCCTGGCCCCCCAGGGTCTCTCTCAGGCCCCTCTGCTGCTTGCTGTTTTAAAAAAAAAAAAAAAAAAATTTAATAAAAAAGGGTTGAAATACCTGCAGCAGCAGCTCAAAAAGCATTGAAGGGCCAAAACCTAGCTTCAGCCCAAGTTGTTCAATAAAGGGCTGTGTCTAAGACATTTTAGAAACTTTTTAAAAAATTGTTTGGAACTGTTTGATAACTATTGATGGATTCTCTGCAGCAAGTCTGTTTCAGGACCAAAAGAGACTTTCAGATATGGCAAAGAAGAACATCTTCAGTCCATGGACTTTTTCCTGAAACTCAGCTGTTGGGACTTGGACTTTGTTTTGCATTGTTTTTGCATTTTCTTATATTGTAAGGTTGTTTTAGTGGTATCATAGTATTTTATGTTTTATAGGTGAAGAAATTCCCTGTTCATTCCACAGGAGCACAAATCTGTCAGGTGTTTGTTCTTTCCTCTGCATGAGCCCAGCAGAGAAAGTTACAAACATTTTTCTTTTTAATTTAATTAAATTAAAAGGGTGACATGTCATAGACATCCTTTTCACTAAAATCCTTTCTTTAGGATTTTTTCCTTCTGGGAAGCTGAGGCCCCAGAAACAAGATGTAAACAATAGATTGTCTGCTGCTGTGGAATGCAACAGGTGAGTCTGTGATTGGTCTCCTGGGGAAGTTTTGGTTCAGTGACCAGTCACAGCAGAGCTGGCTTGCGGAGTCTGTCAAGGCCAGCTTGTGTGTTATCATTCTTTACTCTCTATTCTTAGGTAGTTAGCAGCTTCTGGAAACTCTCCTTTTCTTTTTCTTTTTAGTATAGTATAATAGATGTATATATCATAACTTAATAAATCAAGCCTTCTGATCATGGAGCCCATCTCGTCTCTTCCTTCACCCCGAAAACCTTGTGTCCAACCGACGACATCATGTCTTTCCCGTAACGGGGATTTGTGGAACTGAACTTCATCTAGCACTGATCATGATGCTGATAATCTCAGGAGAAAATCAGCTGCCTTTCCCAATCACAAATGATAAGTATAGAATATGGATAAAGATATTTAAAAGAGATTATCAACTGAAATATCCATTATAAACTATAAAGTCGCACCTAGCTGGCACTGTAGCCCTTAATACACATGTAGGAGGACATTGGTGAAAGGACAAATTACCAAAAGAGTATTTAGAACATTATTTGAAATTGGAATCACAAAACAAAACTCAAACACAAAAAAGAAGCCTACAGAGGGTAGAAGCAAAAACAGGACCCTGTAAGGAATACACAGGATTTCATCATGACCCAGCAATGTGAACTCACAGCCCAGAAAACCAATTGTACCCTGAGCTGCTTCAAAGGCACCATGGACAGCAGCTTGAGGGGGAGATTCTGCTCTGCTCTGGCGAGAGCCCACCTGGATTATTGTGTTCAGTTGGGGGATCTCCAATATAAGAATGTCATGGACCTGCTGAAGGGAGTCCAGAGGAGGACCATTAAGATGAACACAGAGGAGGCTGGAGCAGCTCTCCTATCATGACAGGCTGGGAGAGTTGGGGCTGCTCAGCCTGGGGAAGAGAAGGGGTCTGGGAAGGCATTTTAGCACCATCCAGAACTTAAAGATGACCTCTACAAGAAAGCAAGAGAGGGAGCTTTGACAAGGGCAAGGAGTGACAGGATCAGGGCAAGTGGCTTTAAACTGAAAGAGGGAAGATTTATAGCAGATACTAGGGAGAAATTCTTTATTGGGAAGGTGGTGAGACACTGGAACAGGCTGCCCAATGAAAATGCTCCAACCCTGGGACTGTTCAAGGCCAGATTGTTTGGCCTTGAGCCCTTGTGGGTCTTTGAACAACCTCTTCTACTGGAAGGTGTCCCTGCCAGGCAATTCAAAAGCAGTATGAAAACACATACAAAAAACCACATACAGTATGACATTTCATAAAATAGCAGCTCCTTGTGATATGGAATCTGTAACAAAATGGCAGCACCAAGTAGTCAATGGGAAAGTATGTCCTGTTGTAACATCCCTCTGAATTAACCAGCTCGGGTGGCAATGGGACCACTGCTCCTGCCAGTCGATTCCAGGATAGTCTGTGACCATGTGAGGTGTTTTAAAAAATTTCAGACCACCAAAAATCCTTTGGGTGCTGGACTCAGAAGGTCCAGACAGCTCCAGTGACCCACCCAGGGCACAGACAAAGCCCCTCAGCCAAGCTGGGGAAGCCAGGAGAAACAGATTCCTGAAAGGGCTACAGGCAGCAGGGGAAGAAGGAGCCAAGGAGGGAACAGCAGCAGAGGGACCCCAAGAGGGGCCTAAGGACGTGGGCAGAAGGGGCCCTGGAGCAGGGATCTTTCCCTGACAGGCCTGGAGAGACACCACTGGAGCAGAGACAGCCCTGCAGCCCAGGGAAGAGGAGTCAGGAGCAAAAGAAAGAAGAGAGGACTGGGGAAGAGTCGTGGTGGGCAGGATGTTTTAGTTCCCGTCCTTATTTCTCACTACCTGAATCTATTTTAGCTGACAATAAATTAAACTACTATTCCCCAAGTCAGTTTTTTTTGCCTTGGTGGTAACTGGCGACTGATTTCCCTTTCTTTACCTCAGTCCTTGAGTTGTTCCACCCTTTTTCCTCCTTTTCTGGTGAGAAGGGGCAGGGAAAGAATGTCCAGGGAAAAAGCCCAAAGTTAACCCACCAGGGAGAGTTAGTTACCAGCAGATCCTAGATGTGGGTCACCCTATGGAGAAGCTAAAACACATCACTGAAATCTCCAACTGCTGAAGCAGGAGGGGACACCACTTAAGTCACTTCACTGCTGCACCACCATTTTTAAATTAGCACAGATTTGTAGGGTATCTGCGCCCACAGGCAGCACTGTGACAGCATGGATTAAGGAAATACTGATTTAACGTCTTCTAGTCATGTTCTTTTCCCTTTCCCTTCTGTGGCTCGATGCACCCATGGGTTGTTTCCTTTGTGAAAACACTTGCATAAGTGTGATCTCTGTGGGCATGAAACCCTCAGGTGACCCATAAAATAAGTACAGTAGAAAAATGTACAGCTTTTTCTGAACTGCTTCTCTGAGAGATCAAACAAGTCCCAGCACTGGTGTGAAGTAGATGAAAATCAAAGTTACTCAGGGCCTGAAGAGAAAGGCAATGAGAGCATCCTGTGGCAGAGAGAGACCAAGGTGTGACATCACTTTCACTGTGATACAAAACTGCATCTTAACTGTTCACAGACAAAACACCCAAACTAGTAAATAAAGCAGAATAAGATACATCCTCTGGCACTGAGGTCATTTAGCACAGCAGCTTTGTTGTGAGTGAAATGACAAACACTCATAAGAGAGAAGTAGCGCATTTACTGATATAAAAGAGTGATTTTACAAAGTTGATGGTAAATGTGACAGTGATTTAACAGGATTCAATGGCAAGGCATTTTTGAGTGTTTACTGCATTGAGGATGGGGTCAGAGACAGCATTTAATTGACTCATGCATTCTGAATTCCTTTTCAGTGGGGAATTTAGGTGTGGCTGAAGGCAGACTTCATCCCAGAATTTGTCAGTGGATTATGCCTAAAGGATCTGTGCAACCAGTCCTTTATATCACTTATATTTCAAGTTTTCCAATTCACTGAATATTTGACACAATGAAGATTCTCTTAGTCTCAAGGAGTAACCTTGAGAGATGTCACTGCTCAAAGGGAGATCCTGGCATGCAGCTCCCTGCCACACTATTTATGGAGTAAGGTGATTGATCTAATTACAGTTGCATCCTGACTATGGATGTTAGATTCCTCCAAACCTGGCTTGAGTCAAGCCTTGACCAGCACTACTGGCTAAGCAGATGCATTGCTTAAATCAGCCCTTGACTATTATGTCGTTATCTGCTTGCCCTGAATCCAATTTGAGTGACCAGACAAATCCATTACAGCTGTCACTGGGGATTATCACCTGGACAGGGTTACAGGAAACAGAGGTCAGGTTGAGGCAGCTTTCTTGTCCACAACATAAACCAGTCCTTTTACTCAAAATATTAAGGTCCTAAGTGCCTAATTACAGCAGTCCCTGATCTTATCTAACTCCTGACTGCCCTCAGGCATTACTCAATAAAGTGAAAATTGACCCAAGCCGTTGGCCTGGCCATTTTTAATTTATTAGTATGGACAGAGTCACATCTGTTCACTGCAATGATTTTTTAGTGTCTCTTTCAGGACAAGCTCTCTGATTAACAGTCACAGAGGGTAGAATTCAGCTTCAGATCAAAATACCTATCACACAAGCACATAAACATGGGCTAATTGCCTAAATACTGTTATGTAAAGCTGTGTGAAATGTCAAATATGTTTAAGAGCTAAGGAGATAGGGAAATCTGTCACTGGATCTGTGCCATTCTTCAGTGACATATGAGTTGAGGGAAAATAAACCACAGAAAATCAGAGCTGTTTAAGGTTCAAGTCAAGCAGTAGATTTCCATTATAGTTAGCTAAGTGAGTGCATTTTCACGAGAACTGAATTTCAGTTTTCTATGCAAAGAGCTCTGTCACCACCTGAGTTGTCTAAAGCTGCCAGAAAACTTCACATTGAGCTGGCAAATATAATAAAGAACTTAGGCCTTTCTGAAAAGTGGCAGCCACACATGATATTCTAAAGCATCTGAAATTACTGTAGATAGCTCAGGGTGAAAAACTGGATCAGGACAAAAAAGATCTCTTAAATGTATTTTAGCAAGTGCCAGTATTAAGAGTTTATATGGTAAACTAGGGCAGCAAGTCATCAATTATTTAAAATAAATTTGATCAGAATTTCCTTCTGGCACTAAATTTGAGTGAAACAGAATGGCCTCTGCTTTTCCTGTAAAACTCTATTAGCCTCCAGATCAGAGCAGCCACATACAAAATGCCTGTTGGGAATGATATCAAACTCGCACAAAGGTCTAAAATGAGCCTATCCTGAGGCTACCCCAGATTAAAATCATGCCAAAGTTAATCACAGTTTCACTGTAGGTAGAATGAAGCTTCAGAACCTATTGATGTTCCTTCAAGTTATTTAATTAAGTAGAAAAGATGTATTGAAGAGATTTATAATATAGACAATAAATGACTTCTGCACCTGGAAGAGATAGTTTTGCTCATCCCATCTTGATGAATGCCATTGGTGCCACAAACGGTTTAGGAACAGAATTTTTTTGACTGCTAAGAAGATGGAAAAAGAAGAATTTCAGAAAATTATCCTGGCCAACCACCTTCAACTCCAAGAACATTAATAAAATTGGAAATCAGACCTAAGGACATATTTTCAGTAATTAGGTTTCCTTATGCTCTAGACTTCTCTCCCAATCTCTTCCTTCTTTCTGGCAGCAGTATGGATTATTTTTCACTTCAGTCATCACCCTAAAAAAAAAAAATGTTACTGAAAATCTGCTGCTTTTTCTTGCCACAAAAACACCCTCCTGCTTAGACATAAGGCCTATTTAATCTTAGTCCAGAGCAGTAACACAAAGGTTTTCCCCCCTCAAGTAGAGGTTGCAAGCCATTTTGTTTAATAGATGCCTATCAGGAAAGCCTGTGATTCCTCATGTGTGAATGAAGCTATTAAACCCCAAACCTTATTACACAAATAATGTCCATTTTGATATTTCAAAGTACTTTCAGCAAGGTGCTCACAAGAGTGTTGTAAATGATCCGTAAACAGTAGAACACTACAGGGACAAATTGTAGATTGGGTAATTTGTTTTCACAAAAGTTTACTGCCAAAGGAGAAACCATTCACCTCTGAGGGTCACTTGAGGGCCCAATCCTACACAAGTTCCTCCCCTGTGTCTTCCTTGCTCATGCTGTGACACGGTGTAAATCAGAAAGATTAATTCTGTGATTAAGGTATTCTTATGTGAGTGAGGGGTTTGAGATATTGTGGTTTGTAGTCATACAAAACAGGTATTCCTTTAAATTCTTGTAGGTAATTCTCTCACATTTCTAGATAATCTCTTTTTTTTCTTTCTGGCAGATACACCATCACCATAAGCATGAGGAAACAAGACTAAAAGGAAGAGCTAAGACTTAAAAAAAGGAGTTATGCAGGAATTTCATGTGCTACATTGTAAATTAAAAGAAAAAAATAGTCTCTTCTAGAAAGTGTAGATTTCTTCAGTGTTCCTAACTTCCAGGAAAGTGGAAATGTTTGGTAAAAAAAAATATTTTCACTCAACTGTATCATGTGCTTTACTTTCAATTTAATGCAAACACATTTAAAAAGTCTGAATTCCAGTGGTGCTTTTTTATATTATTTTTCTTTACTATATATCAAAATAGGTTTTAAATCCTGCATGTCACCATTTCCTATTTCTAAACTATGGAAATAATATCCAATAGCACAGGATGATAACTTTTAAAATCCCACTACCAGGCACCAGCTGAGGTGACAGAACTGGTGATGGAGACTTCAAAAGGACTGTGGTTTCAGGACCCTTCAAAAGGACTGTGACATGATATAATTTGTTATATTATTTTGAACATGAGTAAGGGGCTGATTCTGAAGAAAATCATCAGAAACACCTTCATGTTAATCTATGCCACTGGTCATTTTTCTGTTCTTGAAGCTTGTTTCAGATTCCCTGTGGTGGGTTTGACCTAGGTTGGCTTCTGGATGGTCACCTAAACACTTTCTCCCTCCTCCTCCTCCTCAATGGGACAGGAGAAGAAAAGATGTAAAGGCAGGATTTTTTCCCTCACATCTTTTCTCACTCCTCTCTCACAGATGCTACAGTGTTTTCAGCTCCTTTTAATTTTTTTTTTTTTTTTCAGAGGTATCACCAGCTATGTTGAAGAAGCCTTTGGCCAGTGGTGGGGCCATTGAGGAGTCAGCTGGAACCAGCTGTGTCCAACCAGCTGTGAACCCCTGATCTCTTCTGACAAAAGCTTCCCTCACCCCCTAAACCTTGCCATATAAAAAAATTACACCCTCATATCTGTTACTCTGCAATCAGCCTCTACCACAACCTAACCTGCATTTTGGGAATGACTACTCAGCATCAGAGCATTTACATTCTGCTCTTACATCAGCTCAAAATACTCATCATGTGCCTTCATACTACATTTATTTCCAGGTGCACCTGTGGCACAGTTGGAAACTGGATATGAGGATAATGAAAGCAGCTGTAGTCATGGAGCTGGTCTCCAATGATTCTCAGACTGCCTCGTTGTGCATTTCTCATTAGGAGTGTGAATAATATAAACAGTTTGGGGGTTTTTTTGAGACACCTTAGGCATCATTATCTCACCCTTAAGCTTTGCATGCTAAGAATGATATCAAACCCAAATTCAATAGAGATAATTTCCCTCAGGAATGCAACCAATATTCAGTATATATTCTATGCTCTTACTCACAGGTTCTTCTTTAGGATTTGATGTATATTCCTTTTTGCTGAGTAAAAGTCAGAAAATGCATTATAGAAACAAATCTGGAAACTCAAAATCACAGTGAAACTAAGCCACACGTGTGAGTTGGTCCACACCTTGCAGTAGCAGTGCCCTCTGCAGTCAGTTGTCCTCATTCTTTAGTGAAAGCTGACTGGATTCCAAACAAAAAAAAATATACAAATAAGTCTAAAAACTAGAAATTGATCTAATGACAGTTGAAGGTTTTTGACAGATTTTTGGAACACCTGAAGTTCTAATATTTGGATGTCTGTGGAGCTAACTCTGAAGCTAGACCAGCTTTGAGATGCAGGTCAAACCATGCAATATCCAGATATCCTTTTCAGCCACATTATTCCATGTATCTATGGAACTCTGTACTTCTAATCCCTCATAAACTGTTAAAAATTACTTTTTAACTAAAACAATAGCTGTGGAACACAAATAAAGTTATCTGCCAGCATAGGGGACAGCTAATTCATCTGCTGCTGAACACTATTTTCAGATGTAATCACAATGTTTCCTGCCTAGAATTATTGGCATCAAGCTTGTAAATGTATTCCCTAAGGGAGGAAAAACACTGTAAATAACTTGCCTTTAAAGAGGAGGTTTTATTGGATTTTTACACCAGACAACACAGGCTCTAGTTAAATGCTGAGTGATATTTATATCCCTGTACATCCAGCCATACCTCAGCTGCTTTTTGGGGGGGGATTATTCTTATTATTATTCTTATTATTTTTTTTTTCAGCATTAATGAATATAGCAATCATTTGTATTCACTTCCGGAGTCTTTCTAGAATTCAAAATGTAGAAGCATTAAAGAAGGGTGAACATGACAGCTGAAAGAATAGTGTTTTCCAATTTCTCTTACTACCTCATGAATTAAGGAGAGAAAAAGAGGTGGAGGGGGAAGAAAGAGAGATGAAAACAGAAATGAAATTATTCTGCTGGTATTCATGTTCAATAAGACTGAATGGCCTAAAGGGTATATGAGCAAGGGTTTTCAACATGCTCAGCTGAACTGTGAGTGATTACCAGTTTATCAGGCAGTGCAATTTACACAACCCTCAGGGAATATTGGGTATGGATCAGTACAAGTGCCATGGGAGCACAAATTTAGCTTAAATCTGCCACATTGTGTGGCACAAGGTGCTCAAGTGTTTGAGCTAAGAGCTTGATAGACATGATATGCTACTTCAGATTCCTGCATCAGTCCATCTCAGAGGTCCCTGCATTATATAATTTCTCAGCAGCTCTTTCAGCCTGTTTATGCCATGGGCACAGACACTATAATGCAAGTTGGCCTGATGGAAATCGTGCTGGCCTCATTTTCTAAAGGCAGCTGCATATATGTGGTAAAACCTTTAAGAGTTATTTAGCCCTGTTCCAAAGGTGAAAATTTCCCACTGGAGAAGTCAGAACAAAATGTGTTACTTGTTTGAAGGAGCTTGACCTCAGATTTTCACATGGCCATTCTGTTTGTTTGTAGATAGTTATGTAATTTCTCCCAGTTTACAAGTCAAGCGTCATCTCTTTTCCCACCACACTGCAAAGAAAATAAGTTAGAGAAAAGTCCTCTTTATGAGATGAAAAGAGCTGCTGTTTGGTGACATGCTCAGTCCTATCAGTCTGGGTTAGACAAATTGTTGGAACATTTGTAATACTGAGCTCTTCAGGTGGCATCCCTTACAGCAGGATTTATCTGACTAAATGTGGGTGCTGATGTGCATTTCAGCGAGTCACTTTCAATTCCCTTTACTGCCAGGAAGATTACTAGAGAAGATCTAGTAATAGAAACAACAGAATTTAGTGTGATTCATCTTATCCTAAACAGATGCCTACATTTGTTCAGAGGAGTTGCATCCTAAACTCCATTAACTGAATTGATCAGATCTCTGTTGATGGTAATCGAAGCACAAATAACCAGTTAAAATGGTAGGTGCCTCTGCTGAACGTCAAGTGAGACTGATGAGTCCTAACCCTTGTTTCTTAAACCTACTTAAACTGAAGTGTATGTTGTACTCTCAGCTGCTCCCTCCTATTAAAAATGAGTTTCTTCCCTGGAGGATCTCTGTTTTAATGGCCATGGAAATCCATACAGTCTGTTGCAACAAAGAAGTTCCCTTGCCTTCAGATTTTAGCAAGAAATTAATGTGGAGCTGTTTATAGCAGAAGCTTGAAGTTTAACCACCTACTACTACCTATTTTGTACGTATAAGATCTCTTTTTTTCAGAGTTGATCCAAAATTCCATGTATGTAAAGAAAATAGAGGGGTTCCTTCTCCTTCAACAATGATTGGACCTTCCTAAAATAAGGATGGCCAGTACTTGAGTTAGAGCAAAGGTACATTATCCCCAGTATCCAGTTTCCTGCAAAATGTTTAGTATGTAAAGAGTTAAGTATAGTAACTGGGTGGGCATAAATATCATAATTCCATAGGTTCTCTTCCAGACCTCAGAAGAAACTCTGGTACATGTCAAAACTTTTCTTGCTTAATTTTAAAAATTGCTGTATGTCATTCCTTGCTTCGTCCATGTTAAAACCTTTTTAATCAATACAACTTGTGAGTAGAATAATAATATATAATTCTTAGTGGATTAAAGGTTTTATAATAGCTTTTTTTTTGGTATCAGTTTATTAACATGCTTACAGATCATTTTACTGGTGTACACCTCCTCTCATCTGATGAGAGAGATGCATCTCATCTGATTAAAGACATGACACGGTCTCAGGATAAATTGCTTTACATATTCATATGCTTGAAACTGAGAATCTACTTTCTTTCCAAACAAGGGATTATTTAGTCTCTAAATAACTCTCTGGTCTTGAATACTATACATGAAGCAAAGGTTGGTTGTAATTTATGATTAATTTTTTGTTCTTGAGTTCAATTTATACAATGAAATTAATGCTTCAGTAATTAAACTTTTACCTTCACTGAAGCAAGAGGAAAGCGCTAAGATCATGATACAGCACTACATATACATGAAAACAGTGCTGTAGCCTGGAATCTATTTTACAATCATTGTAGGTTACACTTGTATCCAGGTAATGTTCCATCACTCTGACAGCAAATTGCAAAGAGACCTTATACAAATGAAATGCACATCTCTCTTAATTACTTGCATGTAAGCAGAAAAACGTTCCTTAATTTTTAAAACTGGAATGTCAATTAGGAAAAAAGGATCAGAAACACCTCTTTTTTTTCCAATATTGACTTGTTTAAAATACTTCAGTTATTTAGTTTGTCATATTGTATCTCCCTGTACAGCCTTTTTCCTCTACTGATATTTACTGGTTTACATGTTTTTGTTTCTTCTGCCTATTAGTCATTTACAATTCTGTCCATAGCTGTAATAAAATGCAATATTTGGACAATTGTATTAAAGGCCCAGTTAGAGACTTTGGCATGTTTTTAGTCTAATTTCAAGATGTGGTAGCCAGGCCTATTTTGGTGTCTCATTCCTCTGCATCATCACCAGGATATGCGTACATGTCTTCTGTACTTCCTTTTCCATGAATGGGACACAGATGCCAGCAGAAATGGTTTGCATGTCTGTTGCTCTGCTATTTCTGCTCGTCTGCTTCCGAGATCAGCAGATGGAGATTGGGTAATTCTGCAGCGCTGAAAGTCATAAACAAGTTGGTATAAATATCCCTGTCTCAGATATTATGCTGAGGTTGCCCATTTGAACTTCTGCCTCACTGGAGCTTTGATTAGGGTTGGGTGCATATGCTGCATACATTTGGTTGGTTATTGTCTCCATCCTAATCAATATACAAATGCACATCTGTTGAATTGGTCTTCTAAATTTTACTCATCTTTAGACTCGAACTGACTTCCATCTTGGGAAGTGCACACCAGGTTGGCAGTAAACCCTACCTTTATCCTTCCTTCTTTACTCTGATGAGCAAACTAATGGGAAATATCATTATCCCTAACACCTGGAATGAATTACTTGGATAAGTCCCATTTCCAGATTGTGGATTCTGACTCTTTGCAGCATTAGGAATACCTTTTACACCATCTGCCTGCAGGACAGGCTCTGCTTTCAGCTACAAGATGTAAACATATGAACCCAGCTTTTTAGAATCAGCCACACAAACCACAAAACCAACAAAAATAATAATTAAAAAAAAAACAAACAAAACAAAACAAAAAAACTCCAAAAAATCATAGGCAAATACTTAGATGGAATTTTCAAGACTGGTGAAGTAATCTCAGTCAGAACCTATCTCAGTGTGTCAGTTAGAAAGGTCATCAGCCTCCTGCTGATCAGAAATGACATCTCAGACACTGGAGAATCCATCCTCTCTCATTGAACAACAGGAAAAAATTGAAAAACCTGCAGTAAAATCCAACACCTCCTTGTCAAGACCAATGCCCTCTGTAGCCTGGAGAGTACAGTCAGTGAACCAGTTTTTAACAACATTTAGAAGGTTCCTGTCTTCTGTCCACCAAATGTCCCAGGCTCCTTCTTCATTCCCACTACATCCTCTCATTCCCTCCATCCCCACTACTGCCAATGGGAATGTTTGTGGTCTGTTTTATTAACAGTCCTTTTACCCCATAACACACATTGTTAGCCCAGGTTAGCTCTCAGGTACATTTCACTGGCAGCTCAGTAACTGTTTATGGTAGCAGAACCAGTGGGGACACCAAGAAGAGAAAAAGGGGGGAAAATCATACTCCAGTTTTGTTACTGGAATAATTTTATGTAAAAAAACCCCAAAAATTCACAACAACAATAAAAACAACCAAACCAAACAAACATAAACCCCAACAAAACAAACAAACAAAACAAAAACAAAACCCCAACAAACAAAACAAACCTCAATTTTGGTTTGAATAAATTCTTTAAGTTCTAACAGAAATCATAGTAAATCCCGAAAGGACCGCATCATATCCAAACTTCAAAAAGAATTTGGACAAAACCAAAGTGTCAGTGCACCCTGCAAAGAGAATTGTATCTGATAATTTCTATACAGGGTAGCATTTTTGGTGTTATTTAAGTTCCCTTCTTTTTAAGTTAGGTAGAACTGACAACAGAAGCTGTCCACTTCAAAACACTGGAAAATAATTAATTTTATTTTAAATAATCCCAATCGGCAGACTCAGAGAGTGTGAAGGAAGCAGACTAGGAATGTGCATAAGTTAGATTGGAAAGGCAGTGTGTAAGAGGGTATCAACAGAAAAGAAACAAACAAGTTCTTCTTACCTGATCTGAGGAATGGAGAAAAATAACAATTTGCAATAACAGAAATAAAACCTAGTCACAGATGGAGCTAAGACAAGGATGTGTTTATATAGACCAGAATGCAATAATGTAAGCTGTTAAGTTTAAAATTTCAACATGAGAAAACTGTTATGACAATAAATCTTCGGTTACTTAATTAACAGGAAACCTGATAGCACTTTTTTTTTCTTTTAGGACAGCATTGCAAAAAACAGTGTACTAATACTTGATAAATGAAAATTCATTGCAGTGCAATGGTGATATCTTCTAAAGCAAAAGAATATTTAAATAACTTTATTTTTTTCTGGTATGCTAAATGTAGTTTATAATTTATAATACATGAAGTGAACAATAAATAACTATACCACAGTGACTGAAAAAAACAGACATCAACTTTCATGCAAGACAAAATTTGTTAGAAAATAAGGTCTTTTTCAAAAATTGAGAGTTTTTATGAATGATAATGACAATGATTTTCCCTTTTTCATCACATTTTCTGGTACAGCTTTAATGAGGTTTTAACAATGACATAAGTACATGAAAAATGAAAGCTGTATGAAGTATTTTTGTGTTTTCCAAAATATTGATAGATTTATTTGAAAAACATGGTATTTGAAAAGGTCTATGTTAACCAAAAGTAAGCAGAGAAACCAAACAGACAAACTGCACAAAAAGAAACAACCAAAATAAACCACCCCAAACTCAACAACTGTGAAGTTATCAGCTTGGATACAGCAGGAAATGTGATGAACTGTGGAAAACAGACCCATTTAAAGCTACGTGAAGCAAAACATTTTTTCAGAATATTCCCATTATTAATATAATTGGTTTCTCTTGGCTCAGTCAAGTGCAGCAATTTTTCTTGTGGCCTGAGTTCTGAGCTGCACTGAGTAGCATCAAGGAGGAAGCAGCAGCAAAGTGCACAGAGGACTTCTGAGCTATGTGACACTCACGCTCTGAGTGGGAAGAGCTCTCCCATAGGCTGCACCTCTCTGTAAAGACCTTACAGAGACCTCTCCAGCCTTCATCTCTCACAGAATCACAAGTGGCTTGGGTTGGAAGGGACCTTAAAGATCAACTAGCTCCAACCCCTCTCACATGGGCAGGGATGCCACTCACTAAATCAGGTTGTTCATAGACCCATATGAAAAAAAAAAAAGTTTTTTTATCTTCAGAGCTACCTTTTCTGCTCAGTGTTGACTCTGCATGAGGAATTATACTCAGTTTTCAAGAGAACTAAGCTGTGCTAAGGCACTGTTACTTGAGTGATGTCAATGTTTGCCCACTGCTTACTCATATTTTCACCTCAATTCTCATTCCCACAAATACATATAAAAGAACAAAGAGACCTGTTTGGTGATGGTAAGGCTGATGCTGGGAATTCTGACACCAACTTGTGCCATAATAAAACACAAACTTGTGTCATAATCCATGATTATAAGAAACTTCCTTTCCTGACTTTTATGTTTCTTTCTGTCCATAGTCAGTTCTGCATCATTGTAGGGTAGTGGGATAAGAAGGTTTATCAGCCAAATAATTGTTGTAATATGCAGTAACCAACAAAATGTTGTCAGAAAATAATTTTAAAAGCATGATCTCACTACAGAAGATGACAAAATTATACAGAGGATGCAGTTAACTTTTGTTTCTCTTCCTGCTTTTTTTGAAAAGAAATTAATAATCACAGTTTATCACTACAAAGAAATTAGTTCAATCTGATCAGAATCAGCAACGGTACAGTGAAACCTGGAGTTGCTCCAAGTCATAAATAGGAAAAACTTAATTCTTATCCCTGTATTTCTTACTAAGGCTTTTCTCTAAAATAGTTTTGCCTTTAGTGCTAGTGAAAAAGTAAGGGGAACATGAACTTTCTTTTCATTCATTCTATAAATTTCCCAGATCATAATTTCCTGCTTAAGCTCGCAATTTCATGTGGTTTTTATTATCATTTTTACAATATCTCTCTGCAAGGATTAAATAGCCTCTCAGCTACATTTAACTGTACTATAATATTTGGAGCAAGACCCTGTGACCCTGAATGAGATCTAGATTAGCAGAAGTTTGTAGTGCTTTTATTTGCTCACAGTTTAAGAACCAATGTTTCTCAAACTCTTGCATTACTCTTTTAGTTCTATGTGCTTTAACCCTCTGTGTGAAATGAGGTGAAATATTATTTAATTATTTCCTTTTTTGTATAATAAACCACATGCTCTGTAAGCTGTTCCTCCAGTATAAATCAATGGCATGCAGGAAATATTCAATGAATTGGATGGGGGATTTTGGGTTGCTCCAAGATATAATTTTATATTCTAATTATCCTTGTTCCAACAGTGTGATAGAAAATATAAAAAGCAATCTGCAGATCAGACCTCTTGGACTGCTGACTTCTGGGGGTGCAAGGAAATTATTCAGGAGTAAAAAGAAAGATAGTGGGAAAACTTAAGAATACTAGAAAAAGCACCTTCTGCAATATTAAACTTCAAGATAGTTTTATTAAGAAATAGAAAGTAAACATTGCAAAAATATTTATTATTAAGAGAGGACTTTTACAGGGATTGATACTGGGACTGATACTGGTAAACATTTTTTATCAGAAATCAAGAAGAAATTGCACAATTGCCTTTGATTTTAGAGGTTTAGGCATGTTTGGGAGGTAACATTAAAGATAAAGGTAAATTCACACTCACTGACATCCAGAGGCTCATCAGAGGTGTGAAGATCAAAGGCAGCCTTGGCTGCAGTAGCCACGAGATGGTGGAGTTCAGGATCCTGAAGGCAAGATCTGCTTACAAGTCCCCCATGGGGTAAAGCCCTGGAAGAAAGAGGGCTTTGTCCCATAATGGATAGGATAAAGATGGTTAATGCTCAAGTATCACATCCTGAAAGATCAAAAGGCCTCCATCCCAATAAATAAGAGGTCAGGAGACTGCCATGCAAGAAAGACATGGACATCATCCAAATTGTTCCAGAGGAAAATCACAATAACCAGGGGATCAGGACACTTCTCCTGTGAAGGAAGGCCAAGAAATCTGGGGTTTTTCAACTGGGAGCAGTCATGGGAAGACCTCATTGTGGCCTTTTAATATGTAAAAAAAAAATTTAAAAGAAAGACAGAGAAACACCAGGGATTCCAGGGACAAGACAAGGGACAATGGATTTAAACTGAAACATGGCAGGTTTAGATTCAGTATGAAGAAGTAATTTGTTGTGATGAGAGTGAAAAGATACTGGGACAGATTGACCAGATAAGATGGGGATGTCCCAATACTACATCTTGGCGAAATAGAAAATCTATGAAAAAGGCAGGACTGAGTTAGGACTTTTGCCTGTGGTAGAATAGAATTCAGGCAGCTCAAACATCTGATAAGTTCATTGGATCCAGATGCAAATATTAATTCTTGGAATTCAGGAGCATTTTATTATAAGGTATTAATTTCACTTGTGATTGATGGCTGTTGGCTTGAGCGACCATTGCCAGAGTGTTTTAGTTTTAGGTTCTACACTTAGCTGTTCCTATTGTTTTAACTCTGTTAAAAATAAATGTTAAAATAATTACTTACAGCTAAAAGCTCCTGCCAGCACTATGACATCAAGTTATGTTATGATTGTACATTTACAACAGAGTTCTGGACTTGGGAATATAGTGTTTATGCCACAGCAGAGGATGTACAATGGGCAGCCTGGACCCACTATTAATCAATGGTCTAGGAAATCTCAGTTGCACTACTGAGTACATCCATAGATCACTGTTCACATAACCAAAGTCATTGTAAGATTGTCTGTGATAAGGTCATGAAAAAATCAGATTATGTGATTCAAGTTACAATAAATCACTTTTTGAATACAATTATGACATCTTTTAGAAGCAGAAGGAAATGATTAATGAAAGATTTGAAGAATAATGGGAGTTACATTCCCATGTTCTTGTATTCCCTTGTTTTTTCTTCTATTGGTTTAGATCCTCAGTGGGGTGAAAATGAATTAAATATTAGTATATTACCCAAAAAAATGATGATTTTAATTAGTCAAGTGATGGTGTTAGAGACAGAAACAAAGGACTTGGATATACAGTTACTTTAGGCCCAACCTCCAGTGGCCCTAGACAGTGAGAAATTTCAGTGGGTCATCTGCAAGATTTATTTTGCTCTAAACAGGTAGGATGTGAACCAGCACAGATCACAAGAATTAACCTCAGGGTACAGAATGACCAGAGTGGATATATTGGTCAACATCACTCTGAAATAGACATATTCTTATCAAATTGAGGACAGCTTCATTGTATCATCCTTTAATATGTATGAAGGTCAATCACATTAAGAGTTTTGCCCTAGAAAGTCACACTTTCACTTAGTTTGCAAATTATGTGAAGCTTCAACCTTTATAATGATTTTAGCGGATAATCCACCATACTGAGCACTGCTGACATCCTCATAGCCTTAATTTACCAGAAATTACCTTGATAGTCAACCTTACACCTGGATTAATTTAATCCAAAATTAGCATTTTAAGGAGTTGTCTTTGTTGGTTATCTCAGACTCTGCTTACAGTAAAGAGAAGTAACTTTAAAAATAGTTTAGGTCTTAGATCAATCCGGAGTCAGATTTCTCTCTCTCTATGAGACAATTTGAAACAGTCATATTCACGATTTTAACACTTCAGTTAATGTCTAAATGTAGAATGAATTGGATTCTTAATTTTCACTTAATCATATGTGCAAGGCTGCCAAAATATTCACAGTACCTCATGGCTAATGAAATGCTCAAAAATCCACTTAAGGTAAATCCCTCAAAGTTTTTTACTCCTTTCCCAAGCCAGGCAAAGAATATCGTTCACACTGCGGCTGTTTTAGCCCTCTCTCTGCCAACCATTCCTTGGTCCTTGCATAGTGCTCAATAGGGAAAGTTAAGGCAATGCCAGTGAAAAAAAGTCTCTTTTCAATTCCTCATGGGTGATTAAAAGACATGAGGCACTAATATCTAAGATATTAGGCAGTATTGATGGAGATGCTATAGATAGTTGTCAGCACCCTGAATCTTCCACTGGGATTAATAGGATATTAATATCTTCTTCTCCAGCATCTATCTGGGGTAATTTTTAATGTTTTGTAAAATGCTTTTATACATTAGGCCCTTCCTTTAATACTCAGCTCCATCCACGTCTCTGCTTTTCAAGGCCTCCGCTGTTTTACAAGACCTGCATTTCTCTACCTATCATCATTTTGTTAATCATAGCTTATGCATTCTGCAAACAACTCCTTGTTATTGGCACCTGTATAAAACTCTGACTCTTGATAAACAAAAGTAAATCAAATTAATTGCAGACACCTGGTTAATTAGAGAAATTGCTGTCACAGATAAATCAAGTACAACAAAGCTACAATCTGATCAGGAAAGGTTCAGACAGAGCAAAGCTGACAAGCCTCAGTCCTGAGGCCTTGCAAACTTGCTACAAAGCTTGCAAGCTTTTACTGCCAGGAGCTGTTCTGTATGGTAGGATTACACAGTTAAAGTTTAGTCAATAGAGATTCTTCTGGGAATGTTTCTTAGGAAGATATAATTTGGGCATTTTTTATTGCCCTCCAGAGAAGCCTGAGCAATATTTTTCACAGAGCAGTATAAATCTTTAATGCTTATCTCAAGAAATTTAGTTGCTTAAACAAGGCAATTTTCCCTGGAGATTTAAGTGAAGCTCCAAACAAAGTTTAGATAGCAGTTGTGTCCCAGCTTTCTGTGATGGTTTTTGTCTTGCATGAGATTTCCGTGTTGCCACTTCATCTGTAGCATGCTGGACTGTTGGTGTTTGGACAGGGCCCTTAATTCTTTAAGCACAATCCCCCAGTTTTCTCTGCTTTTAAACAGTACCAAATGCTTCATTATTTCTGTTTACAGTGCCTTCCTGCCAGCAAGTTTCAGCATTGCAACAATACGTCCCCTGCAACCATCCCTCATCCCTCACCTTCAATGTTTAGCATTAGACCATCCATGTGGGCTTTCCTGTGGAGCCATCTTGTAGCTGTGGCCACCAGTAAAGGGGATGTGGTCAATATGATCGATCCATTCCATGTTTTCTTCCATTAAAACTCAGCCCCTGAATAAACAGGATTGTGAAGATAATTTTATTTGCAAATTCTTTGTCTCAGCAGTAAAACACTTTTGAAGCTGAGAGTCTCAAAACCAAGTCTTGAAGCTAAGATATACAAAATTTGCATATTTATTTTCTGAAAAGTTATAATTCCCAGTTATGAAGATTCTGTCTTAACCTTTGTATTATTTTAAATTTTTTTGAGTTCACTATAACTCAGAAATGCAAAAAATTATTACTGTTTTAAAATTTATTTAATAGCAGCTGATCATTGTAACTACCTAAGTAAAAATTCTTAGCCTTAGACAGAGCTTATCAATTAGAGAATTTTTTGCTGTGCTATTTCTATTCCTTCCCTTGACCCTAAGGGCCAGCAAACTGCGAGTTTTAGACATGCAGCCATTGTGACCTGACTGTGATTAGCAAGGTAATTCATCCTTTGGTTTGAATTCCACAAACTTTTGATTCAGATGGCCTCCTCATTTCCCAGATCTGGAAGCCAAGTAACATATCAGCCCTTAGTAAAATGAAGTCAAATATTTAGCCATATGTAATAGAAACTGAATAATCATTCTAAACCCCAGTCTCTGTCAACAATGGAGTCTAGACAGATATTCAGCTGACTAAAGGGGCGGGTAGAGGTCTACCTTAAGATAAATTGAAATGTTTTTATGACATAGTGTGTAAAATCTACTGACTAAATGCTTTAGAGTTCTGCTGAATACAATTCAAGTTTAAACACCCATCAGACAGACTTAGAAAATATCCATAATGCCTACAGACACAAACATGTAGATATCTAAATTTATGTGATGTCATCTCAAAATGAAGCTCATTCTTACTGCCTTAAGTCACACAGATTTGGTTAAAGAGTAATTTGCATTTTAGTATATTTATATTGAAAGGTGAAACTTTCACTTCCCTGAAAAAAAGAATCTATATTAACAATCACTATACTGGATTGCAAATTTATTAAAGAAGTTAGATGGTTGATAGAAAATTAATTACTTTTTGCTTTCTCTTCTGTTACTGAGGATGTAAACACAGAAAAAGAGACCAAACTCATTATAATCTGCTTATTTCCATTGGTTGAAGTAGACCCTGACAGCACAGGGCATTCCAATGAAATTCAAAGCTGAATTTTGCATTAATATTTCATGAGAAAGATATTCAGTATTGCTGCTTTGATTTTAAGCCTTGCACACTTAGCTAAAGTGATGTAAGTCTTGCACTTAAATGAGAATTCAAACTTTTTCAATTACGATTGCAGCTTCCAAACAGCAGCCTTGCACAAAGCCAGCTCAGGTCCCACTCAATTTCCATCTCAGCCCTAACCAGCTACAGCACATCCACTCTGTCTCCATTAAGGATGGAAAAAGAAAACCAGTTCTTATCCATGCTCAGTTTAGTGAGGGATTCAAAGGAATCACATCAGAAGGCAGGAGAAAAAGTATTTTCTGTTGGTGTCCTGAAGCTGTTAAAATATCTACAAAATTCTGCTACCTATGGAGAAAAAAAACCTTAACACATTTATAGCCTTACTTTATAGTTGACATTTCAAAAACCTTCAGCTTACTGATAATGGCACAGAGAATTTTCTTAGCAGCACAACACAAACACCAGAAAAAGAGAAATTTCTTCAGAAATCACAGAAGAAAAGGACAATTACCTATCTGGCTTTCAAGTGGGAAATATTTTACATCTGCTTCAGCACTTGCGACTTTTTAAGCCATCTTCATAAATCTTTTTCCAGAATCACAGTGGTCAATAAAACTAAATGTGACATTGTCCAAAATATGCTAGATTTTAATTATAATGGGATTATGTGTTAGATTAGGGCTAAATGTATTATGCTGTCACCCAATATGTCAAAGTTGGCAAACACAGCTATGCTTGGCCTGCAGCTCATATTTTTTTCTTGAAATCTGTATAATTGGCCTGGAGCCTGATGCGTGAAGCTTGTTTTTTTTTTTTTGCATTGCTCTTTTTTTGTCTTCTTGGAGGTGAATGAGCCAAGCACCACAATACTACATTATTTGTCAGAAAGTGCTTGTGTCTATGTGTGCAGTCACTAGCTAATATCTAACAAAAAAATCTATGCTATTTTCTGTTTTCTGTTTCAGACTTAAAAAAAAATTATATATCAATGTGTATTTTCAAACCTTCTATATATCTATGCACATAAACATGTCATATGTCTTTCTAGATATAGATGGATATGATCATGCACTGATGAAGACAGAAAATATTTGTATGCTGAACAACATTACAGCTAATTGTTATGTTTTACTAAATGAAATACTAATGCTGGGGTTTGCTTTACGAAAGATAAAATATTCCATTGTTTTAAAGCTTGTTCTATGAAGTCTGTAGGATTTTGCGCTTGGGAACTTTAGATAATGGAGGCAACAGGAGGAGGGAAGAATTGTATAATGAAAGCAAACTGCAAACTGCCATGGAAGTCTGGGGAGTAACTGGTGTGAATCAAAGTAACTTGGAAAGAAAATCCTTGCTCTGAAACAGACTGGCTGTGATTTCCCATGAAAATTCAACCATAATTAGATGGTTATCATTAGGTAACTCACACTCATATTTAATAATTGGGGAAAAAAAGGGGAAAACAAAGAAAGACCTATATGAGAAACCTACTAAAACCAGATTTGGAAAAGAGCTCAAAATTCAGAATACACTTCTGCTCCTGGTGATAACTTTTGATGTTTCAGTAGAGAGATTTCTCAATCTGTTTGTTGTTCTTGTTACTCATGAATGAAATAAGATCAACAGCAACACAAGACCTCTAATTTATAATAAAATAGAAGTACAGAGAGTATGAGTCTGTTGGGGGCTGGCAGGAAGGACTGGAATACTATTTCTGAAAGCAACTTTTTGACAGGCAACAATTTGATTGATCTGTAATCACCTCTTCAGTCCAAACAGGGGTACTTATAATACAACTTTTCCTCCTCCTTTGTCTGTTGGGATTATCACTCTATGTGACATGCTAAGCAGGAGACAGGCTTGATTTGGAGTGAAACTGTAACTCAACTAGATCACAAATAATTTATAACATTCTTCTGCCTTCACCTGGCTTCCTCCCACAGTAAAAAATAATTAGAAAGTAATTAAGCCATCAGAAGCAAGGCAGGACTAAATTACAGTAAATTAAGGTACTAGATAGCTCATAAGAGAGTCTCAACTGCAGTAGGAGTTAAGGATAGAAAAGATGGGAGCAAAAATTATTATTTTGATAAAATCTCCTCACTCTGTTTCATGCAAAGCAATGATATGTCTTTTGAGAACTGTCTAAAGGAATTTAAAAATATGCCTGGAATAAGGAAACTAAATACCACTTAACTTATCACCTCTTCAGGCATTTAGAATGAAAGTTTCCCTGAGAGGCTCATTTGCCCTCTAATTTTCAACTCACCATTTTTTATCTCCTTTACTAGCTTGTTTATTTATTTATTTGTAGCTCCCTGCTCTTGATCTCTCCAAAACTATGTTTCCTGAGAGAAAGAATACAGGAGAGAAGTAGGAAAGGTGGGAGGGATTTAGAGGGAGTGGTATGGAGCAATCCTGGGAGGATAAACCCAGGCAGGCTGGAAACGGGGGAGCAGACAGCTGCTGAGATCAGGATGGAGAAAATCATATCTGAACTGCAAAAGGTTTTTATCAAAATCCCAAAGTCTTTGCTTTAACTACTTTTTTTCCTATCTATAAGAGTCTCTGTCTGGCTCTTTTCCAGAATTTTGTCCCGGGCTCATATAAGTGTATGATCCCTAACACCCCAGAGAGGTTGTCCTGCTCACTCTTGTGTTCAGCGGCGGTTCCAGCTCAAGTTTGTGACAGGATGACAATGCATGCAGCCGTGTACCAAAAACCCCCTTTCCCTTCCTGCCACTTTACACTGCTCAGGGAACAGCTGAAAGGTCTGTAATTCTCTGTGGACTGCAGGACCTCTCACCTGATGCCAAGCAGCACAAACAACTCTCCCACTAGCTGCCTTTCTGCACTTTGCTAAGGGAGAGGAGATGCAAACAAGATGAAGGAGAACCTGTGCTCTGCGGAGGCACAGAGATGTGACAGCACCAAGAGATCTGGGGGATGTGTGACTGCAGCTCAGAGGAGTACAACCACAGAGCAGGAGGACATTCCCAGCCTGGCTTTAAGCTCATTACTGCTGTCAGTGTTGTTCTGGCACCGTGCTGCAGTCTGGCTGCTCAGACACTTTCCCAGGGTCCCAGCAAGGCTGTGCAGCCCGTGTGATCCCTGAGCTCTCTGCACACCACTGTCCAGGAGTATCTGAGCTGCCCAACTTTTAGACAGTTCAGACATGACTTCCAGTGAAACCTGTTGATTTCTAAGGCAGATACCGCTGCACGTACCCCTCAGCTCTGGATTTCCTGACCCCCTGACAGACTCTGTGACATCTATGGTCCTGTGCCTTCCTTCCAGTACATCAGCACCCTAAACCTGGGCTACCCTCTTGTGTCAGCCTTGCTGCGGCTCTGCAGCTCTGGTCAAATTTCAAATGCAGCAGACATCACTTTTTGAGCCACCCTCAAGCTACCATGCTTGTCCTTCTGCTGTTTTACGATTAAAGAGCTGAAGTCTTCTGTGTGAGGCTTTCTGCAGCTCTGTGGAATCCACCTCAACGTTGGACCACTGAGGCATCAGGGGAATTACAAAATATAACCTGCTGCAGGTAACAATGTCTCTGAACTTGCAGTTCAGTGGACTGGAAGTGTTTTAAAACCTGTGTTGAAGGGAGAACAATGAATTGGAAGGAAAGTCTCTCTCCATGCATAATTTCTGATGGTGGGACAAATTGAGATTAGCAAGTCCAAAACATATCTACAGGATATGGCTCATCTCTGTATTTTGAAGTAGTAGCTTTATTATGCAAGTATGAGTGTAAAGATAAATGAAGATTTATGTCACTTTTTTCTTCCCCCAAACATCCAGCTTTTATCATTGACATGGCCACTGTCAAAACCATCTAAAAGCAAAACCACTGTTGTCTGGCAGGGTGATAGCTTGCCAGAGTTAAAACAAAGCAGGAATGGGAAATGTCTAAATGAGAAATAAAAAGCTGAAGTTAAAGACTGTATCCAAGAAATTTATGGACATACTGTCTTCTGGAAAGTCTTATTGATGTAGCTGCCAACAAAAAAATTGTCCTCTGCCAGCATGGGGAAACAGTCTGGATAGCTACAGTGAAATGTTTGGTTCATACCAACATATCACACTAAGAACCGCAAATCTGGCTCTTTTACCCAAGACAAATGTAATGATGATAATACTAAAAAAATACTGAATTAATGGCAGATGTAGATTAAGATTTTTTCCTTCACTATAAAGACCCCAAAATCAGGATTTTAGTCTATGCCACTTGCTTAAAATCATTCCATACAGAGAAACAGTGAGTTCTCAAAGGCCATTTATTTGTTTGCAGCAGATTGACAGCATCATTGGGAAAATGTTCTTAATCCAAGGATGGCAGCTCTGGACAAGCATGTGGACCTTTGCTGATGGAAATACATCCAGTTGCTTATGTCATTCACAAGCAAAAGCAGCTTTCAGACTGCTCCTGTGACTTATTAAGGTATCCTAACATTGTAAACAACTTCTATTTACTATTTACTCCTAAATTGAACATGAGACAGAGAATGCTCCCTGGTTCTAAGGAAAGCAAGTGGCATGAACTTCTGACCACTTGTTCAGGGTTATTTCTCTTAGTTAGAGCAAACTTACTACACTTGAACCATCAAGCCCTTAACCTTCTGTCTCCTCTGGGCCTCATTAGCTCAAAAAAAAAAAAAAAAATACTTTTTTGTGTGTTTGGTTTTTTTGGGGGTTTTCTGTTTGGTCGATTTGCTCCTTTTTTTTGTTTGTTTTAATTGGAAACAAGTACAATGATGCTGTGTTCACTGCAGATCACCAGACTGGTATTTTACTAATAGATAAAGCCATATGCTGCATGCCTTTCCATGTGAGGGTGCTTGAGAATATGAAACCTTGACAGGGAAACTGTGAAGTCTGTGGAGGGGGAGGAAATCAAAGCTTATGCAGTGTTTGATATTTCCCTTGGAAAGATCTAACTGATAATCCAAAATAAAGTTTGCCTTTGAATTCAAATTGGAACACTTATTTACACAAATCCAGTTGATCTCTTTTGTTAGAATTCTTAATATTTTAATAAAGGCTTAAACATTCACAAATTTGGATATTCAGTAGATGCCAATCACTTGACTAGAAAATCTTTGACAAATATGTGACATGCATTGTCATATCTCTTAAAACTTTCAAAGGTTAAAAAGGTCAGATTTACCCCATGTGTAAGATTTTTAAAAATGTTAAATTCTGAATGTTTTAATGTTCAAAGTTAACTTTAAAAAAATCAGTCACTCTCTACCAAATGTAAATATGATTCTTTAGAGGGAACAGAGAGAGGTTATTAATTTTCCAGCCCTTAGTGGAGATGTCTTGATTGTGTGCTATGGCTCCCTTGTTCTTGATGCTTACAGAGAAGGGAAAGGAAAAACCCCTCTGTTCTTCAAAACTTGTTTTCCAAGTGTAAGAGTATCTGTAGCTGAAGAAATCCACTCTGCCCTCCATCCAGCAGAGATCAAAAGTACCAAGACCAGGCTGAATGGGATTTTGAGCAATTTGATCTAGTGGAAGGTGTCCCTGACTACGGTAGGGGATTGGAATTAGATGATGTTTAAGGTTCCTTCCAATTCAAAATATTTTGTGATTCTTGATTCTATGATTCCATGATCTATGTTCTTATTATTCTACCTTTGAGAAATCATCCTTAGAAACTGAATACCATCCTTGTTCCCAGTTCAGAAGTCATGACTGCCAAAACTCTGTTAAATTCCTTCTGGCAAGGAAAAACTCCAGGAGTACTTCTGTAGAGGCTACATTCTTAATCACATTCCCATCATTAATCATGGATTTACACACAACAGAAGTAATGCAGAAACAGCTCCTACAGTTAGAACTATGAAAGGAAAGGCTGAGGAAAAGAAATTTTCTAAGAGCTGGGATTCACTGTTAGGCTCAGGATATGCCCTGAGCAGAAAATAGTCAAAGGCTGAGAGGATACTCCAGTCAAGTTTGTCTGCCCTGCTCTTTCTGGTTTTTGGGTCTGCTCATGCCCAGTTAGACACAGCTTTGTCCAGATGGATCCTTGTTCTGCAGCATCACTGTCCTGGTTGCAGAGACAGGGGCAGAGCTTAGCATGGTATGGATGTGACCTCAGTCTTGGTTTTGTTCCTGGTGGTGAATACCTTCTTGTGGGTAAAACATCTCTCTTAGGATACTTTTTGGTGCTAATATTGTTGCTGTTATTGAGCACTTTTTCATTCTATTGCTTTTTACTTTCAGTAAATTTTTACCTAAAGCCATAGACTCTGCTTTAGATGCCTCCCTTACTGGAAGAGGCAGAGAGAAGGAGAGTGGGTGATTTGGAATTCAATATCCTGCTGGTTTGAACCACCACAAAGAGTTTTATATTTTCATGCTTTTAAGGGATAGTTTGTGGTAAGAAATTCAGTAAGCTGCAGACCAGAAAGTCTGAGAGTTTTATGGAAAAGTGGTAAAACAACTCAAAAAAAAAAAAAAAAAGACACAGAAATTCAGCAATACTCCTACTGATTTCCTAGCAATCAATCTCTTGGGGTGTGGAGGGTCTGTATTCCTCTCACCTCCTCAAGTCAAGAATGGAAGTCTGTACAGCAACATGTAATAGCAACACATTTCTGTTGAGAGATAAACTTCTGAGGAGAGACCAAAAGCTTTATTTGTCTTGGGCATTGGGAAGCCAACACAGATTTCTTGTACTCAATTTACTATGAAAGAAATGGGAACTATTATCTGCAAAGCCTTCAGAAGATTATAATTAAAGGAGACAGGCTTGAAAGAGGATTTCACATTTCTTTCTACAGACAGTGCTGCCAATTGAAGAAGCTTCAGTGCTTTCCTATGGAGCCAGAGCTGCTCCCAGACATGTATCATCCAGTGATTTAAAAGCCCACACCCACAGCTTTCCCTCTTGCATCATAAATTGATTTACGACGACAAGTGAATGAGATTAGCACCTCATGGGGACAACCTTCAGCTTAAATAAAGGATAAAACTACTTATCCTCCTCTAGTTCTTTCACCTTCTCCCAGGAGAATATACAAAGTGTCCTAAAAGCTAGCTAGCTGAAATAATAATCCAAGCTTCAAGTTGGGAACTGTCAGATCTTAGAAGACCTTTCTTTCTGCGCTTTGAATCTACTTGTTCTTTTCCCAAAGCCAAAGAGGTATTCTGTGCTTCATTTTCTTCAAAAAAATGCAAAATGTATCTCACTAATTTGATTCTGGATGAGCAGCTTTTTTCATATTTTTCAGAGGAGGATTTCTCTCCCACACCCCTCCCACCCCACCCTACAGCCATTGTATAAGAAGCAAGAATTTTTTGGTCAAGTTTATTGCAGGTTGTAACCTCCAACTACCATACATGCCAAAACCAGTGTTTATGCCTGAATCTAGGATATAAGCAAAATTTCCTTAGTAATGAAGTGTAATTAACTTTCATATTCCAAGGCTGAGAGCCCCTCATAGTAAAATTATGACCTTTAGTATAAGCTTTGTTTAGCCATTTCTTCAGTAAGTGGAAAACATTTACCCCAAAGACTGGCTGTGTGAGGCTGAGCTGCTGACAGAGGTTAAACCACAAATATAAAGTAGTATTGTTATGTTTGGCAAAACTTTAGGATACTAACATGAGATTGTGCATGGCCTGCAGCAGTCATGTAGGACCATAGGCTACAAATACAGATGCAGAAATCCAGCAGAGCAGAGGTTTGGGGAGTCCCATCAGATTTAGGTGATGCTGAATCCACTCTTCTTGTGAACAGTTTCACGGTACCTGAGGTCCTCATGGTCTCAATCAGGGTTGAGGTGTTCAATATCTGATCTGTGGAGGTGCTGGCCATGACTTATGTTATTAAACATCAGTAGGAGTCTTGATACTGGCACATACAGTATCATATGTTCTGAAAACTCAAGTAATATTTTTATATTTTTATAAGATGTAGAAGATAACTTATCTGATAATTTTGAGGTGTCTAATAGTGCATACGGTATAGTTAATGATTAATAATATCAATTGCAAAAATCTGGTAGGAAGACCCATTTCTGCTGTGGGATTCCTAAGGATTAGATTTGTATCTAACACCAGGAGAGAAAATGTTATGTAATCCTTACATAAAAATTCCCTCATCTCACATGTGTGATGAGGGTTACACAAAACAAATTTAACATACACCTTTCCTCACCCTCTTTTTTTTTTGTCTTGAGTTTATCCTCTTGAAGTTCTACAGATAAGATTTTTTTGTTCTGTTTTAGGGCAATACTTTGGCAACTCAACAAGCATTTATGCATGTATTTTTGAGGCAAACTTTGACTTTGTCCTTAGTCATTCAAAAAAATTTGCCAGCACAAATATTAGAAAGCTCTGAATTTATTCATACCATGATCTATGCATAATTTCCCATGTAGTTTCCTTGATACATGCACTGATGATGGTGAGGTAGCACCTAGAAGCAAACTGGTACCCCATTTTTGACAAACAGCAAATTTATTCTACAAGACTCTCAATATTTTCAAACCTTGAGGCAGAAGACTTCTTTTTTCCTTCTCCTTTTTTCTATTTCAGAGTCTGAACTCATTTTTATTCCCTGGGAGTAATATGAAGATTTGCAAATTCATTGAAAAAAAAAAAAAGATTCGAACAACTGTAATGATATCATAATACCGTAATTAGAGATGATTATTAAACTACCAGTATTTCCATCTGGGGTTTAATTTGCATTGGTGACTGAGAGAAGTATTCTTTCTTCAGTTTTTGTCCTTGCCCTTGAAATGAAATGCCCATGACAGCACTGGAGGAACATTGGCATGCAGTAGGTGATAGTCCTGTCCTCGTTTTGCGTATGCATCTTGTGCATGACTCTATTTCCATCTTGCAAAGGACTTGTTCTCCTGCAATCTAAGCAATGCCACTGTCGTTTCATAAAATACATTATCCACCCTTTTCCAAGAACTGACAGTGGCATATAATCCTGTGCTGATTTATGTTGGATTTATGCAGAAAAATACTTTCATATACTTTCTGAATAATTGTGTATACAATTACTAAGCTTCTGGATTTTACAACCTCTACAAAGAGATTGATTTTTGACCATTCCTGCTTCTGCTGGGTTTAGCCTCAGACATGATGCAAACAGCCTGTGACCTGACAGAATATTAATCTATTTGCCAGAGCACTCCTCTGGGCTAAAGTTTTTTTCAGTCTTAAGAACAAAACAAGTCTCCAATGTTTTGTTTAGTAAATCATTTAACAGGGTCAGAGTGAATGGGTGTTTGGGTTAAATGATATTTATTTTAAAGTAAATATAAACAAGCCCTCTTGTACACATTCCTAATTTGACTGAGGAACACTCACCATCTGGAGCCTTTGCTTGCATAATGGAAATCTTCCATGTGAAGTGATTTCTTATCTTTAGATACAGGAGTTTGCAAAGACTGGTAGGCTTTTAGGGGACAATACTCCTGACAGATGGATTTGCACAGCTCTGGCTGAGGTGAGGTTCGAGACAGGATTACTTCTCAGCTAATTTCACAAAATGGAGAGACAGTTTTTGTTTATAGAGGGGATAGCTCTGAATGCAGTTATATTTAGAAAAATTATATTTTAAAGTAAGATAATTTTGCCTGATGCAATCAATCTTGGTATCAGAACACTGCACACAGAAGTCTAGCTAAAAACTGACAGTGTCTTGTTTTCAGCCATCAGGTTCCTTTAACTGTGAATACTTAAATATTTGTCTATTTATCCTGACAGAAAGGGAAATATTCTCTCTCTTAAAGTTGGAGGTGTGGGCACAGAACTTCAACCATGATGTAAAGGGTTTGTAGAGCTGCAAATGTATGGAACCAAGTCTTCCTACTCCTGATCACCTTAAATATGGTGTCATAAATTAGCACCAAAACCCCTCAACAGAAGCTGCCTTCTGTGATGGCATTTTGGATTTCTTCATCCAGGATTATCCTTTCTTAATCTATTTCTAGCTTTTTCTTCTTTTCTCTCTTCTTTTTTTTTCTTGCATGTTCTGTTTTCACATTTTCTAAATCCAAGAACAGTAACTCAGATGTGTGTGTGTCTTCTCATGAACAGGAGAATAATAAGTAGTCTCTTCTGTCAAGGTTTGGAGTGAAGAGCAATTTAATTAGGAACATAACTCAGAATTAATAAAGATGGTAATTAAATTAGTTTGCTAGCAAAATACTTATAATAACCTTTGTCAATATTATTTGCACAAAGTATCTAACTCCAAACCCATGAGTTCATGAGAATTAAGTGACAGATTTAGAAAAAAAGCAAAAAGACACCAAAAAACCCCACCAAAACAAAAAGAACCCCCAAATAGTAACAAAATTCCATCACTGCAAGGTGTGATTTCTTACTAGGTAATAGATCTTAAATGCCTTTTCAACAAAGGTAAGCTCAAGGACAGAACTCTCCTTTTCTTTGTCTCCCAGACCTGAGCTTAGTTGAGGTACACCAAAACAGATTTTGCAATGAAAGCCATTTTTCCTCCAGGTATGATGGATTTTGTTGCAGTTCTTGGCAGAAAATGATGAAATCTGGAAAAACACGGCCAGTTGCGTCAGCTGTCCTGCTCAGCTGCTCCCTCAGTCCATTGGATGTGTCACAAGATGCAGCCACTGCCTTCCTGTTGTTTCCTCCTTACATCTCCACTGACACCTCCAGGGCTTCACCCCTGCAGCTGTTACCATAAAGAAGGGAGGAATGACCTTAGAAAGCAAAATAAAGGAGCAGCAGAACCAACAGTGTGCAGTCCTAGGGGTGCTTGGTAGCTAGGCAGCATTTGAGCCTGTGCTTTTCCTGTCTTTTCCACAGAGCTCCCTCCTCTTCTCTTGATTTCTCATTCTCCATCAAGTTCTCCCTTTTCAAATTCTATTTGCCAAGTCCTTAATCCACCACATCTGCATTTGCTTAAGTTTCAAGCCCAGTGTTTTATACCAGGCAAATGTTCTCATGTTTGTCTTTGAAATCTTTTTCTCAAATTTCCATATCTTTCCTTCCTTATTTTTTTAAGTTACTTTGGTAACTGTTTTTTGTTTTGTTTTAATCCTACATTTTTCTCCCCTACACAAATACTGAGCCTGCTTCTTTTCCCTCATGTCCTGCTTCTTTGACATATTGTAGAGTCCTGAGATTTGTCTCTGTATTTCTCTTCCTTTGTTATTCTTTTCTTGTCCAGCCTTTCCCTGTGGTAGGAGTTGATGTGACCACACTACACAACAATGTCTTTTAATCCAGCTTCCCTGATCAGGTTGGAATTTGTGTGGAGGGCAGAAAGGAAGGGGTCTTCATGATTTGATTTACAGGTCAATCTTGAGTCTTCATGTAGTGGTACATTTATCACTGGTAGTTTCCTGTCTTTTCTACACAAGATTTAGTTTGCTGTAAACCAATCTTTGCACTTCAAGCCTAAAGAATTGCTGTTAGGAATAAAGCATTATTGAACACAAACACACACACACATATATATACACAGTGTTGTCACAAAAATTTTATTTTTGCATTTTTCCCATTAAAATATACACAAAAATCCTTACTATAGGAAAGCAAAAAACTTAAATACCAGGAATTTCTTATTTTATTATTGTTCAGTTTGGGTTTGTAACCACCTTTCTAGTCAAAATCTTAAAGAGTTGAGGGTTGTGGTTTTTTGTTGTTGTTGTTGGATATTGATTTTCAGGGTATGAGTCTGTGAATTGAAGTGCAGGGAGCATGATTTTTTTTGGGGGTTTTTTTCCTAGAGGGGAAAAAACCCTAAAACATTTTTGCTTTGAACCTACAACTTCTATTCCACATTGTAACAGAGTCTGAATGAATGCCAATTGCTGTCTGTTCACATTGCCCCTCAATTCTTATAAATTTAAATACAGAAACAGGGTGGAGGTGCCAGAGCTTATCAATAGAAATATTTTAGTTCTAACAGAATGCCCAGAGAAGCAGAAGTATTATCATAGATTCTGAAAAATGCCTCATCCAAAGCACTTTTTTAGAATTGATTGCCTCTCAGACTAACCTTTCTTATGGAACACAGATTTGGTTTCTGTACTTCAACCCTCCTTGCTCTAACAACTCACCGCTGTGACTTCTGCCTAGATTTTTTTTCTATGAATATTTTTCAGGTTGAAGTTCCGAGTTACACATAAAACATGTTGAAGCAGGACAATGAGCTGTGCAGAAAATGATCAGTGCAAGTTCATGGAACACTCTTTAGACAGTTTAATTTTCACTTGTAACAGTGATGAATTTTGATATCAGTCTTCAAGTGCTTGACAACAGAAAATATCAAATCCTTATGTATATTCAAGAAATGAAAATTTTGGGACTTATTCCCTAGGAGATGGCAATGGGCATCCTAACACTAAAGGGCTCTTTTTCAGAAGTCCATATTTTAAGAATTTCACATTAAGTATACTCACAACTTTTTCAAAAGGAATCTACTATACATTACTTGCCTTCAGCAGCATCAGACAACATCAGGTACACCAGATATTCATAAAGGAACAGACATCAGATGAAAGATCATAAAATTGTCTGGTTTTGTTTTCAGCAATGCCAATCATGGTATTTGCCAATCAGATACAATTGTTCATAGCATCTGCCCTCTAAGACACCTAAGGTAAGAGCATGTAAATAAGTTCATAAATGATATATCTTGCTTTTTTCAGCCTCTTGAAGGTAGCTCTGAAAGGCTTTAGGCTTTAGAAATCTTCCAGATTGTTAAAATAATCCTCATATTCTAACAAAATCAAACAAACAAAAAACCACAAAAACCCCAAACAAACAAACAAAACATATTTACAGAAGCTAAAAAGAAACTTGGTGGTAAACATTATGTTAGGTAATACTCCCCTTCTCCTGAAGTCAACTCATCACTTATCAACAGCAAATTGAAGAGCAAAGAGATCAGTTTTTCATATTTTCTCATGTTTTTCAATTAAAGTAGTTATTGATCTAGCTCTCCTTTACTATAAAAATGTCTGTCTTTCTGTTGTCCCCCATGGTCTCAAAGAACAACTTCTACTTAGCACCTGCATGTGGGAAAAAAGATGAATTTAAACTGAATATGCAGATATTTGGTACCATATAATTTTTAGATACTTGTGAAGACAGAGCTGTACTTTCCTCTGAATAATGTCTGTGTTTCATTGCTGCTGTTGCTCAAATGCTCTGAGCAAGGCTTCCACCCACAGAATTCTCAAAGACATGGTACAGAAATGTTTTTTAACCTCAGGTTAATGAGCTCCTTCCTAAAATGAACCTTCTAAGGTACATTTTCTTCTGTATTGTGCACACTCTTGATGGAAAGTGATCTAGAGGGAATAAAAAGATGTGGAACCTGGTCAGGAGGTCATCATTTGGGTATTGCTCTAGAAATAACCCAAATCTTTTTGTGTGGCAGGGGTCAAACAGAGTACATGCTCCCCGCCAAGCAGGATGAACTCAAAACACTTCCCAAACCAACGTTCCCATGACATGACAGATCTTTTAATCACCACACTTGGTACCTACAACAGCTTTCAAGAATTGGATGGAAACTCCTTAAATTAACTGAAGGTTTTGTGCACCCAGAGTTAGTAGTCTAGCTTTTAGGGTCAGTGCAATATCAGTTTTTTAAAAAGTATATCTCTAAACTGTAGGAAAAAAATATCTAGTTATCCCTAGTTCAAACTGCACAAGATTAAATTTGTTTACCAGAAATATATAATGACAGTTAAGGTAATTATCCTTATTTAATTTTATGTAGTTTTAATAAAAATAATATATACATACACTTTATATTTTACATATAATAGATTCTATTTAATTTGTATTATATAATGTTAGACAATAATATAGAATTTTATATAATAGAATTTTATATTATCATTATTATTATTACTACATATTACTATATAATATGATTTATAGGATATTTACACTCTTAAGATTATAATATACATTTTAATATATATTCAACTCTACTCAGTGTTCTTCTATGATCATGGTTTCAACACAAGAAAAATACCTCATTCCCCTTAACCTATGTAATCCAAAAGTTTGTATCCTTTAAGAAAGAAGAAAGTAATAAACAAAAAAGGAAACAAAAACAAACAAATCAAAAAACCAACAGACCAAAACAAAAGAAACCCGCAAAAAAACCCCAACAACAACTAACTCAAAGCAAAGAAAAATTTAATATAATCAAAACAGGAAATGAAGAATTAACACATTGATTATTCTCTCTTCCTGTGTCCCCGATTTTCTTGCCAACCCTCTCATGAAGCTTTGTGTTGGTTAAGGGGAATGCAGCGGAATTTTACAGTTTGGACTCCCTGGCACTACTGACCATCAAGTGTCCTGGGTTGAGCTACCCTTGTACTGAGTGCTTTAGAGAAGCCTTTGCCCTCTAATCAGGATGATAACCTGCTTAACAATACAGTGTGATTAAATTTTCACAATTGCTTTTTTTTTAGCCTAAAATGTAGAAAGGTGTCTGCCTAGAAACAAAGATTGGACATAAATCACATGAATTCCAATTAAACAGATTATTCAGGGAAAGCTTAAAGACAAGGGGCAGAGATCCTTCTAGTGAGGGAGACCAGACAGCACAAAAAATGCATCAGGGCTGTGCTGGAACTTCAAGGACAAGCACAGAGATGCTCCTGCCAGAAGTTTGCTGAATCTAACCTTGGACAGCAGCACAGCAGAGAAATAGGGAATTATATCTTCAAAAAGGACATGCACACACACGTGTGAACATGTGTGTCTGCTTATGTGTAAAATTCTGTATACCATGTGTAAAGGATACAGTTGCAGTTATATTATATGCAAATATTTTTGTTGTTTTCCAGTTCTGTACCCTCACCCACTTTTGTCAGAGGGAATTAAAAGTTTTGTTATTAAATTTTGAAGGTGCATTTAGAGTTTGTTGACAAGTGACACCTGTTGACAACCTTCCCTGCTAATTAATCCATAATTTAAATTGGAATTACACCAAAATATCAGCTTTTCTAAAGCCTGTAATTTTATCAGAGAAAAGAGAGAATCCTTATTGGATTCTAAGGCATTGTGTTGTTACCCAATGCCCTTTGTAGTCTTTAAAACATGCAGAGAAAAAGACAAGTCCCATCTCCAAGGACCAGCACAGAAGATACCTCTTCTGTGGCATCTCAGTACAAAATGAGATTTTATATATCACTGCTGCCTTTTGAAGGAGATAATAACTTTGCTCTTTTAATAAAGCAGCAGATGAAGGTCATCCAATACATGTGCTGTACACATCATGTGAAGTCCTACTGTCAATCATCAAGTGTCTTTCCTGGAGACCTTTTATGATGCCCACATAGAAAGACAAGAGAAAATGCCACGTAATTTCAGTAGCTGGCAGGATTTTGCATGCACTGCCCACTCCTTGATCTCTGGCATAGTTTATGGAGCAATCTGTCATCCTAAAGCTCAGGAAAGTTTCATGTGTCACTGACCAGACTGTGATTTCTGTGGTAGGTGAATACCTAATGTTGAGCTGCTGAAATTGCAATAATTTTAGCAGTTGTAGTGAATAACAGAAACAAACAAATCCAACCCAAAAATAAATGGAAAAAATCCACAAGTTTGCCTTTTTACTGTTTTTTTGTGGTTTAGTTCAGAGAAACACAGAAGCTGTGTCCTCAGATGAGGCAAATCAACGCAGTCCCACTGAATGCAGTGAAACTCTACTACACATCAACTAGTCACAAGAAACAGGTGGGCAGGTGTTTTTTTTTTTTTTTTTTTTTTTTTTTTTTCAGAAATAAGCCTTGAATGACTCAGAATAACTTCCACTGTTCAACTTGATCCTCTAACTGCTGTCCAGGGATATCTCAGAGCTCTCACAGCCAGCAGGCAATATGAGACCTAATAAGACAAACTTTTCTACAGTATTTCCTAATATTAATACAAACACTACCTGGCTGCTGGGACACAGGAATGCTGTAATCATGCTGCTCGTGGCAAAACAATCACTCTGAATTAAAGGGAACAGCAGACAAATCTGGTTTATCAGATGCTAATAGAATTTGGCTAAGCATGGATATTTTATGCAGTCCCCAACTGATTTTGGATGCTTCTTTATGAACCCAGAATTTCTCATCTCCTGACAAATTGTGTCTGTGTGGTCTAGTAAATGGTGCTAGCTGCCTTTGGAAAATTAATTTAGAGCTCAGTAAAATACACATGCACATAAACAGGAAAAGTATCAGAGAAAAACAGTGTTTCACTACACAAGAAGTCTGTAGCAAGCCATGAAGGTGTTACATAAAAATAATGTCAAGAAAAGAGAGGAAATTGAAATATTGCCTTTCTCTTTGATTTTACGATGTCTGATTCAGTAGCTGTGCATTTGAAAGATGTACTCTAATGGCATCTCTAGGCAACATTAGACCATCAATTCTTAGTTTTCTGTTGAAAAGTGTTGAAAGCACCCAGTGTGAAAGCAGTAGGGGAAAAGAAATACCCTCAGGTGGGGCTGGAGGAGCAGCTGAATGACATGGTTGTTAAATTTAGTTCTAGTAATCCAAATCCCTTTGTGGATCATGGTGTTTGGCTTCTCTTTGTCCATGCAAAACATTATTATATCTTCAAGCCTGATTTCTGCTGTTAGAATGTTATTTATGCAGATCACTTAAAAATACATATAGAAAAGTACTTTACTTTTTTCTTTTTTTTAATCCAAGGTTTGTCATCCATGGATAACTGATTGCAGATGAATTGAAGGACTATTACTGATTTAGCTGAGGAAGAGTAAATGAGCAGTTATGATTTTGCTACTTGGGGCTCAAGGACACGGTGTCACACAGCATTTGAATAGTTGCATGAGTACAGGCGCCTGAAACACAACTCACTTCATATAAACCCCAGGTCCCAGATCCTGATCTCCAAAGATTATGTGCTGTGACTGTCACAATCCATCCAGTGGTGTGTGGAGCTCATGATTTTAGATTTGGAGTTCAATTACCTATTGACCAAGAAAGTTGTATATAGTGAATTGCTCAGTCAGGTCAAAGAATCTAGATCCAACAGAAAAGGTTAGAAAACCTCTCTGAAATTGTCAAGTGCAACTGCCAACCCAGCACTACCACCATGGTCACTTATGTCTGCGAGGGCCATACCCACATTTTTGAACCCTTCCACCACTTTCCCAGGCAGCATGTTCCAATGCCTGTCAACCCTTCCGGTGAAGAAATTTTTCCTGTTATCTGATCTAAACCTACCTGACCAATCTAAAAGATGACCTGCACCTTTTTACACACTGGCTATTGAAGTGCTGACTGGCTAGAGGTCCCAGACTGGCAGTGTAATCAAGAAATGAGGACTATTTCAATCAGAGCATTTGAGCAACAGCAAGCGGGAGTGGAAAAGTGGTGTGAGTACTATGTGATCACAAATTAGAAGCATAAACTCTGAGCTCAAATCTGGTTTGGAGGCATTTTTTCTCATATTTGTGCTCTACAGAAGTGATCTTATCTGGAAATGAAATATTTTGAAACAATATTTTTCCAGTAAATAGAAACGTGTCTTTATCTCCATATGTTCTCCCCAGAGCGTCAATGGATTTGTTGTCTCACAGGTCTCTGTGTTGAACAATCTTTTGTTCCGCTTACAGCAGGGAACCCGTACAGGAAACCCTTATCACTTCCCAACCAGAATCTGAATTTGCTAAGCTGTTACAGAAGAAAATTAAAGCCCTCATCCTTTTTCTTTCTTGTACATGATTTGCTTTATATAATTAAAAAAAAAAAAACAAAACACAAAAAAGCCAAATCAAAAACAAACCCCATACAACCCTGCACTAGTGAGTAGAATTGAGAATGTGATAACTTCTGTTTCCCGTGCTTTATTCTCATGCAAATGAGAGGTTTAAGTTCCAGCAGTTACTGGAGTGTGGCTCTTTAATCACCAGTTTTATTTACCAAGAATGACAACAGCTTGTGAGAATGTTGCAGAGGCAGGAAAGATAGAGAGGAAATAGGACAATTGAGGTTTCTAACTCACTAAATCATATTCTGAATATTAGCAAGCTTAGCCTGAAATAAGGCTTTTCATATATACTTTCTCCCCCCTTATTTTGTCCACACTGGGATGATTCTCTTAGATAATCTGGGCAAATAAATTGTATTCCAGTAAGAAACTCTGGCTACACCTTCAAAAGCAAGTATTTTATGGATATTTTGATGTTTATCCATTTCATAAAACAGCCACGAAAGGGAGACAAGTTTTATTAAATAAGGCAAACTTTTATCTAAGTATGATACACGGGAAAAGTGTATTAGTTAACATATTGGAATAGATGCTTTTAAATCTTTTCTCCTTATAATTAGAGTACTTTGATTTCTGTATCATAGAGAAATAAAGACTTAATCATATGTTAAACTTTAGCTGTTTATATTTTGTTTTCCTTTAGCAGTTGTCTCAGAGATTGTGGCAAAATTATATATGACCTTTGATAATGATATGACAGCTCTATTTTATTGATATAATATCTGATAATACTGGGAAAATCAAAATGTGATTTAACTCATTTCCTAGCTCCAGAAAAGTTTATATTCCATGGTGTACAGTAGTTGGAATGACATTTTAATAAAACAGTTGTTGAGCCCTGAGGAGTCTGACAGTAGCAAAGAACTGAATAAAGAGGTCATCAATTTTTCGTAGAGATGGAATCAACCTGTAGAGTTCATGAATAATTCACTGAATTTTGAAAGGCAAACCTTGGGAAGCGTCTCATCAAAGCACCCTTAAGATGAATTGTCATGAACACTTATCTGCTGGTCTAGCCTGATCTTGTTTCAAGTGTATGTTCAGGACCTTTCTTACAAACGTGTGGAGCCCTGGTTTGTTAGATACCTCTCAAGTAACATGTCAAAATTCACTTCTCCCATGAATACTACTAAGTCCTCAAGAGTGGCAAGACAAATGAAATGTTGTGAAATTTTTTTGATGTTTGTGTTTAATTCAGTTTTGGTTTGGACAGCTGCAGTTTCTTAAGGGATGCACATTCACAAATAGCTAAAACAGAAGGTCTGGGGATGGTCTCCACTGCAGAGAAATATACAGGGTCATTTTTATGGTTATCCATAAACTCGCCTGTGTCAAACTCTGTCAACTTTGCCTTAATGTGACAAAAGAAACATCTGAGAAAATTATAAGTTCCCAACAATTTGACAGTTCCATGAATTTGATCAGGAAGCAGTTGTGAAGTATTTTCCCTACAAAGATGTGCTTCAGTACTAGTTCCTTTTGGGTACAATATCATTTCTATAACATTGCTCTCTAAAACCTCTATTGCATTTTAGGGGCGTGTGTCTACAAAATTTTCTTTAGACATCCCTGACAGAAAAAAAATAAAATAATAGAGCTGTCACTGGTGTAAGCCACTGTGTGTTAATAAAAATTGAATTTATTTAGATCTACCAGATCTTGCATTATCATACCTTCAGTGCTACAGGTATTTATCACGCACACAGAAATACAATAAAAGGTCAAAATGTCACTAAGTAAATCAGAGCAGTCTCAGTCTTCAAGTTCAGTTGGGGAAAAAAAGAAGAAAAAGTAAAAGGGAAGGGGAAGGGAAGGGGAAGGGAATTTCAGAAGCCTGGGCAGTAATAAGTTAATTTATTTTAAGACTTAAAAATCAATGACCATTCAAGGAAGCAAGCTAGAAAAGGGCATGCCTGGAATGGGGGGGCTGTACAGAGGTAGGGCACAACCTCCCTGGAGCCAAATTTCCTGTTCAGGTCCATGACACATCATAAATCACAAATGGGGTCAAGGAACAAGCAGGAGCAATAGAGGAGGATCAAGACCACCAAGGATCCCAAAGTGCTCCCCAACTCTCCATCAGAAGACTGCGCATGGCTCATAGTGTTGCATGAGACACAAAGAATTCCCTCCCTGGGGATGGATCCAGGTGTTCTCATGCTAATTGTTTCCTGGAGTATTCCCCAACAAATTAAGACTGTGACCTTTACTTCAATCATGGACATCAAAATTACAAAAATCAGATCTCTGGATCTTCAGGTGGTGATACATTTCCTTTCTACTACATACTCCTGTTCTTTCTCTTTCTTTTTTTTTCATTTATATATTTTCTTCATTGCATTTTTATACTTTATATAAAATAAAAACAAACCTAACCAAAACCAGCCACATACTTACTTTCTTCTCTACTGCAATTACATTGTTTGAAAATAAATCTGCCTCATGCCAGTCATTCAGCATCATTTCACTCTAATCCATCCCAAGGGACTTACTAAGCTTTGTTTGAAGTCTTTTCTTCATCTACCCTGCCTCAGGGGCAGGTGGTACCAGGAGGGGAATTTTGTGCTATCTCCTGAGATGTTTCACAGATCTTACAGTGAGTGGGACCAAGAGAAGATCCTTCTTCCTTCAGCTACCACCAAGCTTCTCATTCCTGGACCTATTTTGACTGCACCCTCAGGCTTCTGGAATTTACAACAGCTCCCCACCTGCCTTGTTGTACTGCAAGGCAGGAAGCTTTCATGACATTTTGAAGGGAAAAATAGTTGTCATTGCCAGGTGGAAGATGTATTGGATGTGCCACCCAAGTTACCCATTCTGTGGGGAGGAGGGGTACAGTGGGATACCTGTTGCTAATGAGGTGCAAGCATCCTGATGGCACCATGATCTGCTCTATCCCCACTGCAAGATGGAGATGAGGTTGGCAATGATGATGGAAATGATCATTGCCTTTCCCTCACCTCAGCTCTCTGAGGTGTCTGTGCTGCAGCTTACAGTGATGTGACAATTTTCAAATATCTCTGAGGTTCAGTTCCAACTCATTAGGTTATTTTATTATCCTATGCATATTCTATAGTGCTCAAGACTCTAATAATCATTAAATGAAAACAGAAGAAAACAAAACTAAAAAGATTTCAAAATCCTGACATTTTAGCTCATTAAATATTTGCTTCTAAATGCTGCATTTTTTGCAGCTATGCTGAACTATGAAAAAAAAAAAAAAAAACCAACAGTATGAGGCTCTGGTTACATCCAGAGCAGAAAAAATTGCTTTTGAGTCTTTGAAGTTCATTGCTGCATCTGCCCATTAAAAATAAAATGAAGTCAGAAATCCACCTTTTATTTAGACACATATAAGACCTGCATTTCATAGCAATTTTACCAGGAAAAAGAGAGTTCAGAAATAATGATAAAAATAAAACTATGCACTAAATTTATTTTCACTGTCAAAGACTTAAGAACAATGTATTTTCTGTTTAGCTGCAGCAGGTTATGAAAAAGACTGCATTAAAACGAGTATCTTTTTATTAAGTGCCACATGTATGCAAGTTGCTAGATAGCTGGAGAGGATTGCCAAATAAAACAAAGGAGGTTATAAGCAAGAGATTTTGTTCCTATTGAAACAGAAGACATTTTCTTTTTTACAATAAATCCATACTATAACTATGAAGGCTTAAAAGTATAATGCTATTTAGCTGACCAAAACACAAACATTAGGTTTAGATAAGTTATAGCCAGAATGCCCTAATTTCCTTGTTTTCTCCATTTATTTTTTTTTCACCATCAAAAAGTGATTCAGTCCCTGTATCACTTTTTTGCTGTTCCCCAATCAGAGATCATTGATAAATTTATCCCTTGAGCTTCATCAGCTCATTAAGCCCCTTTTACTGCTGGTCTTGCAGCACAGTGTTGTGTCCTAATAAAACATGTTTTGTTTTCCTTGCATCCACTTTTAATAAATTATTTTATTTAAAGAGACACTTTCAAGGCATGCAGGCCAGTAAATGCCCTAAGGCAAATTTACAGTGAGAGGGTGGTAGCTCCCATTCACAGGCTCTGAGCTCGAGATAAAAGCTGAAATCATGTACTCCAGTCATGTGCTGCCTGCAGGTGCTCAACGGGGAATAAATTTAATGTGCCTAAATCCTCTCCATATCACTGAAACATCTAATAAAACCTGTCCAGCTCCAGAAAACACCTCAGAGGAAAAAAGCATCGTAGTCAACATACTTCTATCTTAAGTGGTTAACCCATGGGACGCTTAATAATCTGCTGGTGTGTTGCCTTGAGGAATAATCATTTTCTCCAGTATTTTGTCCAAGTCTCTAGAGAGTGAGCTGTCATAAGGAACAGCTGGTAAGTAACAGGAAAACCTGTGTTCTGTGGCAGGGAAAGTCCTTTCTTCTCATTGATAACTCCTCATCTTATCTGTGCCTGCATTTTGATATTCTGCTTCCAGTTTCCACCAAGTCACTTCACTGCCTCCAGGGATCTGTTAATCACAATGGGCCCTCTCCCTGGATGAAACGATTCCACAGGAATGAGACTAGGAAAAATATAAAAAATTACTATTGTCTTTTTTTGCTTGATAGGTCTTAATTGTATACGCTTGGGGCAGGAAGCAATATAGCAAGGCAGAAGCAGTTAGAGACAAATCAAAATTACCAGAATTGGAAGGAGTTCAAGGTAGATAAGTACTGAGTTTATATCTTTGGAAGAGGACCTCTGTGAACCAATATATGCCAGGGGTCACTATGGTGCCTCACTCTGAAGGGGAAGGGAGCACTCATGATTCATGTATGCCCATGATGGAAAAGGCACGGCAACAGTTAGGGGGTCCACAAAGACTTACAAAATTTTAGTAGTAAACCATACACATGCCAAGGAAATTGGTATAAGTTAGTCCCTGGTCTTACAGTATTAACACACTGGAGTGGATTTTAAATGAGGGGTATGGTGAAAGAGAATAGAGAGGGATTAAGAAAGAAAGAAAAGAAGATCAACAATCCCACCTGATGGGGTATCCATGATCCTGCGTCACCACCTGGACTTTGTGGGGGTACATTTTTATGGATCACATACAGATACAGCCCATTCTTCCAGATCTTTCTGGAAAAGGAGCTCTGAGGAGCTTTGGGTCTCTTTGGTGGTTTTCATCTCCTCCCTGCCCCGCCCTACTGGATCAGCCTCAAGAATCTTTTGACCTCCATCAGTCAAAGATTTGACTTGATCTTGGAGGTTTTTTCCAGCCTTAAGGATTTTATGGCCTTGGTATCTTTCAAATGGGTCACATATACATATTTATTTCTAAATTCAATTTTAGACTTTCATTTAAGAAAGAAAGTGTAACTTTCCTGAAACAAGGAAGAAGGGAAGGGAAGGGAAGGGAAGGGAAGGGAAGGGAAGGGAAGGGAAGGGAAGGGAAGGGAAGGGAAGGGAAAATAAAATATAAATCCACATCTTAATCAGATGAAAAGCAATACCTTCTCCTGACATAAGATTCCACCTTGTACAGTTTTTGCCACCAAAAAACTACTATGCCATAAAAAAATTCTAAAAATTTATATGAACTTTTCAATTGCCTCTAATATTACACAGAGGTGACCAGAAATGTAATGACACATAAAAATGTAAAATAGGTAATTAATATACTTTTCATAGCTTTTGTTAAAATGATAAGAAATGAGACTTTAATTATAAAGTTTATGATTATTGTACAAAATGCTTTTATAAATTGAACTGCTCTCTTTTTTAATTTTTTTTTTTTTTTTTTTTTTTTTTTTAAGGAGGCGTATGATGCAGATACTGTAGATTTTCCTGGAAGAAAATTGTCCATCGTGGATACATATGTAGTGTTTTACTCTAATATCAGCAAACTATGGTTTGAAATTCATCAATAACATAGCTGCTGTGAGGGAATTTAAAACAAAACAAATGAAAATCCCACACAAACAAAATCAACAAATAAAATCCCAAACAAACAATCAAGGAAAACACTTTTTGTGTGGGGTACTAGTTTTACATAGCTCCTGAATCTGAGTGGGTAGTGATAGAGATTGAGCAAAACAACTTCACCCTTCTAATGCACAGAGCAGTTTCAGTCCTCCAGAAATAATGGGGATACAATATAGCCCTGATTAATGTCACCTAATTTATAGGTATTGTGGTTTACCCACAACTCAACATCTGTGTAGTGTTGGTGGTAACAGAATAATAAAAGCTAACAACATTTGACAATTTTTTGTCTCCAATCTGTGAATTTACATGAGGAGGTTTTAATTTGTAAGCCAATTTCTAAGGCTGTCTGAAATAATGCTTTTATCCTTTATTAGGTATTCTGTTAATGATGGCATGCTTGTTAGAGAGGGCCAAGGTCAGGTGTGCCAGTCTTCCATTACAAATTAGGCTTAGCAGTGATTTTGGTGCTGCTATTGATTTAGCTTGTTGAGATATGACCTGTCCCACTAAAATATTGTTAATAATTCCATGCATCTCCAAGCGCTGACAGCAGCAGCACTTCATCTCATATTTGTCTTTACAATGAGTGTTTATTGGGTTTGACCATTCTCAGTTCATTTCATCCAGTTACTCATCTAATAATTGAACCTCACAGCTGCCAGAGTAAAAAAATATCTTTTGTTTTAATTGGTGCTGCTGCTTCAAATTAAAATATTATAAATTTTTTAAGGCCCTAGAGGAATAATTGTGGCTGTCATTAAATTGTCTCTTTCTTTAAATGTTTTTTGTGAACAATCACCTTTACTTGCATAAACTAAGGGAAAACATAGGATTATTCTTCATCCACACCAGGTGACAAATTTACATAAGGAAAGGGTTGGACTGGAAAGTTACTTATTTGTAAAGCATGCAACAATCAGGCACTGGAGCAGGTTTCCCAAAGAAGTTGTGGATTCTGCACCCCTGGAAGTGTTCAGGGCCACACTGGGTGGGACTTGGAACAACCTGGTCTAGTGGATGGTTCCTCTCCAGGGGGTTGGAACAAGATCATCTTTAAGGTCCCTTCCAAACCAAACCACTTTTCATTCCATGCTTCTGAAGAAGTTATGAAATACGTTCTCCCTTATCCAAAGTAAACTCAGCTAGAACAGGCTACTCAGGACAGTGTCCAATCATGTTTTTAACAATTCTAATAATAGGGACAATGAAATCTCTTTGACCAAGTTTTTGGAGTGCTTGTGCACTCTCACAGTAAAAGGAATTTTTTCTTAAGTCTCATTCTCTGTTTCAGTTAGTGTCCCTGGGAATATGGGATCATAAAAACACATTAACATATGAATGTCCAGAGATCCTCTCTGGTACTATTTAGAGCAAGTGTAGCCACGGGATGAAGCTTGGCTTAAAAACATGCAAAAAACATCCTTTTCTTCAAACACAGCCCAGTCCCTGCCCTGGCCCTGGAACACTTGTAATTACTTATATACACATATCTAGAGTAGTGTCAACAGAAGAAACTGAAAGCCAGTAGCATTTAATCCACTGCTTAGTGAAGGCAAAATAAAGTGGTGAAACTTTTTCAGGCATTGTTACCACTTACAGTGAGAGTGCTGTGCCTAAGGCAGCAGATAGAAATGTGAAATTTCTTCCCTCACATTCATTAATCAAACCATAGATACTATTTCCCCTCTCCAAAGCCCCTGAGTCTTGTGAGAGCAGAATTTTACTTTTCAATAAATATACTATTTTTATAAGGGATTTTTTTAGTTCTATCACTGAGACAGACATAACTCTTTGCTTCTTTATCTCTTTATTTTTCTTTTTTAGCAGTGCATTTTCTGTTTAGACACACAATACACCTCCTCCTCTTGGGGATTTTATTTAAGCATTTGATATAGTGTCAGTTTATTTCTGGATTTGTCATTGAACACTTCAGCCCCTCTTTTTACCTCCACCCCTTTGTGTTTGGTCAGATGCCACAAATCCACATGGCTTCTCACCTTTGCAAACACAGCGTTAAATCACTGAGATGTTCTAACCTTCTCTTCCTTTCCTTCCTTTGAGTTGAACATTTCAAACTTTCACACAAACTGTAGTTTAGTTGCATCAATCAACTGATAACTGTAATCATAGATTCATAGAATTGTTAAGATTGGAAAAGATCTCCAAGATCATCAAGTCCAAACTTTGACCAAGTACCACACCCACCAAACCATGCTAATGATCTGATTGTTAGGTAATTTCATTTCAAAACGCAGTGTTACTTCTCCATTTATGCTTTTTCCCTTCTCCTTCTTGCTCACTTCCATCAGTAAAGAGTCTCAGATCATCCCTCAAATAATGGAAGTGCTGATTCTGTTGTGAATGAGTTCACTATAGCTGTGACCCAATGGCTTAACTGATAATTCTGATATAAAAAGATAATTCTTAACTGGTGTGTGCAAACATTTCATGTCAGAATGGCTTTGACAGTACTTTGATTCTGGTTTATAATATCTCATCATACAATCCTTGAGAAATATGGAAACATACACCAATTAATGGGAGCATATAAAGGAAACTGAAGGCACATTAAAATGGAGTGGCTTTCTGGCAAGCTCTTGAATTAATTTTATTATTTAAAGTAATTTTTTAACCAGCCAAAGGCAGTTATTTTTCTGGAGGTGCTAGGTGATAATAAAAGGGCACTGACACTTTCACCAGATATGAATTGATCACCTAGTAATATTTACTGTTGCATTTGATCAAGACATAACTGTCAGGATTTTATTTGGAGTTTTCAACAGAAGACACTTTTCAAAGTAGTTCATGCAACAGACTATCTCCTCTTCTTTCTTCATTCATTCCCATTTTGTGCCAGAAGATTTTTTCCATCTGGAACTTGTGCCTTTGGACAAGACATGTAAAACTATCTGTTGGAGGTGGTGGGAATCCACCTAGTCTACTCCTGGTAAGTGACTGGCAGGACAGTTCACTAACATTTTTCTCAGCATGAGAGGTGTTCATGCCTTGTTGACACAGAATATTTTCCACATAATCATTATTCAAAAAGAGAAAATCTTATTTTACTGCCAGACATAGCTTACAGGGTCCTCACACCAGGCAGTGACTTTCTGTGATTCACTCTCTATATTAAGGTGATTTTGTGACTCACTCATCCCACAAGTTTGTCAAGTCAATGAAGCCTGTAAATATATCTCTAGGTCAGTTTCTCAGGGGCATGTCGGCTGACTTTACATTTTTCAGTATTTACTTCTCATTAAATACATCTCACAGTTTTCTGTTTTAATGTTCCATTTAAGAATGTTTTCTGCTTTTTAAATTGTTGGGGTTCTTTGCTTATATAGTCATCTACTAATGTAAGGAACTAGTGCTATTTAAAATAGCAGATTTGAGAATGCAAAACACTTATGTCACTTGTTTTAGCAGATAAATTTCCTTAAAATTGAGCATTTGGTTTTACTGTAACAACTTGTAAATGTACATCAATACAGAAAATTAAAATGTTTAACAAAGTCCGAAGAAAACAGAATATAGTGTTTTCTCTATTTTGTACAAATAAGACTTGATCTCTTGTGTTTTAAATAGTTCTTTGATTTGATTTTTAACAAAAAAAATGCATCTTTGCAAACTGCTGTAACTTTAATGAGCAAGTAATTTAGGGGCTGCGGTGGACATGTGGTGCTGACTGCATTCAACATTATTTGGTATAAAGAAAGGAACATGATGTGGTTTACCTGCACTCAAACATAGGGTTTTAGCAAGAAATCTGGGCAAGGCAATATCTGCTTTTTGTTATTTTGATTCTAGCAAATAATAACTGAATCTCTGAAATTTTCTTCTAATAATACATAAAATGTCTTAAAAAAGATCTGGTTTAAAGTCAATGTATAAAGAAAACTGAATTTGTTGTTAGAGAGTACAGAAATATTGTAAGTACATAAGAAACACAGAGGTATTTAATTTCCATCTCTTAAAACTTTGAAATACTAGAAGAAGATAATCTGATCTCTCACATTTGGATTGAATAGAACAACAATTGCTGTGGTGTGGTTACTTTGAGCATCTCGTTAATCACAGTGTTTATTATAAGTCTTGGGAAGCTGTAATTAAATTTGAACTCACTTGAACTTGATGTAGTGCTTTATGTTTAGCAATGGAGATTGATCTTGTATCACTTGTACCACATGGAACTGACTTAGATTTCAGCCTGGAGCCAAGTCTCCAATCAGAGAAAGCAGCTATAAACTTTTTTGGGGCTCTTTTGTGACTTGAGGCTCAGCAACATTAAGGTGAATTTTCTTCATATTCCAAATTATTTAGGTGGGAATCTTGCCACAGTTTTAGAGCTTTCTGACTATAAACTGTTCAACAGGTAATATTCAAATTAAAAACTTCATATTCGCTCTGCTTTGATTTCTCCGCTTTTCAGTCTATGTTGTGACACTGAGAGACCACTATATTGACCATTTTTCTTCTGATGAGCTAACAAAATTCATGTGTTTCTAGGATGGTTCTTGAGGAAGCCTCAGCTCCCAGACCTTCAAAGGACTTTACTGTACCTCTCTGTGTTGGAATCTCTTCTCCTACTCTCCTATATTAAGAAAATGGGCAAGGCTCCACACTGTTAGATCCATAATGAAATCAAAACCCCATTGAGGAAAAACAATGGTTTGGGAATAGATCTTTGGAGGTCACCTAGTTCAAATCCCCTGAAATAATCAGGAATATCTTCTACTAGATCAGGTTGCTCAAAGCTCTGCCTAAATTGACCTTTAATGTTTACAGGGTTGGGGGGATCTACAGCTGCTCTGGATAACCTGATCCAATGTCTCACCCTTTTTGTAAAAAATTTCTTATATCTAGCCTAATTCTACCTCATTTGGTTTAAAATCAATTACCCTTTGTCCTATCACTACAGACCCTACAAAGGAGTCTGCTCCCATCTTTCTTATAAGCTCTCTTTAAGTATTGAAAGTCTGCAACAAGGTCTTCTTGGAGCATTCTCCAGCCTGAAACATCCCAATTCTCTTCTCCTGTCTTCACAGGAGAGGCTTTTCTTCTGTCTTATCATTTCTGTGGTCCTCCTCTGGACCATCTCCAACAGGTCTATGTCTTTTCTCTGCTGAGTACTCCAGTCCTGGACACAGGACTCCAGGGAGGTTCTCATGAAAGCAGAGTAGAAGATATGACATAAATACCCAAAAGGTATATTGCTTACAAGACCTCAATTGTGACAAGAGAAACTGAGACCCATTGCTTAAAGATTCGCAAACCTTAAAAGTGTTTCCTTGCCAAGGAGACAAGTTGCTCAACCAAGACAGAAAGACATCAGGGAGCTCCTGAGTCATGTTCTCAGGCGACTTGAGACTGTGAAGGGATAAAGTGAAGTGGAGGCTATTCTCCAAGTGACCTCCACACACCCTCTTGAAACTTTCTGAAATTGTGTGTGGGCCCACATATAAAATGTACAGATTTGCACACACAAAGGATTTCTGGGAAGGGGGAGGATAATTCTGGGAATTTAGATAAATTTGTAGGGTCTGTATAGATAAATTACAGCTTTGGAACTTTACATGCATGTGTATGATAGGAGGAGCAATTTCCCCCACACACTGCACTGACATAAAATAATATCTGTTTTCTAATACTGAAATTACAGTCTTGGAGAAATTTATTCTTCCTGGCATTCTGGTGACAGATGTACAGCTGGATGTGACATGACACAAGAAAGTGTGCATTTAGGTGTGCCAAATATTGCATAATCTCCTGAATTTTTATTCCTCTCAAAATATGCAATCAGCCCCAACAGTCATGATGCAATTCCATGTTTCCCATGATGAAATCACATCCATTTTCTACCATCAATTTGTAGCAGGCATGCTCAATGTAAGACTGGTCTTTTGTACTGCCATGTTCAGACAGACAGATGTTTTCAGGAATGAAAAATTAAATAGCAATTCAAATATTAATAATTTCCTTTAAAATTGCTGACTAGTCTCAAAATGTTAGATTTTTTTAAGGTTTACACTGATAACTTTTAGGCTAGAACTATGAAATCATTAAGATCTGTTTTCTATCACTATAACTGCATATTTTCTCTCTCTTTTAATTTTCCATTCTAAGTTAATTTAGTGTTGAGAATATTAGATTAAGCTCTAGGGTACTGAAGAGATCATGTGCTAAGCCAGATAGATGGGCAGTTTACTACAGCTAAGGCTCTGCCAGCAATTGTTTTGCAAGTGGCAGAATAAAAGACTATACCTTCTCTGTCTTTTCCCTGTTGTTTTCATTTCATGTAAGTGAAATAAAAATAAGATAACCTTTATATAAACCCAACTCGAAGGATGTCTATATTGCTGAAATGAAAGATATGTTTACCCTGCCAGAGAGCTTAGCTCACAGTTCTTATCCTCCAGGTTGCATAAATGTGAGTTTCTTCTGGTGAATAACTCAATTCCATATAAAACAAAACTTGCATCCTTTAAATAGTTAGTTCCAGGGGCTTGTGCCAATAAACAGAAGATGAAAGGTAGTTTTTTCTCCCTTTCCCCCCATCCTCAGCAATCCTCCATGTCATTGCAGCAGTTTTTATGTCCACAAGCACTTTCCCATACTTTCTTCCTTTCCCCACAGCACAGAACTCACATCTTCAGATTTCTGGTATGAAACATCAATCCTTTACAAGACTGCAACACAATCCTCCCATATTGCAGCAATTAGAACCCAAATAATGCAAAATAGTGTGAATATGCACATCAGCTTGTGTTATGACTCCTGGCGCACTGCCTGGAATACAGAGGAGACCCAAGGCCAGGTGCTGTTTAGTGTGTGACCAGTCACCTTCAGAGAGGTCCCTGAGAAATATGAACACAACTACTCTGTACTTTTCGGTTTTGAAGTCAGATTAGTGACTGCAGGCATTGCAATTAGCAATCCAGAGTAAATCACATGCAGCTGTTTGAAAATGCATCGCTTACAACATGCAAGAGCAAGCACCCTCTAATGTGAGCATTCTGGCAAATTGTTGCGCTGCAGCACCACTCCAAAGCTGTCTCAGATCAGTGAATTTTTCTCTGAAGTCAAAAACTGTGGTGAAGAAAGTCAGTGACAACAAAATCAAGCCAATTCAGTGTTTTACTGTGCATGAGGCTTGAAGGTTTGGCAAGGATACTTGTCCTGGGAGCAGCAAAGCACTTGAGGAGGACTGAGGAGAGGAATGTAAATCAGAGACTCATAGAGTACACTGAGTTGGAAGAAACTCACAAGGTTCATCAAGTCCATCTCCTGGCACTACAGGGGACAACCCAAGGATCCTACCATGGGCCTGAGGGCACTGTCCAAACTCTTATTGGGCTCTGTCAGGTTGGTGCTGTGATCACTTCCCTGGGCAGCCTGTTCCCATACTCTCCCATACACCTTTGCCTAATATCCAGGCTATAGCATCCCCACAGACTTGTGCTGCACCCCTGGGTGCTGTCATGGGTCACCAGAGAGAAGAGGATGGTGCTGCCCCTCCTCTTGCCCTCATGAGGAAGCTGCAGACAGAGCTGAGCTCTCCCCTCAGTTTTCTCTCCAGGCTGAACAAGCCAAGTGACCTCACTCACTGCTTGTATGGCTTCCTCTCTAAACCTTCTTGTCTTAGACCTGCTGCAGCTCTTACAGAAATTTTAGCTGCATGAGAATATGAATAATTATCTCCCCAGTCCGCAATGTGATGTTTGGAATTTTTAAAATTTTCTTCTAGGTCCCAGCTACTCATGTGCTATACACTATTCCATAAATTGAGATCATGGATAAGGGAATGAGTATGAGAATTCAGCACAATCTTGAGGCTGAGAAAACAATCAGAAGAGTATTGTCAGAAAAAAACCCCACAAATGGATGCTGGCATTTAACTGGGCTTAGCGTTCAGCTCTGACCTGTGATTTTTGAAATTTTTGCCAGTATGTCATAAGGGTGGAGCTCTTCAGAATCCTAAATGGCCTCATGGAAGTTGGGAACTTGTCTGCTTCAGGGCATTTGCTTTCAGATTAAGTTCTGCAGGTTGAATGGATCAATTTTTCTTTCCAATTGGTATTAAAGACACGTCTGTATTCACAATAATGTTTTCTCTAATTATCATTGTGCTACTGAAAGCAGAAGGCAGAAACCAGGCTCTTCCTTTCTCCACTGGTCCTGCATTGCTGTTCTTTATGAGCAATTTTCTCTTCTGGAGACATCCAGCTCATTAGAAATCCAGCATCCTAAATCTGATGTTGATAATGCAATACTGTTAACTTTTTCCAGTTCAGTGAAGAGCCAGAAGAAAAAAATAAAGATAATCATCAGGGGAAATTTGGTCACCAGCTACTCATTCCTGTTTCTCTGCTGACATAGGAAATAAATAATTTATGCCAGTAGGTCTTCATGCAATTTTTACAGTCACTTGGAAATTAGGTCAATATATTTTCATTTACTCTGAATTGGCTACATTTATTTATTTATTTGCTCTTAGTGTGGCACAGACATTTTTCTTCTAATAATTCCTGGCAGTTATATTAACTTTCTGCTATAGCTAATGGCTGAACAATTATTTTTCCTGGAATGCAAATTGAAAGATTAACCTTAGTATTTTTTTAAACATTTAAATTGTTTTCATGGTCAAGGGTGTTTATGATACAGTAGCAGTTTAAAATGGAAAATAAATTAATAAATTAATTACAATTTCATTGGCCCATTAAGCAAAGCAAAAATTAAAAGTGAAAATTAATGTGAGCATGTGATATTATTGTTCTCTGGTTTGTGACTCAGAAAACCTCATACCCTTTCATAGTTGTATTCTTTTTTAATCCACACAGAAGTGTTGATTTCTAAAAATTATGAACAAATATGCCTTGTCAACCAGTGTGGATTGATTTTCTTAAAATTTGTTTTCATGTATTTATGCCAGTGAAAAATTCTGAATCTGTAGCCAAGTAATTTTTAATTTAGGATTTTCCTTATCAAAAGAATTGATAATTTTCTGAATTCTATTCACTGTGGAACATCCCAATGAAGTAAAAAACATATATAGATTGTGAATACAGGATTAGATAAGAGATATAACCAAAAATGAGAGATTATTTGCCTAATTTTCTAATTGCTGCAGAATTTAGTGCTACACATTAGGAGTAATTTCTGAATCCTTTCCCTACTGAAAATCTTTGCTTCATTTTAGGAGAACGACTACATTTGAAACTTTTGGGAAATTAAATAACCTAGATTTTTCTTTAAAGTTCCTGTGGTTTAAAGTCCCTGTATTTCTTGAGAGCAAATTGAATTGTCTTACAACAGCAACAAGTAAACCCTAATGACACAGTAGTGAAGACCTGTATTCTTTCTCAGTGACTATTTGCAGGCCTGTGTTGACATTTAGTTGTGTAATTGCCAAATGGTATATATGGGCATCATCAGCCTAGGGAGTGTTCACAAAGTGTTTATCTCCAGTGATGTGCTTCACTATTTACAATTTATAAGGTTTTCTTTTCTGTTACATGCTTGTTTGCCTAGATCTTCTTAGCATTTCAATGAGTAAGACTAAATAATGATTAAATAATATATAAAGCAAAATCATTTTGCCAGATGATAATTCATGGCAATATGCTGACTTTTTTTCCTCCGATAACCATACTCTAATATATATTAAGCTTTTTATTTATGAAAATAAATGGTAAGATTTCACTAATATACATTAAGAGTGTGATAATTAAGTCAATTATTCTGTTCCTATATCATTAGAGACAGAATATGTTCTCATTGATAAGAAACTATACTATGTAGCACACAGTATTTGCTATGTAACATATAGTACACAGTCAATATATTAATGCTCAAGGTAATGCCAGTAATAATAAAAATGTGTAAATTCAGCGCATGTGTAAGAACCAAACACACTTAAATTCTCCTAAAAGCTTTAGACAAGGGGAAAGGCCAACCTATAAAAAAAATATAAAGACATATAAAGAGAAAATGAATAACCATATCAAAACAGAAGCCGTATACATTTCAATAACTAGTGCAACTCTAAATTGGTAAAATTCTGAGATTCTTATTATTTTTTATTGACTTCTGTCATATACAATTCACTTTCAGATATATTATTTTAAAGGACTTAACATTTCATATTATAAAAGGTTTAGTTCTTTTCACATAAAAACTGACTGAACATATTTTTACCTTTTGTGTACTGTTTCAACAAAAGCTGTGAATTCAAATATTAATAATCTTCCAAATGGAAACTAATAAAACCAGATGCCCAGAATGTTAAAAACTTATTAGAAAACAGTACGAAAAATAAGATACCATTGTAGTAAAGTTATTTAATTGTTTTATATATAGGAAATTTTCCCTGAATTATCAACCAATTGCTTTGAAGAAACTTTGGATTATCCTCTGGTTTGGTAATAAACTCTTTTTCATCTTGGAAAATGCAGGAAACAGTTATGAAAACATTCTAAGGTTCATTTCTACAGAAAAAATTATCAGTGGAAACTTTTTTTGTTTAATTAACAGAGTGCAGGGGTACTATGCCTTGTGTTTCATCTGCTCCAATGGCTCCACCTATGGAGGAATGGATTCTCTGCCCTGTGATCACCACACAGGTCCTCCCATGTGCTCTTTACAACACATTTCTGTCCCCTCCTTTGCACCAGCTCTGACCCCTGTCTGACCATTTTCACCAAAACCTTGTGAAATTCCTGCAGGAATCTCGCCTGGGGGGGCAGAGGGGATTGTTCCATTATTAGAAAGCAGATTCTGTCTAATTTGAGGACAGAATGAAACCACAGGGTTGAGAACTAAGGTGGATCAGCCAGATGGGAAGAAGTAAGACAGAGTTTTGGGGGAAGAACAGTTTATTTAGGTGCATTCTGGTAAACATTTGTATCTACAATGTGCAACTGAACCAATTACTGAGACCCTGATCCTGGTGTGTCATCAAATTCCAGAAAAACATGATATTGCATGATATAAATATAAAAGGAAACACAGAATCCTTTGCTTCCATCAGCCTTGTTAAACACTTCTCCTAATTTGATTTTTCCCAGCTTCAGTGTTCAGAGATGAATTTTCATGATTTATCAGTTTTTAAAATAAAAACATCAGTCAGAAGTTAATTTAAATTAATTTAAAAGTGTACAAATCACCTTTCATTATTCTCTATGATAAATTACACAGCCTGAACGCTTTAATTTTTACTCTTTAAAATCTCTCATCCTCAGATACTTTTTTTCACCTTGTCCAGATTTAGAAAATTTTTTTTTTTTTTGTTAATCTGAACAAAACTAACTCACAATTTCTCTATTATCAACCCCATTCTATTAAGAAATTTGATTAGGTGTTCTCTTCTCTATTGTTATATCTTGTTTAAATATCCAGGACTTCATTAGCAGTTTATAATTGCACTGGGAAGGGAGAGGTCACATCTGCTGTGACCCTCAGCCCTTTTCCAGAGCCATCACCTTCCATTTCATGGCCACAACCGGCTTTCCCTCTTTTAAGTGGAACTTCACTTTTTTTTATAGTCAAAGTTTTCTCTCCACGCACCCAGATAACAAGGTTATGCATGATTAATTTACATGACAGTCTTGTTCTTCTCATTTGTAACTCCTTATTTTTCAGCTGTGCAAAAAAAATTGGTCAGGAAAATGCACTTTATTATGTTTGAAGTCAATAGTTGGCCCAGTTTAGCTTTAATCTAAAGCTCCAAATTTACAAAGTTTTTTGCCATTTTCTTCCTCATCCCTCTTCAGCAAAGTGCTTAACTTTAAATTAATAGCTGAGATGCATTGTACGCAAGAGAAAGTTGACTGTTCTCTCAAGGGTTTGATGGTTTGAGGTCTCAAAGGGTTGGGGATGGTGAAAGGGATTTGTATCACATAGGTTTGGGTCACATTTGACCAATGCAGCTTTAAAGTTCTTTGCAGAGGAGAGAATGAAACAAATTACAGATTATAGACAGGCTGAACTACCCATACTCAGCATTGATTATAGAAGGAGGGATAGAGAAATTATATCCTAAATTAAGTACCTTAATGAAGGACTTAGAAGTTGGTTGGGTGGAATTCACTGATCAATTTTACAGAATGCAGAGGAAAAAGAGAGAGCTCGTTCCTTTATATGTGTAAAACTTTGGATTTTTAGCCCTGGAAAACAGTGTCTGCATGTTGTCTTGATTTATATTATGAATTCACTCAAGTTTCTCAGTGTCAGACATCTACCCTGTCCTACATCCTTTTTCTTCAACTGCCTAATGGATAAACTTGTGAAGAACGATTCTAATTATGATTAATTATTAAAATCAGGCATTTTTGCTTAGGTAAGATGCTACTTCCAACTCCCAGCAAGGTGTAGATGAGAATGTGCAAAAGGCTTTATATTGGAAATATTCCCACAAAAGATCCAGAGTTTATTGGAAAGCAGAAGGAACTCAGGAAGACAGAAATTAGTAAGAAGGAGGAAATGTGAAATGAGGAAAATAAGTAAAAATTACCAATGATTTACATACAACATAGCTGAATCTTATCACGGTCACACAGATGAGCAGGACAAGAACATTTGACTAAAATGATCCTCCTTGCCAAGGCTTGTGTGTATTTTCCATGCTGTGGAGTGAAGCAAGTTGATTTACTTTACCCAGGAAATTCATGTAAAATCCATTAAAAAGGATAGTTTTACAAAGGACACTGCAGTCATTATAGAAACTTAATAAATCAGATTAAACAAAAGAAATTAATGTGTCAAATGTTTGACTTCATATTCCCCAAATATTTTTTGAGCATTCAGGGGCTTTCTGAAGGTGTTGGAAGGCAACAGATTCAGAGAATAGGGCAACAAACACTCAGTCATTTACTTGTAAAGAAAATAAACAAATAATGGGGAATATTAAATCTAGTATACAGTTAAATCATCCAGATGAAGTTTTTGCTTCCAGCTTGCATGGAAGGCATTTCTTTTAAATATACTCTTCCATGCATGAAAGAGGGCTGATACATTTCTGACTCAAATGTTTAGCAAAGATTTTATTTTTCAAACCAACTTCAAAATGAAAAGTTTTATATTTAGGAGATAAATCTTTTTTTTTTTATCGGTTTTCCTAGTAAAATTCCATAGGAATTGCAAGGAACAGTTGCCCATTTCTGCCATCATATTTAAACAAGCTATTGTAATATTACTGAGTGTGAATTTCAAGTATGTAGAGCAAATAATGGTAGTGAAGGACTGGGCTGAAACTATGCCCAGAAGTTTGCTAAATATCCTCAACCTTCAAATTCTTTAATTCCATATGAACTCTGTGAAATAATTTGAAGAAATTCTTTGGATATTGTACATATTTCATTCTCTTAAGGCCTTGAGTATTGTTTGAAAGCAGTCTTGGAGCCTAAGAAAAGTTGTTGACAGCTCGTTGCTTAAGGAACTTAAGCAGGTGGTAAATTAATAGCTTAGGTGGGGGCTGCCATGAAGTATGAAAAGTTATGTCTGGTGTCAGTCCAAATTACTGTCTTTAACTGCACATAAGGCAGTGAAAAAGCATTAGCTATGCAGTAAACATGGGTTTAGCCAACAAAAATAGATTATACAAGGTTTCCTCAAGCAATCTCCAAAAGGTCATTCCATACATATGCCCCAGCCGTTGCTATCATTTTATAGCCATTTGTTGTTGTTCTAAATCTGTGGCTGTAACAATGATCTCATTAGCTAAATCAATGGTTGGGAACATGTTGCAATATTTTTTCCAGTGGAACTCAGAGAAAAAAGTGCAGATATTTCAAATGCAAGCTAAAATATGAATGTAAATATTTCACTTATTGATGCTAACATTTTTCACTTACAAGGATATTTCTGGTGTAGGTTGGCTTTCAAGAAAGCAAATGTATTCTATGCATAGACTCACTGAAGTTTTCTCTGTTTGCAAAAGCTCTAGAAACTAGAAAAAAAAAAAAAACCTATATCTGCTAAACAAGATGTTCTTGAGGTAATCCTCTAACATTGGCGTGGAGATGCCCACACACCATAATTTCACTTAGAATCTGGAACAGGGTGGTATGACAAATTTCATTTTGGGCCTGAGATAGCTCCTGAACCACACACAATCATTTGTGAGTGGCAATTGTTGCACTGCAGCAATTAACCAATGCAGACAGTGGAGCTCCATTGCTCGGGGCAGCCAGTCCATTGGAGCTGATGCAGCCATAGAGCACAAGCATAGAGCTGTCTGAGAAGTTTCCAGATGGTGAGGGACTTCCTCAAGACGCCCTGCTGTGTGTGCTGCAGTGGTTGCATCTTCCACCTGCCACAGAAACACAAATCATAGAATGGTTTGGGTTGGAAAGGATCATCTTTTTCCAACACCCCTGGAACTCCTTCCACTAGATCAGGTTGCTAAAGCCCCATCCAAGCTGGCCTTGAACACCCCAGAGATGGGGAATCTACAGCTTCTACAGCAACCTGCCTCACCTGCCTCACCACTATCATTTAAAGAACTTCATCCTAATAACTGGTATAAACCTTTCCTCCTTCAGCTAAAACCCATTACCACTTGTCCTATTACTCCGTGCCCTTGTAAAAAATCCCTCTCCAGCTCTCTTATAAGCTTCTTTTAGGTACTGAAAGGCTGCAATAAAGTCTCCCTGAAGCCTTCTCTTCTCCAGGCTGAACAACCTCAACTCTCACAGCCTCCCATCCACCACACTGCTCTCACACTCTGCTTCACGCCTACATACCTGTATTAACTGTGCTCTCCTTGGCCCTAGCAGCCAACACCCCAGAATGAGCATTCTGTGCATCCATAACTCCTGAACATTCCTTTTGTGGACAGCCTCAATCAACAGAATCACCATGAATCAATCCTGCTTGTTTCCAGAACTTTTTCCTCTGGTTTCCATAGGCTGATGGTTGCTACTTGGTAGGGAATAACTGCAAGGGAGCTGTACTGGATGGAAAGTCAGTGTCCAGTTGGGTTTCTGTCTGTAGATTTGGCCCCTTCTGAAGGTGTCACTTGTGCACACCGTGTTCCTTTGTACCCAGGCATCTTCAGAGGACCCAGTCTGTGCACACTTTCAAGTGTTCAAAAGACCTAATTCTGCAAATGGGGGGCTGTGAGGAGAGCAGCACAGCTTCACAAAGCTTCCTGAGTATGATTAGCTCATCTGAACATCACAAAGGAAACAAAAGAGCACATCTGTGGCTGATTTTTGTGGAACAGGAACAAACATCAGAGTCACTCTGCATATGTGTTGGCTTCCTGGGAGCACTTGAAACTTTGAGGAGTGTGACTTAAAAGATCAACATGCTTTTAAAGGAAAGGAACAAAGTCTGAAAGGCTTTTATATAGGCTGAAGGTGTAAAAATCAGAAAGGTTCAAAGTGAATGCATGAGCCTGTCCAGACCTCCTTTTAACTCCTACGGCATTTTATAAATGTGTGATATCTGTCTTTAATATAGAGTGGGAGAAGTGTGGTATAATGTTAGTGATGCTGAAGATAGCATTTCACAAAAATATGCAGGCTTTTGTCTTGAATAATGTATTGATATAGATTTTGTACTATAATTTCAGATAATGGTTGCTTTGCACTAAACATAATAACCTTCTGAGCTTCCTCATGTATATGAGCAGAACAGAGGAAACCTGGATTCAGGAAGGAATCTGTTAAAGCAAAAGTCAAGATGGATAAGATGAGGATCAGAATATGATGATCAAGAAACCTGTGTTCCACTGTGGAGTCTTATAGTAGCTTTTATTTGGATTTTGTTGAGTCTTAGGCTTTTCTTTCTTTATGGCTTTTTTAGAAGTTTGTTTGTTGTGCTTATACTGAGAAAATTTCAGAGATCAACATTTCCATTTACAAGAGAGAGTGTAAGAGAGATAGTGTTTATTGTCTGTGGTGACTAAGGAATGCCTAGATGAACAAGACTTATTGAAAAAAAAATGTAAAAGCCAGGTCCAACTTGGAGAGGGCTCCTCTCTCCCCAGATCCACAGATCCCACCAGGAGCCTGCTTCACCCTGGGCTTCCCTTGGGGTTTCAGCTATCTCTGAGGCATCCATCTCCTCCAGCACAGGGCTCCTACATGGGCTGCATGGGATCCTTGCACCTCTGTGCCCTCCATGGGCTGCAGGGGCACAGCAGCCTCACCATGGGCTGCACCAGGGGCTGCAGGAGAACCTTAACTCTGGCACCTGGAGCATCTCCTGCCCCTCCTTCTCCCTGACCTGAGTGTCTGCAGAGCTGTGGCTCTGCCACTGTCGGTGATGGGCTCAGCCTGGGCCAGCACTGGGCCTGTTTTGGAGCCAGCATTGGCTCTATGAGACTCGAGAAATCTTTCTGGCAGCTGTTCAGAGAATTCATCCCTGCAGCTCCCCACTTCCAAAACTTTGCCACGCAAACCCATACATCTACATATTCTTAGATCTTCGAACATTCAAAAGAGGTAAATACCACAAATAAATTCAAGCACCTTAATGGGTTATTTATTTCTCAAATAGATATCAGGTAGCAGTGTGGCTATTCTTGGCATTGTTCCCAATTATGACACAAATGATTCCTTGCACGTCTTTGTCTGTTGTGTTTCAGCTATTTAAAATGGTAAATCAGATCTTTTTTCCAAGTTAATAATTTTCATACTTTTTAAAGTTCTTGGGGTTTACCACATTATTCACACCCTATTTTGGCTCTTGGGTATATAGCATGTTATCCATCTTCTGAGGTAGTTTCACTTCATTCTTCTATTTGTGCACTGAAGGAGGAAAGAATTGTTTTACAGAACAGTTCTTCCCACTCTTCAAAGGTGTTGCAGTTTGGAACTCCAGAGATACTGCTGGATGTGAACCACCCACATGGAGGTACTGTGAAATCTTTATCTTTGGTCTTTTTCTTAATAACTGAGAGGAGGAAATGCCTGCCAAAATTGCAAATATACTTGTGAATTAATGAACTGGACAGTGATATTGATTGCTTAATGATTGCTTAATGCTGCCTTCAGCTCCAGGTGCCTTGACGTATGAATTTGGGGTTTGTAAACTAAGCAACACCCAAATTATACTTTTGTAATTGCGTTCATACTGACATTTTTAGGCACAAATATAAGATTTATAAAGACCTACTTTATTGTTTGCAGGAAAAACAGAGAGACAGAACAATGAATCATAGAATCATAGAATAATGAAATCATAGAATCATAGAATGGTTTGGGTTGGAAGGGACTTAGTTCAAAAACCCTTGCCATGGGCAGGGACACCTCCCACCAGACAGGGTCATTCAGAGACCCATCCAACCTGGCCTTGAACACTTCCAGGGATGGGGCATCCACAACTTCCCGGGAAAGCTGTCCCAGTATCTCACCACCCTCGGAGTAAAGAATTTCTCCTTAATATCTAATCTAAACTTACTCTCTTTCAGTTTAAAGCCATTCCCCTTTGTCCTGTCATTACATACACTTTTAAATTTTCCTTTTCTATCTTACTTGAAGGCTGCAATTAGGTGACGCTAAAGCCTTTAGGTGTAACTCAAGGAATTTAGGTATAACTCAAAGGAGAAGAGTTGTCATATCAAACTAAGGCAGAGAGCTTGCAGATCTCCATCCCATGTTGCTGAGCACTGATTCCCTGGTTCCAGTTTCCAATGAGATGGAGCCCAATCTAAGTGTGCTCATCTATAAATGCAAGTACTTAGGCCAACAAGTGACCCCAGGCTCATCTTCTGGTTGTTGGAGAGATAAATAAGATACATAATGGAGATTAGGAGACAATTTAACCTTAAAATAGATATTTACCTCTGGTGAAATCATATCAAATTCTATTGACTATTTTGGAAAAATCTGTACTGTGTTTAATGAGGGCTGTAATGACTACATTAGATGTAAGTACTTGTATGACAGATCTCACAGGCTGAATGAAAAAATCTACCCAGGGAGGAGAGAGGGATTTTGAAGTGTTCATGAACACTTGCTTTCTCATTCCCTTCCCACATTGCTCCCCCAAACCCCCACATATATTCAGAGGATGTAAGACAGGGAGAAAGGCTGAACTGCCTGCTCTCCCAGGCATCCTGTTACTTCACATGATTGTAGTGCTACACCAAGCTGGTCAGTAGTACAGATCACTGAGTGCAAGATAGGACAAAAGCCTACTTTGTCTTTAAAGCTCTGAGAAGAAGAGATTTAATCCAGTAAAACTATTTCCAAATTGACATTCACTTTAACTGAAAGTATAGCAACCTGAAAGTACATCACAGATTCAGCTAAGAACCATGACTCAGGACCCTACATCTGTTTTTACATTCAGTGCAGTCCTATTTTTCATGTATAAAGGCAGAGCAGTATGGGTCATGAAAACAATATACCACCTCAATTGATAGTGGCAGCACTTGGTGAGGAGTAATACAAGAAATATTTTGAAATTATTTTAATTTTCTGTGGTACCTATGTCATGCTGCCTGCTATTAAGAGAAGACTTCATTTAGCTATTCAGTGCAAACTTTGTCTCTTTCTCATTACTCTCGGAATCTTGAAATTTCCCAGAAGCTAAACACAGACAGCTCTGTAAAATCATCTGTTCTAGCATGAAAAATAGGTGAATATAAGCAAAGCTGTGTCTAAAACCAAACAGGGCAAAGTCCTGGAAATGGTGTGAGATATTATCCTTTAATTTGGTTTTGTTGGAGGTGTCTGAGGGGAGACTGGAAAGGGTGTGGCTGGATGTGCAAACTCACCAGCTGTCGTGGATTCAGAAATGGGGATGAGAAGTCTAGTAGACATTCCTGAATGAAAGTTATCCCTGCTTTGTCATATGAAATGGATCTTTCCCACCAAAAACCCCTTCTTCTAATGTCAGTCACAGTCTGATTCCTTCTTACTCTTTTCCACAGAAGTTATCCTTCCCTCTTTCTTTATCTTCTCTAGCATTTTCCATTGTTTATCTCATACATGTTTAAAATACTGCAGCACACCGGACCTGACTCTGTTCTTATTCACCCCAATGTTCGTGCATTTGCCTGAAGAACTCACAGCTGTGATTGATATCCTAGGTTGTGTAAAACCAACAAAAGACTCTATTTTGCTGAAGAAGAGCAAGAAAATTGTGTACTACAGCATTGGCAACATGGACCCTTATATCTCCTTGCTTCACCTTTAATCTAAATTTTTTGATTAAAATCAACTGCACCTGAAGTTACTGTCAGCCAAAATTTTATGTTACCTTTTATAAACATATTTAGCAAATGGATTTCAGCCTGAATGGACCTGTCAGGAGTGTAGAAGGACAGAGAGTTGACTTCTTGGTTATATTTCAAATAGCATCCTAAAATCAATTATACCAGTTAGAAGACTCCATGTGAGTCACTGGAGCCACACTATAAACCATGGGATAAAATGGGACAGCTTCTCCCACCTGCAGCATGGGAACAGCAGCAGAGCAGAAATCAAACAAGTTTCAATACAAAAAATTGACTTGTTCATGCAATCCTTGCAAGTTTAGATTGTGATTTGGCTTCATGCTGGCTGGAGATAGGTTAAAGCCAGATTATCCTTGAAATTGCATGTCATTCATGCTCTAGAGTAGAGAAAAAAAGAAAAGAAAAAAGAAAGAAAAGGAAGAGCAAGATCTGCATTGCTGCATTTCTGCGATCAATCACAGCCCAGTGAATACTGGAAGTTCAGCATTGCTGAAGATGCTGTCTGGTATAAATGCTGTCTGTCTTGCAGAAGGCAAATACTGTGGTGGCTAAACTTCTACTGATGTTACCAGGTTCACTGCAGAAGTTAAACATGACATGTCATGGAACACAAAATGCTTCTGTTAATAATATATTTACATTTTGTTAATAATATATTTACATTTTGCAATGGAAAAATCAGCCAACCAACGGAACCCCAGCATACTACAAACTTAAGGTTCAATTTGATGATCTTGGAGGTATTTTCCAAACTTCATGATTCTATGATTGAGCATAATAATTAAAAATTACTGTATTATATAAATACAGTTCAACATCTTATTCTTGATAGTAATCAACAGTGGATACTTAAAATAAAAGAATGAGAAAATATAAATAAATAGTTAGTGATACTTCCCTAAATACTGTCCCAGTGCCTGATTTCTGGATAGGTGTAGGATTTATGTATAATTGAGTCAGTACCTCTAATCTCTTAAAAAAGTATTACCTTGGACTCTTGCAGTCCTCTTAACCAAAACATTTTACTGATGGGTATCACAACATATGTGTTTATATACATCAATTTTAAAAAAAGAGAAATATTCATAATCCCCAATAATGTAAATATAGAGTGCAAGCTGTGTCATAGAAGAGAAGAAGGTTCATAAAACTTCATAAAACATAAAAATATTGACATAATTTTGAGGTCCAAGTCATAGATGAATTCAGTAAATATAAGTTTTGCTCTGTATTTAAATCTGTTTGTCATTTATGACCAAAATAATGATTGCTTCATCTCTGGCTGGAGAAAAGGCCTAATGCTATCAAGCACGTAAGGTAGAACCATGAATAATCACAGTTGCATTTGACACCTTTTAAAATGTAATAGTTTATAATCATACTTGTTCCAAGTCAGAGATTGAGCCTATGCTACTCATCCAGACTCAGTACAGAGAATAAAACACACAGATTGGGATCTCCAGAGACAGACATCTCACAAAGGGATGAATGACCTTCTGGAAGTGCTCATTTATCTCTTCATCGATGGTAGTATGATTCTAAATGATAATCCAGACAGAAAACTTTTAGACAGTTAAGGTTAGGTAAGATTAATCTTTCACCTCATACCTAAGAAAAAAAATCTACACACTCTAAATTTTATCTCTAGTCTCATCAAATCTAATTTCATTTTATCTAATCTAATCTTTTTCTGTCCACATTGTCGCAGATCTAGCTACCAGGTTCATAGATAAATTCTTATCTATTTAGAAAGATGCTGGTGTCAAGCACATACACACAAACACAGTCACAAAACTAATAGTATTCTTCTTCATATCCAATATGCCCGTAACGTAATTTATGAACTGGAAGAAAATACTCATGCAAGTATACTCACACTATAATATACATAATCCTCATTAAACAAAATGGTTTTAAAGCTCCTGCCTCTCCTTTCTCTAGTAATTCCCATGTTTTCAATTCTTTCCCATTTCCCAGTGCCTGAGGGCAAGAAGATGAGTTCTGTCACAGGAATATAAAATAAGATGCAAAATGCTCTTTGTCACTAATCAGAATTTCCTACACTATTAGACCTACCCTTTCCAGCAGGCTGAGGAGAAACTCACCCAGGTATAACCTGGCTATAGACACTGTGTCCATTCTGATCATCTCTAGAGAACCTGAGCACTGACAGGAATCATTCCAAAACTAAGTGTAGAAATATTATGGCTTTGTTAGCAAACAGAAATTAGCATAATAATAAAAACAGGCCAAGATGATAAACAAAGATCTATTCAGAACTAAGTCTTTTATTCAGGAAGCCAAGCTTGTGTTAATACATGTATCTGACACAACAGAGGTTTATCAAGGCCTAATCTAATGATCAGCAATGTTACAGATGTGTTAGCCTGGACCTCCTAGACCCCAAACTAGAACTGCTCTTCATTGCTTTGTCCCTCCTGAGACTCTCTAAGGGGATTTTTTTTTAACGGAAATAAATATTTTGCTAATTTAACAATAAACTTGGCTTTCTAAATTCTACCTGTTTACATGCAACTGCAGAACAAATACTTATTATCTCATCTAAATTGGCAACACGTCTTGGGAGAATCAATTCTAATGTAATACAAGCCATTATCTCTCTGACTTTGCCTGGGAGGTTTTTACCCCCACAGGAGCAACACAGAAAGATTTGCTTGGAAGGTATTTTACCTTCTTGTTAAATTTGCATTTATGCTCTAAAATCATTCACTTCTGTACTTAACAGGAATACAGGAAAACACACATTTTGTGTAACAGAAATATATATCTGCATGAGAGGATAACCTGCAGCCTGTTTCAGTTCCCTGACCTGCACTCAGAGTGTGTCACTGCTTCTGTCCAAGTCATGTGAATCTGTTATTTCTGCTTCAAATCCAGTGAGTCTGATAGGGCTGGTACCTGCCAGCAGCAGCAGTCAGGACAGGGACACTTCAGCCTCTGTGTAACAAATCTGCATCAGGGTCCTGAGTCTCAGCCTACTTCAGCCTGCCTGAGCTGAAGGCAATTACAGCAGTTCAGCTCTTTTGCAGAAAATTCACCCTTGGAGATGTAACTGGGACTCATCTGATCCTGGTAAAGTGGCAGAAAGGTTTCTGATGTGAGCTCACACTCTCTTTCATGCATACAATTGATTCTTTCTCATTTCAGATCACAGGTCCGTCTCCTTATCCCTTACTTTCTCCCCTTTTCTCTCCTACAATGAACATGAAAACTTTCTTCCCTTTCAAACTTGGAATCAGGATCTAGGGAAATTATTCTCTTCCTCAAGAGGGAGTAAATACAGTCCTTACTTCCCTTTGATGCCACCAAGTAACAAGCACAATTAAGACAAAACCTTGTTAAAAATAGCAATAATAGCAAAGAACAATTAAAATGGTCAGAATAAGATTTACATTTGTCAATAGTACTAAAACCAATGCAACACTGTCACCTGGAAGCAAGTAATTCCAGATGCTTTCCCCATGATAGAGATACTGCTCAGAGCTGAGGTGTGTTTCAGAAGTGAGGTTTATTTTCTACCTGAGGACGATATCATATTTCTAGTAAATGCAAAGCTGGCAGTGCTTACAGCAGCACAGAACCAAGGAGCTGCTCATTTGTTTGAGTGCCCTAGACCATACATTAGGAGTCTTGGAGTCATGCCAAACTACCCAGCAATAATTGTAGCAGTCATCTGTGAATAGTGATATTTGGCAGCATATTAGTAGTTCATCTAATTTATTGTCTTCCCACCTTATTAGCAGTACATCACAAGGCTGGAAAACTTTCTAAGCTCATATTTCAAAAGCAGAAGCCTTAAAGCTGCACCTTAAAACTAGAAATTTGGCTTATGCAATTTTGTTCAGCCATGTCAATATAAACTCCAGACAATATTGTGTTGCAGAGCTCTCATTCATGCGATGACAGCTCTGTCTCCTCGGTGGCTAAGCTGGCAGTTAAAGTGATTCACTGCAATCAGCCTCAAAGGTTTCCAAGACAGACCCCAAGGTAACTTAGAAAGTTGTAGGGAAGTTTGACAGGATGCTTTATTTTGTTTTTGTTTGGAAATAATGCTCAGAAATCACAGTGAGCAGTGATGGAAAGGAAGGAACATCACCCTTTGTTTCAAACAGGTTGCTTTGTTGGCTCGTGTACACAACCACAAAGCAGCAAATAACAGGGACATCAGTCACACACAAAAGCTCACATGGGCTCATACACACTCAGCAGGAAGGATAACACTTGCTGTATACAATGCCACTCATTGTATTCTTTCCCTTATTCTTCAAGCATTTGAAGCGTTAGAACTGGAAAGTTATTGCTCTCAGCCTTATTCTTTGACTGATCTAAACTTATGTATTTATATACATATCTCTGAGGAGGTAAATCTCCCTCGTAAGGTCTGTGTTCCAAAATTCCACTCAATCACAAATAGATTTGTCTTGTAAATTGCATTATTAATATTGAGTCAGCCCATTGATTATCCTTTAAAAGTGGGACGGCACACAGCCAAGATAAAGTTGGAGGTAATTTAGGGAAGAGCACACATTGTTCTCTACGAGGCATAAATATCACCAGCTGCTTTCCTTTATATGATACAGTCTTCCATCCCAAGTGCAATCTGCAAACATTTCTCTGCATCTTGCAGAATGGATAATAGAGAATAATTTATGTTCTTTCATGTTGACTTATTACAAGAATAGTAGATCTACTGGGCCAGCATTTTTGAAGAAACAGGTCAGGTTATTTACAACCAGAGACATGGGAGGAATACTTGATTTTGAATACGTGATATTTCTTAAATCAGAAAAACACTCTGTGTATTCTTAATTAGGAAACTGTTTTCAGGATGTTTGATTGACCGTGGTGTTTATTGGCTTAAGCCTTAAAAGATACAGATAGGCAAGTGGTAAAACTGGCCACACACCTTTCACTGTGGGTAAGAATACAATACTTAGCTAGGGTTTGCTGAATAAATTATTCAGACACTTGTTTATTCATTATATGAAAGCAGATTTTCATTGCTTTATGGGGTTAATTTTTTTCTTCAGAAGTTTTAATAAACTTTTGCTGAAATTTCCAATCTTCAAACACATTGATGTGTTTCTTAAAGGATCATTCAGAGGAATAAAGGAAGCAAAATAAAGGAAGTCAAAGGGCTCACAATGATCTCATGAAATTCAGACACATACACCCATAACCCCAACAAAACCTGACAGACCACCCAAACCCAACAAAAACCTTATTATAGGTCAAATATAATGAGGTAGCCACAACAGTCAGTGTTTCCAAGCCTTATGATGTATGTAAAATTGTTTAGCTGGGTTCTTCAATCACCTGCTAGTATGAAAAATTGAACATCAAGCTGCTAAAAATTACAAATTCAGTGGCTGATCTTTGAAATAGAGCAAATAATTAATGATTAAATGAATGAGTAGACCAGAGGATAATTCATCATTTGTAAGACTGAATCCAAAGGTAATGTTGAAAAATCTGCAAAATATAAGTTAAAAATGTCAGGACTCATTATATTATTAAGGCTGAGGTAAGAACTATAGCCTTTAAGTTCTGAAAGTGAAACAAGGATCTAATTCAAATTTACATTATATTAGTGAGATGCTCGTGCATCTGGACTGTTCTTTGTAAACATAAGTTGTTAAGATCCCCTAGACTGGTTCAGAAACTCCCATCTCATCAGTCACCCAAAAGACAAAACACACTCACCTGAAACAAAGTAAGGGGCTGAACTCTTAGGTGGCTTCACAGCAACTCATTTGACTCATTTCTACAGGATTTTTCCAGTGTGGGAACTCTTGTCACTCCCGCAGAATACCCTCTACCAGTTGTTTGTTTAATTCAGTGCTGATTAACATCCGTGGTGAGTAACCTGGTTGGTCCAAACTCTGCTGGTCCAAACTGCAGAATCCACATAGCTAAACACAGGTCACATTCTTGAGAATGATCAAGACGAGTTGTTCTTGCAGAAGAAGAGACAGGCAAGTAGTTCCAGTTCTTAATCTACGTTTTGCATAAGGCTTAAGATATTCAATAATGATGCATTAGATATGTGCTGGGTTGGGCATGTCAGATCACAAGTGAGATGGAGAGAGAATTCAGCAGAAATTCTGCTTTTGCACATCACATAATCCTTTATTCATCCACCTCTACTCTTTTTAGACACCTGCCTGTCCTCTTTCCCCCCATCATGCTGTCAGTGAGAATGCTTGAAAAGAAATTGTTTTACGCAAACAAAACTTTTGGTGGTGTAGACAAGCACAAGGTCTGCAACAGATTACTTCCTGAATGACAGCCAAGGATTTTCATTTGGGCAGCCAAAACTTTTCACCAAAACAGTTGAAAAAATACATTTGAAATTCTGTTCACTCATATCGTTAAAAGTCTTCTTTCCTGAGGAATGCATGCCCAAGCATTTAGCCAGTTTTGTGCAGCTGAGGACAGCACATGTCCTTCCCTGTCAGCCTTACACCACAGCACAGGCAGGCACGAACAGGAATGACACAGGGATGACACAGATGGAACAGGGATTGTAATGGTTATTTTGTTTCTGAAAATGCTACTATTCATGATCACAAAGAAAACAATTTACACTTTAAGGTGCAGGTACTTTGAAATAATAAATATTGTGCTTTTTCCCTACAAAGATTTCTCTGCAGCTTTTCAAGGAGGCAAACAAGGGGGAAAAAATAAGAAAACATGCTGTAAATGGTTCATAGAAAATGAAGCAACACTACCAAAGCTAATGATTACTATGAGTATCCAACCATAAACATGTCTCATGAGTGAGAAAGCAGATAAATTGGCTGCATGCTACTGATGGCATCCAGCATAAGCCTTCTAGAATTCATCTAGTCCCATCTAATTAAATACTCCTACACGTGAGAATTTATTTGCAAGTTGCTATCTCCCTTTGCTAATGCAGGAAAGCATGAAAAGGTACAGCTGCAATTAGTACTTGTGTTTGGAAGGAAAACTGCTCATAAAGAAATAAAGGGTGCTTTTATAGGCACTCATCTCCTGCTTGCGTATGAGGTTGAAGTTTGAGTCTGAGTTTCAGCAGATGTCAGACCAGTTCTTTGTCCAATAATCTAAATAAAGAACAAGCTCTATTTCTGAACTCTAGTGAAACAGCACAACTTGTAACCTGAATTGTGTTCTCTCTTTCTCTCCGAAGCAGGTGACAGCCTCACACCATGAGGTTCATGCTGCCCTATAAACTCTGACCAGCAGAATAGTGTGTCTTGGCACAGGCCATAACCATGCCAGAGATCGGGCTAGGAAGTAGTATGGGTGATCACAGACAATATTTAAGCCTATGCTCTAGTGCTACTAACTTACAAAGATAGGTGTAAACTCCAAGCGATCCACAGCACACTATTTAATCTCTAACTTTCACATAACTCTAACATAAAAGTCCTTTCCTTTCTTCTTTGCCTGTGACAGTAAACATCTCCTTCTATTTCAAGAGATTAATGAAGCTTTTCTCAGGCTAGAGCTCTTAGGCACTAGGAATGACAAAAAAAACCAAAAAAACCACATCTGTCTCAAGACCGTCACTTGGGGAAAATATCATCTTGTATCATGAGGTTTTTTCTGTGGAAAGTTCAACACTGTCTTACTACTTAAGATTAAAATTGTCATATCTTTTATCTCTTTGTACACATTTTTAGTTCCTGAAGCCCATTTCTGCTTGTTAAGAGCTGAATAAACTGACAGTCAGATAAAGTACCTAGTATATTTATTTTTACACACACCAATCATTTCTCAAAGAGAGTCAAAAGAGGGACCTTCCTTCTGACAAGAACGTTGTGAGCCCTTTGTTTTCTTTATTTTTGCAGGTTTGTTCTTTTTTTAGAGATTACCATAATGACAGCAAAGCAGCAATAAGGAAGTCCACCTGTATTCTCTGATTTCCCAGAGGAATCTGTGCATGACAACTGGAAAACAAACAAAACTCTTGACAGAGAAACAACACAACACTTGTGAGCTAATGAGCAGCACGGAGATGGGCCAGGCATGCAGACGTGTGCTGCAGCCTAAAACCTGTGTATAAAATAGGAGGGTAGGACAGGGTGGAACTGGTCCTGTGTTATATCACACTGCTGTGCCACAGAGCCACTTTCAGAAACAGATGCCGCAACCTTCCAGGAGCATGTTGTTGTGCTTAAGGGAGAGCTATGAGGCAGCAGGAGTCCTGGATTTCTGTTCACACCTTTTCACACAACTCTTTTTTTGCCGAAACCAGAGTGTCTCAGCCTGAGGTCTGCCCTACAGGTAGATCTAGTTTGTGTGCAGATGCACTTTGAATGGCCATGCAGTTGCCCTGGCATGCAAATACCTGATATCCCTTCCTGTCAATCACAGAATGGTTTTGCTTCCAAAAAGGCATCTTTGTATTGACTTCTGTTGGCACAGCTTCAGCAGTAAGAGTGGCAATAGGGCTGACACCTGACTGGCAAATGTGAGCTGGCAGAAGCTCCATAGGTAAAGACAAGCCAAGTCCTTCTGTGACTGGCACAATTTCTTTAGTGCTGTTTACCTGCATTCATACCAGGAATACTTTGCCTGTGCAATACATGAATATTCTGCTTTCGGGAAGGTAATAATACAGAGAAACTCTACAGCTATACAAGGGAGATTATGTTTGAGTCAAGGAACTGCCATTTTTGATTACAAGGAGGGAAGAAAATGAATAAAGAAAGAAAGAAAGAGGCTTTACTTGGCAGTGCTCGTCACAGCAGGGTTATGGGTCAAGACTATTTATATAAAACCAGCTTCTCCTCTGAGCAAAGGCAGAAGCTGAGAACACTGGGGATGAAACACTGATGTTATTGCCCCAGCAAGACCCTAAGTAGCTGCCAAACAATTTTGCCCTGATCTGCATGCAAGGAGTAGCTGGACTGTGAGCCTATAACCCATAATAGCCAAGAAATTCAACCCTCAGAGACAGTGTAAAGTCAATGTGCCAATTAGCACCCATGTGAGCTGTTTCAAAGAGCAAAGACAATTATCTACATTTTGCAGCATATGGTTTAAACCTTTAATTAACGTGTGCTATAGGGGTTTCCTTTATTTTCTTTGTTTGGTTTAGTTTTTTTGGGTTTTTTGTCTTTTTTATTTCCATTTTTTCTGTTTTGCTTTTGTTGCTATTGCTGTTTTTGTTTTGTTTTAATTTCACTTCCACTTCTCCATAGAGAAAAAACTAAACTGGACACACACTAAACCAGCTCAGTAACGCTTGGCCACCACAGTGAACATGTGGCTACCCCTCATTTCTGTTGGAAAGCCATGTGTTCACAATCTGTCTGTTCTAATTGTGCCATGGATATCATATTTGTGTCTAAGGGGCTGCTGGGTCTTGCTGTGTGCCTTACTGTGTCTGGCACATGGGAAGAGCAGATGAGAAGCCTGCAGACATTGCCAGCCAGTGCTCAGCTGTAGCTGCATGGCACGGGGGGCTCTGAGGGGTAGGAGTGACTGCAGCTGTCTGCAGACAACCACACTCTGTGGGTAGGACCAGGCTCCACTGAGCCATGGGGACAGATACAGAAGAGGGTTAAAAGAGGCAGAAAAGATCAGTAAGATAACTATGCAATTTCTTCCTAAAAGAGACAAATATTGGGGGTTTGAGGAAGAAATAACATAAAAGGAATCTTTGGTCTATGTATATTACAAAAAAAAAAAAGAGAGAAAAATACAACCTTTCTTTCCCTGCAGACAGTGGAGCTACTGTTCAGTTATCTAACCCTCAGCACAGGCTCATGACAAAAATCAAACTGGATATTCCCTTCAGATATTAACAGCAGATATCAGTTTTGGAGGACTGAATGTTTCTTCATGCCCTTTGACCACCCAACTAGAGAATGGAAGTGTCTTCTTTCTTGCTGGCATTTCCCTCTGACAGGTCACACAGGATTCCAACTCATGAAGCCAGAGAGCAGGCTGGTGATCCTTCACTCAGTGCTATCATGCAGGTAAGAAAACAGAGGGAGAAGGTCCCAGTTTCCAGAGCAGAAACACTTTGGACAGGAGGATCTGCTTCTGAGAACCTACGGTTCTTACAGAGGCAAATTTTCAAATAATAACATATGACTAATAAAAAAATGGTATTTTCCTTAATGTTATATTTATAGACATCATTATGAACAACTGTATTATGGAAGAAATATTTCTTTATGCCTTCTTTCCTTATTGGAGAAACAAACATCCTTATGAAAACAGCTTTCTGATCTGGAGGCCAGTTCAGAGTAGCTGTTCCAGAAGTTTATCTGTGTGCCTCTGTGTGTGTATATATGCACTTGTGTCTGTCTGCTTGTGTGCTGGGCCTGGCTGAGCTGGAATTCATTTTCCATTGCAGTGATGTCTCTCGGCATTCCTTCCATCAGTAGCCTGGGGGTGGGCAATATCCTGGGAGGGGACACAACCAGGCCAGCTGACCCAAATTAACTTAAGGGATATTCTATACCATAGAATGGCAACACAGATACGAAAACTAAGGAAAGGAGGAGGAAATGGGGCAATTTTTATTAGCAATATTTGCCTTCTGGATCAAATCCTTCGTGTTCTGGGGTCCTGCTTCCCTGGAAGTGGCTGAACATCCCTTGCTGGTGATAGAGCAGCTTGGGGTGCACCTGGTGTCCAGCCAAGGTCAACCCACCAGAGTAAGACAGTAGTAACATAAGGTGTTGCAGTCAGTGGTTATGACCTTCAGCTTAGAAGGACTGTCCTGAAACTGGGCAAAAACAGTTTGAAGAACATTTTTGTACAGAAACCCTGAATGCCTCAAGTACAAGACAAGAGACAACGAGCAGGGACTGATGCACAGGAGGTTCCACCTGAATATGAGCAAGAACTTTTTCACTGTGCAGTGACCAAGCACTGAGAAGGTTACCCAGAGAGGATGTGAAGTCTACCCTGCTGGAGATGCTCAAGAACCATCTGTGAATGCAATCCTGTGCCCATGCTCTGGGATGGCCCTGTTTAAGCAGGGAAATTGGACCAGATGACTCACTTCTGTGGTTCTTTCCAACCTGACCCATTCTGGCATCTTGTGAAGTGTGAGGTAGAATACAGAAACTGTTTTAAAACAAATTAAAAAAAAACCAAAAAAACCCCAAAAACCAATAAAAAACCCCAAACAACCAAGAAACAAAAACAACCCAACCAAAACACTTTGTGAAATAGTCCAGGCTAGAAAGATAGACAAATTTTGAAGCTCCACAGAAAAGGATGTCATTATAGAAGTTCTGATGAATTTCTAGTGACAGTCAGAAAACAACCCTTTTTTCTTCCTTAGAATTCCAGCTTTAGGATGAATTGGATTTGTGGGAAGAAGCCTCTCTTCAGGATTCTTGAAGCTGCTCTTACTCTTTGAAGATTTCAAGGTAGACTGGTTTCTGGGCAGCTGCAAGTAACAAGTGGCCCAAAAACTCATCATATTTTTTTCAAATCTGTCTTCCCCAGATAGTTGAAGAGGCTATGTCTAAGTTTAGTAAATACCTTTGGGAACTTTTCCTAGGCACTGAGAGCAGTAGACATGGAAAAGCCCACAGCTGTGCTATTGGACTCCTCTAGTCACCTCTCCCAGACTGTTTTTTGGGAATGGTTCCCGACCAGGATAACATCAGAGGCATGACCAGAACATCTGTGAGACAATGCTGCTTCTTCAAGAAAGAGATCATTCTAACTGCTTAGCAGTAAATTAAAAAAAAAAATGCATTTTACAGTCGTATTATGGTATCAGGGCATAATTTCAGATGTTATTTAATTTATTAACGAAGCCAAAATCAGAGAGGATGCAGACAGTTCCCAGTGCACACACTGGGTAACAGGCAGAGAATGAAAAATATCAGTTTCAGATGCCTCAGAGCAATGCTAGTATTGTCTGTCTATCCTCACAGATATTCTCTGGAGGGGTCATACATGACAGCAGCTTATCAGGTGGTGAGAAGCTGTCTTCATAACTACAGATCCATAAGTATCATCTTTACTGTGAAATTCCTGACCAGCAGAGACAGCAGGTACAGACAAACTCTAATTCATACTCATAATCCAGGCATTTGGCATGCAATGAATACATAATATATACACATCATTGTACCAAATAAGGGTGTTATCCCGTGAGTAAGATAATATCTCTAATTTCCCATGGTTACCTGTACTTCTGAGCCAATAAAATAGTGCTCATTGCTAGCATTGGATTTCAAACCTCACCTGAGTTTTACTTTTATTAACATTTTTATTAATTTGACTGCACTGATAAAATTGTAGGTGAATGCGTTGTCCCCAAAATAAAAAAGGACATATGCTGGTCAAAAGGGGTTGAATATGAAATACCTAATAATGATATTTACAGCAAGAGAGGGGGAACAAAATTAAAAGAAGGAACAAGTTCTAAAGAATAAGTCAAGCATAAAGCAATAGAGCTGCTGAGCAGGATACCTATCAGAAAACAATGGAAATTCAAATCTCCTAAGAAGAAATACAGAGAAGGCTCAAGCATTCCTTGTCTCTGCAATTACTCCAATGACCCTGCACAAGTCCCTGAATCATGGAGGGCATAACAAAAAAATAAAACAAAGCAATACTCCCAAGAAAGAAGCGGTTTGACACTTAATTTTTTTATTAACAGTTCTGCATAATGGTGTTTCCTTAAGCATGGTCAACATAGTCTTTTCTCCAGAGCAATACTAATGTAAATGCTGCCATCTGGTTCTGCTCAAGGCAGGAATTTTGATCTATGTCCTAATCCTGATTGTGGTTAAAATCAGCAGGAGCTTCTCCTTTTGTATCAGTAGTGGCCATTCCAACATCCTTTCATTGGAATTTGAACACCTGACTTGAATATGTAGGATAGGAAGCTCAGACTTCATCCAGCCTCAATGAAAAAGAGATTGATGCTACCCTCCCAAAAATCTAAATAACCTCTGGAATGTCCTATGTTTCTCCATTGATTTCCTATTTCTCTCTCCTTTCATATTAATGAGTGTAGGACAGTTATATTTCTAAATTAGTTAGTTCAGTTATGTGCCAAAAGTTAAATGTCCCTTGTGCTTAACCTTGCTTGAATCAACACTCTGCATCAGAACCCTTTTTCACCTGAGGGAACCACTCTTATTCTTTTTTTGAGCAAACATCTGTAGATTCAAACATATTGTATTTTTCTTAGACACAAAATTTAACAATTAAAAATACATTGGGTTAAAAAATGTCTCACGTTTGCACCTAAAAGTACTCTGAGTATTGTATAGATGATTCAATAACAGTACTGGTTAAGTGTATACACTTACAATGGTTCTCAAGAAGCATTACAACTGAAAGTAGTCTCTCCTATGCTGTCTTTCTTTCTCTAATGACAGCATTATTAGAGCAGAAAAAAAAAAAGGGCAGCAATTATTCCAACACAGAGTTTACCATGCACATGGAATAAATTGGCAAATTGTTATGCTAAGACAACTAATACAATGAGGAAATACTAACCAGTCTGTGGTAAAACTGGTTTTCCTTCTCCTTCTCAATTGCTGCATGTTCTCACACTGCCTGCTCCATCTGGATTAAAATTGCTTTAATGAGTTGCATGAATAGCATCAGGAGTTAGCAGAGCTCACAAAGTCTCCACTGAGATTGTTGTTCTGCATTTTACTTCTGTTAACAAAATTAGATATGAGTTGCCTATGTGTTCTCAAAAGGGTTTTTTCTTTTACACTGGGCTTCCCACAGAATATAAAAGTAAGACAGTGCTTTTAAAGAATTGTTTCATAAGTGATAAATTACATAATTTTCTTTAGACTATTAATCACTGAATAATTTACCCAGAGGATAATGAAGCATACTTCAATAAAAAGTGTTTGGTATAATTGCAATTTTATCCACAACCACTTAGCTTATGCTCACTGTAGGTATTTTGGTTGTTGGTTTGTTTTTCCCAGTTACTTTGATTTTCCGTAAAATATCAATTCTAAACTCTGCTATCTGACATTATAACTGAAAGGCTCATGTGAAAACTCTGGTTCTGGTTTGCTGTAGTCTATTGTATCATGATAATGATTGAGGATTAAATGCTAGGTTTGGATCTTGATATTGTGATGATTCTTTTTTTAGACAAGCAGGGCCCTTAATGTCCTCACTGAACAAAGTTTAACTTACTGGCTTAGATATCACTTTTAGTGAAGTTGCAACAGTGCAGCTAAGTATTTAATTTTGGGGTAGAAACTTTGCTTCTGTGCTGAAATTCATGGTAAAACTCAATGGTTATGATTATATTAATAAAACGTATTTCAGAGGGTAGACACAGTGTGATTGTCAACACTACCAATCTGCTAGACTGGTTTCTGTCATGATGTTAGTGTGGTGTGGCTCTATTGGACTTGTCCAGAATTTAGCACAGGGGAGAGATCATTTTCAAAAGGCTGGTCAGACACAACCTCTTCTCTCTTTTGTAGGATAAGAGATTCTAGCTGGACTGACACAAGCCTATCATACCTCTTGGCCTCAGGATTAACAAACAGATCAATATCTCATGTTACTGCTGGAGCTGGGGCTATTTGATCCCTGCCTGCTCTACTGAGGTTCTTCCAGAGCTAAGGAAATCCTAGGTCTGCAGAAAAGACCTGGCTTGAGAAAAAAAGTTGTTATTACAATATTTACAGCAGTTAATCTGCTGTTGCATTTCCAAAGATATGCAATCTGTATTCCAAGTGTATTAACAAATACAAGACATCTCAAAAGAGACTTTGTGGAAGCTGAGCGTGTTGAACAGAAAGATTTGACAGGAAACACCTTGATAATACCCCAGTGGTTAGGACACAGGTCCCCAAAAAGGAAAACCTATTTTTCACTCATCTTTAATATATGTGGGCTTGAATTCAAGGTGTTTATGCTGTTTATATGAGGGAGGGACAAACAAACAAACAAACAAACAAACAAACAAACAAACCCAAAACTAACCAACCAAAAAAACCCCCAAACACCATTATTAGGTTAGTGTGCAAAGAGCAGTGAGCTGTAGGCTCCTGAAAAAAGCTTAATTCTTGACTGAATGGGGAATCTATCTGTCAAGACAAATTAAATCTTGTTTCTCTTACTTTCTGCTGTTCCTCTATGTCACCTCCACCTTCATGACCACAGAGCTCTCTGCTGATGTGGGTTGCAGTCCCTAAACAGAGCAAGGTCACTCTGTGCTTGTGCTCTTGCCAGAAGACTGCTCTGCAAAGCACAAGTACTGCCAATTCCTCTGCCCATTTTTATTTAGTTCATTTCTAACAGTATCTAATCAGAACTGATATTCTGATTTGGGTTCCTCTGCTTGAGTCTGAATTGCAACAGAGCATTAGTGCCTAAGTTGAGTGTTTTGGAATGTGTGCACATGGGAGTGAAGAAGTACAAATACTCAGACCCACCAGAGACGTTCTAGGAAGTTCTGTGTGTTCTGTGCACCAAGGATGAGACTCTGTTGGGGATTAGGTCATCTGACACGTTTGCATCAAGTCTTAAATCTCAAATCAATCATCTGGACTTCTCAGACCTTAGCCACAGGCTGCATCCAAAGTGGCTGCTGTCAATGGAGGCACTGAAGTTGGGTGGCAATTAGTTTTATATAAATTAGTTACAGCAGGCATCTTCAAAAACCTGCATCTGAATAATTTCAATACATTGAACACCTATTCAATGAAAAAGGTCCTGCTGTGTGTGAATGATTTTAATTTCCTGTTTGAGGCCAGATATTTAGCTTAGTGAGTAAGCTACACAATTATTTCCTTTGGCTGGTTTCTAAACCCGGAACTGATACTGGATTTGAACGTAAGCCTGGACCAGTACAATAATCTTTTGTCACTGAGGTTGCCATTTTGATTTTTGCATGCATGTTTTTTTTAGAACTTTTGAATGTTCACAGATATAGACCTGCATCAGAGCAAATAAATTCTAGCAAAATACAGATAAAAGTCAGTAATGAAACACATTTGGATTCCACATTGTTTATTTTTTGAGAGCTCATTATGGTGACTGCATAGTCACCTGCATAGTCAACCTATATCTTTCATGGTTTCAGATATTTCTTTTGTATCTCAGGACATGAGTAATATGCTTGTGCTAATTCAACCTGAAAGCATCTTGTATTGTTGTGATTTATTTCAGTTATTTTCAATAATGTCTTGCAAAAAAATTCTCTTGTGAATAGAAGGTAGAGGGTGATAAACATTTCCAAACATGTTCAAACACTTGCAGGGGACAAGGAGACAGAGAGCAGGGGGGGAAGAAAGACACTGCTGTAGGGAGAAATAAAAAGGGACTGATAGAGAGAAAGGGGAGCAGAAATCTGATCTGTTTTCAACAGGCAAACACAACTTGCATGCAAAGACCTTCACATACAACGTTTAACACGCTGTAAAATAACATTATTTATATAAACTTTATCAGATGTTTCATCTTTCAAATTTTATTTCACAATTGGTTTTGAAGTATCCCTAAGGTATTGTCTTACTTGCAAAATGTTATTTCAATTAGTTGAATATCATTCTTTACAGGATTCAGGTCAAACAAGGGGCAAAACTAAATCCAAACCAAACAATATGTGTCTGCAATAAATTTCTGTTCCTGAATTATTCATACATAATGGCATAGGTGACTCTTCAAGCATTTTGAATTAACTAGAATTGATTTCTTACTTTTTTATGCCTAGTTGTACAAGCTTTTTTGTACTTTTACTTCTCCTTAACAAATAAAGTATTGATTCAACTCCACTGAACATGCTTTATTTAAACTTTGCCCTTTGTCAGCAACTTAGTCCTCTACCCAGAATTCTTTTCTGTGACTTTCTATTGTCTCCTGATCTGGAAGGTGAAATATGCTGGATAGGCTCCTTGGTATGGCAGAAGGGATAAAATACATTTCAAATTTGCTGGGAACAGTTACAATACAAAGCGCACACCATGCACATTAAAGCACTTACTGCTCCTTTTTTTGACTAGGCTCTAACTACACCCTGAGAAATTCAGCAGCTTAAAATTCAAACAGACACACAAACTACAGACATATTTCCCCTTTTTTTTTCCCTTTTGGCTAGTTTATTCCTATTTCGAGCTTAAACTAACATTGTATGCTGAACTCACATCCATTCTTGCTCTCCCTCAACTGGAAGGGGAGACAATAAGATGAGAAAGTTCATGAGTAGAGAAAGGGCAAGAAGATCACTTACAAATTACCACCATGGGAAAAAATAGAACCAACCTGGGCAAAATTAAAACAATTTTCTGCCCATTAAAGTAGGGTTCATGGTGAGAAACAAAAACAAACATTAAAACGTTCCCCTCATTTCCCTTTTCCCCAGCCCCACCTTCTCTCCCTTGGCTCCTGACTCCTCTAACACCTACCAAAGGTAATAGGAAATTAAGGTAATCTTGACTGTTTCACAAAACCAAAAGCCTGTGGTTCCTTTTTCGTATGACTTTTCATTCTGAATATACCACACTACCTATTTTCTTTAGTCCAAGCTTAGGACTATAGACCAGCAAGAACTTCCAGTGAATGAGTTTTTGTTTTTCTGTCAGATATGAGAAATGTGGATGACTGATTAAAAAAACAAACTGGTATTTTGGTAAAATTAAAAATTTCTACCTTCCAAGTGGAAGAACTTAATCACAATGGTCACTATTTCACTGCAGTGCTAGAATCCATTTGAGCAGTGTTATTTACACTGCAGTTTAATTCTTTAAATTTAAAGTTGTTTTTATATTTATGGTAGAAGTAAAATCAGATTATTTCCAAATTTTATTGTTTGCAAATTCCACAGGGTACAGCAGTTTATCAGTGTTAGATTCAGAGTACAATCCAGCTTTGAGCATGGCTGACAACATTATTTCCATGATAGCTGTCTGTGTGACATCATATAAAATACAGATTAATATCATCATTACCAGACCACAGGAAAAAACCCTGTGCATTCCATTTACGAAGGTAAAGATATTAGTTACATAATGTACTCAAAACATTAGCTGTATTCCACACAAAACCTTTTAACTCTGCAAAAAGCCAGATATGAACATAAATAAATTTCATCAGCAAAAATTACCTGACTGTAAGTCTAAAAACAAGTGAGGATACAAGAACATACCCTATTGACAGGAACACAAAATTCCTGTTCACCAAATGCAAGCTCTTGTTCTCTAACAAGCACAGCTGCAGACCATTTCCTCTAAATAATTCTCTGTAAAAACTGACATCATTCTGTATTTGTACATCCCTTAATGACACTCAAAGAGGAGACAGTCTTTACTGAGTGATGATAGGCATAAGAATCAAGCAGAAGTTTATTTTAATTGGTAGAATACTGTATAGTTAGTCATATAGTTATTATAGTATATAGTTATACATATACATATGTATAACTTCAGTGTATATATGTAGAAATGTAATAAAATCATAGAGGTAGCCATTATTCAGTATGAAGAAAAACCAGGACCTATACTTTATAAATTCTTTTAAAAAAGAAAAGACCTGCTATCAGATTTCAGGAGATCTCATGCTGGCCTCAATGAGCTATGAATCAGGATCCAATCAGGTATTCAAGGTGATTGGTTTTATGCTCTCAGTTCCAGACCTTTGAATTATCTGAAACTGCAAATAAAGCAAGCAAAATATGGAGTAATTCTTTCTTATTTTTTCTAAGTAAATTTAAAGCATGCACAGGCTTTAACTAGTTTAACCATAGTGGATGCACAAACATGTATGAATATTTACCTCATAGTTGTTTTAATGAAGCCCTAAAAACTCTTGAAACTCTTGTCCTCTTTCAGTGGTGCCCTGTGACAAGACCAGAGACAGTGGGCACAACCTGAAACACAGAAGTTCCCTTGATCATCAGGAAAGAAGTTTTCACTGTGAGGGTAACCAAGCATCGGGTCAGGGTGCTTAGAGAGGTGTGAGATGTTTCTTGTCAGAGACATTCCAAAGCCATCCAGATGCAGTGCTGGTGACTGTTTCTAGGTGATCTCTGATCTCTTTGAGCAAGAGAGTCAACAAAGATGATGTGCGGGGTCACTTCAAGCCTCAACCATTTTTGAATCTGTGATAATTTTTTTCTCTATAATGTTAATCCATCAACCCCATTAGACTGTAAGGTTTAGACGTAGATTACCATAAAGTGCATATGTCAGAATTTGCCTGAGACATTAATTTCATTGTTTCCTGTGAAAACTACAATATGTTTACAGTTGTGCTATCATCTGTAAAACAAGAAACCAGCATGCACTACAACAACTGCCAGAGGAAATCCTGGAAGTACATGAAGTTTCTGAAGGAAAGCATAAGCATTTTCTTTTACACCCAGCAGACAGAAATCATGGGATTTTTTAAGTTGTCATATCTTGTGCGTTCCTAGAGTAAGTAACCACCTCACAAAGTGGGTTTTTTTCATACTCTCACAAATTCCATTTTAAACCTAGATTGACTTGTGGCCCCTACACACCTTGTGGAAAATTATTTAAGATATCACTTAGATTACTAGAATCCTTCTTCTATTTTCCAGCTTAAATGCACTTCATTTCTTCTCATGTCAACATTGACAGCTAACTTAAAGAGTTCTTTGCTCTCCTTAATACTTAGCCCTCCTGAGTATGATCCAATACCCACCTCATATTCATTTAGCTAAGTTAAAAGACACTTTTCCAAGGCTCACTTTCTATACCATCATTTAGTATTCTTTGGGTCTCTCCAGCAGCCTTTTTCTGACCCCTGTTGGAACATATCACTCTTGAATGCAGCAGGCCAGAAAAGCAGAGATGATTCCTCTGGGACCTTCCTGATGTTTTCTGCAATCTACTTCACAATATGAACCTGGATTCCCAACCTGATTCCTTTAGAACTTGCATTTACATTTTTGTTGACAAGTAGCACCCATGTCCCAGGGACATTTTGCAATTCACAGTTTAAGAAAGCAATGAGTAGTCTGCCTGTTTTGTAGCAGCCTACATCAGTGTGTGTTGCCTTGGGAATGAGGATGGTCCTGGAGTCAGTCCCTCTTCTGATTTTCCTCCATTGTGGTCCACACAAGTGTCCAGTCTTCATGATCTGAGTGAAATCTGAGACTGTGATTGCTGGAACATGGGGAAGTATGGGACCCATGCCCATGTCACCATGAAGACAAAGCCACACAATGCTGCCACAGTCGGGCAAAAGAGCTTTCCCCTGAGGCACAACAGGTCTGACCTTCCTCTTGCAAAGGAAATGCCTCACTGGGACTTATGTACATAATGAACTCTCTATAATTTTTATAAAGGCAAAAAGGGGATTTGTTTAATTTTAGATTCTTTGTTTTTCAGATCCCCTGGTGATTTTCAGGAGAAGACCCATCTTGGAGCAGGAAATTTAGTGTCATATTAAACAGTATTTTTTGAAGTAGACATTGCTGAGACTGACCAGCAGAGAATGATTTACTTCAGGATGATAATACTGATATTCAAGCCATGTGTTTCTCAGCTTCTTAATAGTGAAGATTCATTTTCTTCTCTTTTTATGTTCAATAGTGGACAAGAAAGGAGCAAGACAAAAGTGTGGGCAGTGAAGGTATCCAGAGCAGACTGATGAGGGTGGCAAATAGCACAATGTAATACTGAGAGCTGGAGAGAGAAGGCACAAATGTGGTACTTATCCCTTTCTCCTTTCCACGTCTTTCTCTGATGTTTTGATATTACTGAAGTACAAAGAAGCTGCTGCTGAAAATCTGTCATGGGTGTGCTGTGAAACCAGCAATAGAAAACAGCAAGCGGTGGGCAACCACACAGAGTTGCTAATTGATTTGGACTAGCTTAAAATAAACTCTGTACAAGCAAGTTGCAGAGATTCCAGCAAAGAAATTAGCCTCCTATGAATATTTGTTCCTTGATGATGGCAGCAAAGTACAGTAAGAGACTTTCACCCACATCCACTTGATGAAACTTTGGACAGTGCAACTCCCTTCCTCTCACTAGTCCTAACCATTACATTTGAATCCATGAGGTGTTCAAGTAAAGGCTTCATTTCAGAGAGAGAAGAAAATAACTAAACTTTTCTTCTTTCCTTCCTTTGGATCAGGATCACTGTTTCAAATCATAGCATTTCATAGAAAAGATTTAATTCTGTTAATCAGCCTTTGCAATTATTTCTTGTTCCATACTTCAGTTTCTAAATATGCAATAAAAGGCTGATATTTACAACAGTTGGTAATTCATTTTTAAAATAATTACTTGTTAAATTGAAAATACCAATTTGTCAGAACCTATATTTCTGAAGGCAAAACTATGTTTTGACCGATATCTTTGGTCAAATTTTGAAAAATGAAGTTCTGGTTATTATATTATATTTCTTCAGATTTTCTTTCCTCCTCAATTTTTAGAAAAACATTTATTTTGAGTTTCTGATTAATTTATATTGTCATGTATGCCAGATTGATAGCAAATACTTTCTAATTTTCAAACTGAAATGTTTTGACTTATCCATTTATATTTCTTCTTTTACATGGTTTCAATTTCTTTAACATTTTGCACCTACTGAACAGTTTGATTTTTTTGTCCAATTGTGACTAAAAGTTCATGGCACTTTTTATTTCTGAAACTCCTGTTTCCTAAGAAGATTGTTCTTACAGTTTCCTTCTCTTTAAAGTTGCTGTAGTGCATTGCCCTTGGCTGGCACCAGGTGCCCACATGGCTGCTCTGTCATCCCCCATCCATGAAAAGGAAATAAATATCATGGGCTTTAGATAAGGACAAGGAGATCACTCACCATGTCCCATCATGGGCAAAAGAGATGCAACTTGGAAAATTAATTTATTGCCAATTAAATTGAGTAAGATGGAAAGAAACTAAAAATACTTGGCTGAACCTCTCCCTTCTTCCCAGGTTTCACTAAACTCTTCTGCATCCCTCTTCCAAGGCATACAGCAGGATGAGGAATGAGGGCTCTGTCGGACAAGGATAGCTTTGGGTGTCTTCTGACAGAAGCCACCCCTTCAACCTTTCAATACCAAAATCTTGCCATGTAAATTCAATACAGCTGCTTTAAAATCCATAAAAAAGACATCTGTTTAAGAACTGTGCTTTTATCTTCTCACTGTGAAGAAAGTGTGTGTTACACCAGGGAGTACATCTGAAGATGGAGTGAAGACACGTGGCACATGTGTCTTACACATTTGCACAGCAAGTTCAAAACTGAAAAGCCCCCCTTGCCATCACCTCTGGCACAGATTCCCCCAGCAGCACAGGGACACTTGCATCCATGCTAGTTATCCAACTCTCCAGCTGAGGTGGCTTTGTCCATGTTCTCTACTGGGAATTGTCTGAGAGTGTTGCCTAAATTACATCAGGGACCATTCCCTGAATTTAGCAACATGGACAATTAAATTCCAGTGCTTGGAATGGAGGCCAGTGAGGCCTCACTCAGTTCATGAGCTTACAAGCTGCTTTGGAGTGCTGTTTGATCTTCACCCATCTTTTACTGAATGCTGTTATTGTCTTGGTGAGTGGAAGAGGTTTTTTGTGTTTTAGAGGTGAGAGATTAATATACCACATACAAAAGAAATCTGACCTAAATTTAATAGATAGGATTTTGTCCCATCAAAACCTGAAATTAGGGGACTTAATAGTGTCATAGTGAGGTTTGTCAGCTGGCTGCAGAAGGAACTGGGATGACTGATTTGGTGTTGACTGCACTGGGCTGAGTATGAACCATGTGCTACTGGCTGGAACCTCATGGCCTTTGACATCTGCATGTTATGGTGTGACAAATCGAAGACGCCCCAGAGTGATTTGGTCAGGCTCTGCACCTCAGTGGTGTCATTAGAGAAACACAATCACATCTATAATTCTGGCAGCCATGGTGGGAACTCCAAATATGTTCTCTTTGTACCACCAGTACCACATGGGGAGGGTTCTGCTACATGAGCCTGTCTAACCATTACCTGGTGCAGAAAATGAACAGCTCCTCTATGACTTCCAGGTGTACATTCACACTTCCCTGTTAACACTGTATTTTATTTGTTTGGCCATTCTGTGGCTGAAGGCATTAAACAGGCAGGGAAATAGCCCATCAAAGCTAGAATAATGTTCTGTCAGCTTTTTTTTTTTATTTTGTCAGGAGCTGAGAAGCCAGACAGTCATCTTGTAGTGTAAGTGGAGTACACAGCGAGGAAGGGAAGAAGACAAAGTGCTGTGGGACTTTTCTAAGCATCAGCTACAACTTTGATCATCTCCGGTCTCTCCTGGCCACTTCGCCTGGCCTTGACTGCCTGATAATCAGAGCTGTTAGCACAACCACTTTGGTTGGTAACTGCAGAATTTCAAGAATTCTCTTTGCTTCTTTTTCTAGTTAAAAACTTTTATCAACCAACCAATAATCACTTCAAGCACCTTATGATTGCTTTTTTAGAAAAGTCATTTTTCTAGTCACTTAACTCCTCCTTGTTGGGGCTCTGAACACAGTTAGATGGGAGCTGTTCAGAGAAGAGCTTCATCTGGCTTCCCTATTATGCGTGTTCAGCTGCTATCTTGACATTATCTCCCTGCCAGCATTTCTCACCTGCCTCACAGAGGTGTTATGTGATGTAATTAGTTTTATTATTACTGTAATTACCATAAAATCAAGCTGACAAAATGAGACTGCCTCCCCAGGTTTTTCCCAACATTTTTTGCTGAGCTTTAAGATTATTTTAGCTGTTATAACTTTCTCCTGTGCTAGTTCCCTGTTCTCACTACTTCTTTCTTTTGCTTTTGTGCCATTTGGCTATGGGGGTGATAGAATCTGCTGACATATTCTGCTGTATCATTTTCTGCAGCTGGCTTGAAAGCAAAAGTCACTAATAAAATGCTGTTATTAGAAGGACCTTGTTCCCGTTTTATGAAAAGAGAGAACAAATCAACTTTTTCTATTTCTAATTTTTTCCCAAGGAAACTGAGCACAATGGACACACACAATTTGCACATTCACAAATCCTGGAGAATGAGTTGAATGATTTATGTAACATTTTGATCCAAGTTCCCTGGTTTTGTCTCAGTTTCATGGAGTGCTATTGCATTGAGAATTTCAATGCTTTACCATGACATGTTTTGTTCCAGGAGGCAAATTCACACTGGCCAAGCACAGGTTCACTCTGCTGGAAGGGAGCATGACAAGATGTTTCACACAGGAGAGGCAAAAGGTATCATGCTGAGCTAGTCTGTGCTTATCACAAGGGGAATTTTGAAATTTTATCTCTCCCAAAATCACCCAGGGGACAAAAGGAAGTTCACAGGCATGTGCTATGTAAAATTTCTTTTTTGCACCGCTGTGAGGGCAAGTGTAACATAGCAGAAATTGTATTAATCAGGAAAATTGTTGTTGGCTAAATTCCATCCATCCTCAAGGATATCAAGGGTTCAACCCCAGCTTTCTCACCTCTCAAAAGAGGACTGCAGATGACCACATCTAACTCAGGCTCCCCAAATCAATCTGTGTATTTATTGGGAGCTAGCCCTCAGTTTATTTAATTTATCAAAGGGAAAAAGGAGAAAGAAGGGCATTTTGGAAGGATAATCTTTACAGCTGCAGTTAAGTAAAATCAATTCTTTAAAGACGATGCTGGAAAGAAACTGTTTGGAAATGTCAATTCTTTAATTTTTTTATATTTCTGTAGAAGAATCTCACTTGAGCTTGGTGTACATTTTCCATTAGTTTAATGCTTTCAAGTAATTTTGTATGCATTCTTAATAAATAATTGTCATTTTTCTATTTATCTATTTCGATATTACAGTATGGTATGAAATATTATTAAATATAATTTAAGCATAATAAATTAGTTATTTTCAGTTTTAAAGCTTTTTTGAATACATGATTTTCATTCATCATAAATTAAAGTGTACTATAAAATCTTTGCTTACTATTAAAGGTGACCTTGAAAGTTTTATGTACAGAAAATTATTGATCACCTAAATTGTTCTTTCTTTCTAGTAATCTGCACTCTTTGGATTCATTGGTTTCAATATCAGAATTTAAAAATCTTGCTGTTTTTGTTTGGATTCATAATGTTGAGGGGTTTTTTAGTTATTCCAAAATCCAACATCCTTTATTAAATAATTTTTAAAATATAATTGCTAGTGCCTTCAGGGTACCTAGGTGATAAATGCATAACTATGCTTTCTTTTTTGGAACAAGACAATCTTACCTCATTTTTTTTTAAAGCAGCCCAATTGTTTTTTTTATTTCACTAATACACCCTCTCGTATTTAATTTAATACAATATTTCATTTTTCAGTTAATTTATTCACTGTTAACTGCATTATTCTCTCCAAACGTGTGACAAACTATGAAGAAATTCCAGAAAATTCTGGTCTGATTCAACAGAATTTAAACCCCAGAACAATAGAAAAAAACTCCACAAATTTAAAAGAAAATGTAACTTGGGGTCCAAGCCAGATGTGGAGTGACCAGGAGACTCTTATTCTGAAGAAACTCCTCTAAAAAGCAGGATCTGAAATCCTTGGAAAGCTGCTATTACCATTACAACTGAAAGCTTGTCTTGTCAGCAACTTGAGTGGAGTGTCTTTTCATTTCTTTCTTCTTATTTTTCACCAAATCTTTGGGGAATGCCTGTGTAAGGGAGCTTCTTTCAGGATGATTTTTTAGTATTTCCTCCTTTTTACAGAAGTCTTGATTAATGCCTACATTACTTGTCCTATCTCTTATCCTGGTAGAGAAGGAAAGGTTAAAACTTTGTTGTCTTAGTTTCAGGTTCTGAAAGATACAATTAAAATGGAGAAATGGTGTAATACCATGTTTGGCTGGAACCTTGTTTGTGCTGGAAAGGAATATGGATGGATCAGATTTTTTGCAAGATTTGAAAGGAAAGCCAACGCTCTGCTCTTGTTCCCATTCTCTTTTATCACTTTTTTTGCTTCACTTGTTGATAATTATATTTGCAAAATTAATTTTACCTATAATATTTTGTGATTTGAAGGTAATAAACTTAAGAACTTCTGCATCTGAAATTTATGTTCATAACAGTTGTCTTCCTCCATGCATTCCATCAGACCTTCACAGTTTTGGTTCTGGAAAAGTTCCATATATGTAGTGAAATTAATGTGAATGTGTCCTGGACTTCATTAAAGATTGTGTGGAATTTGAGCATTGCTTTGAGGAAAACTAAATAAATATTTATTTTAAATTCTTTATGCTTTGCTAAGAGGTGAAGACACTGTAGGTGTTAACAACTGAGTTGTTATTCTGACTACTGAGACACTTTGCAGGTGCATCAGTGTCAGTGAAAAGCCTTTGATCACAGCTGGCTGCAGCCTCTGGTCACTGCCTCCCCATCACCATGTTCTTTCGATCTTTGTTCCTCTATTTGAAGGGTAGCTACCAAAATTACTTCAATCTCCATGACCCAAGTTAGCAAAGATAAGCTATTTTTAAACTCACCTGTCCCATTTTTACTGAACTGGGTTAGATCAGAATCAAGGAAAAACTCATCCAGCAGGTCAGAAGGGCTGCTGACCTTTCTGAGAAGAGCAGGGGGGATATGAATGTCGAGCCCTGCAAATGGCATGATATAAAGAGGAGAGCAGAAGAGAGACTGGAATATTCTGTCTGTAAATGAATCATTAACAAGATCTATCCTGGTCTTTCCGTAGATGCATATGTGTGACATTTTGTAAGCTAGAAACTTTCATTTCCCTTACAGGGGTTTCAAGCAGGATGGGAGGTATTCTGCTACAGGGATAACATTCAAGCAGGATGGGAGGTATTCTGCTACAGGGATAACAAGGACTTCGCATCCTGAGAGTCTTTAAAAATGCAGATCACAGTTGGTGGAGAAAGAGAGCCTGCAGTTTAGCTGCTTCTGGGACCTTGGGAAGTCCAGTTTATTGCAGAATCACAGGGTGGTTGAGGTTGGAAGGGATCCTGGAGGCAATCTTATGGGACAGCCCTGCTCAAGCAGGACTACCTAGACCTGTTTGCCCAGGACTGTGCTCAGATTGCTTTTGAATCTCTCTGAGCAGAGAAATTCCACAACCTCTCTGAGCAGCTTGTGTCAGTGCTTAGTCACTGGCACAGCTAAAAGATTTTCTTGATGTTCAGAAGGAATCTCCTGTATTTTAGTTGAACCTGCTGCCTCTGATTCAGTGACTGGGTACTACTGCAAAGAACCTCTCTCTGACCCCTTTTCACCCATTCTTCTGTATTAATACACACTAATAAGGCCCTTTCTGAGCCTTCTCTTCTCCTAGGTTACAGTCACAGCTCTTTCAGCCTTTCTTTATTCATCAGGGGCTGCAGCCCCTTAATCTTCTTCTGAGCCCTTTACTGGACTCCCTCCTGCCTGTACTGGGGATTTTAGCACTTGAAACAGCACTTGGTATGGCCTCTCCAGTGCAGAGCAGAGGGAAAGAATCTCCTTCCTCTACCAAATATTCTCATGTAAGACCAACCAGCTCCAAGATGAAGAAACTGGTTTTTATCTCTTACCATGTAAGGTGTGTTTTTTCAACAGCTTGTTAGACATGAAACAAGACTTTTCTGTAGTGGACAAGAATTGTTACCAATGGATCAAATTTCTGTGCTGTTACAAGAGTGTAAATTAAATGCTTCTATACATCACCAGTAGAATATAGAACAAAGAAATATCTCACCATAATTCAGTTTGTACTTGGTCAGTGGACAAAATGCTTTTCAGGCCCAGGATTTCTGACACAAACATGCATGTCTGTACATAGATTACCCAAACATACTGTGTTTTTCACAGAGTGGGGCTGAAAACTAACTCCTCTATTCTTAGTCTGAAGACTCTAATTGCTTGCAACAACTATAAATTACAATGTGGCTTTAAATTCATTCTGCCTTGAGAAAAAGTCAATAAATTACCTACACACATCATCAGGACAAGACTAAAGGCTACAAAAAGCAAAGAGCTTTCAAAAGTTGCTGTACCTGGTGAAGCTTGGTTCAGTCAGGGTTTTTTTTCCAGCTGCCAAAGTTCTGGCAAGCCAGCAGCTAAGATTTTTCTACACCCATGATAAGTTTGGACTAAATATTCTAGACAATATTGTCTGTGGATGTTGTTCTTCTAAAACAATTTTGTTATTCCAAAATAGGTTTAACTAGCGAGTAAGAAATTTGCCTCCTGAATAAGAATATATAGTGATATGCTAATATTGAATTATTAAACTCTAAATGTACCTTTTGTTATTCAGATTATGTTTCACGAGTAAAAAGATGCTGATGGAACAGATTTTCACAATAAAAAGTGGAATCAAACTTGTCATTATACTTTTAAAGAAACTCTAAGGAATACATTAAAACAGGAAAACGCTGAGAATCCAGTTATTAGATTATTAAGTGACAGCAAATGCTTAATCCCACTTCAAAACAAGCACAGTAACAGCACTAACAATGGGTTAAGCTGTAAGAACATTGATTTTTTTAATTATGAGGAAAGAGAAGTGGGGTAAGGGAGGGGAAGCAAAGAAGGGAAGAGGAAGGAGAAAGGGAAGAAAAAGGGGAAAGGAAGAGAAAAAGTTTTACCCCTTCTAGCCACTTTGCTTCTTTCCAGATTGAAAAAAAAGAGTAGCAGAGAGAGAATGAACCACATGCACAGCATCCTTTGTTGCTTCTCTTTCAGGGCTATTCTCCCTGGGAACTGGGTTGAAACCATAATCTGTGTTTTATGAGATTGTAGCCTTGGACACCAACCCCACTGCTCTGGCTGCTTTGCTGCTGCTTGCTGATAATATGCAAACCTCTCCTCTAATTGAGAGAGTGCCACTTGACATTGAATTCAGTAATGGGAAAAAAGTTTATTTTAGACTATAACTCATGCTTGAGGTCTGAAGATCTGGCTGTTTGTGGTGCAGCCCTGCACCCTCTCACTCAGTGAGTTATTGCAGCACACAGCTCCACAGACACACTGATGCCACTGCACTGGCAGAACCAGATCTCCTACAGCAAGGGCCCCCCAAAGGGTTGGGCTGCAGGAAAGGGCAAATTATTAATGGAGAGGGTAATAAATGACAGGGGTTTATTTTCTAATATACTCAGATTTCTGTAATGTAGCTAGAATAATCAAGGTTTTTTTTTCTAATGAGCATGAGGTCTGAGTGATTTGAGGATATTATTATAGGATATTTTTTCCCCCAGGTCTCCTGGAAAAACTTCAGTCTGGGAATCCCTCACAAGTCTTTATAGATCAAAGAAAACCAAAGAATAAATAATAGTACTAGTGCTATAAGGCAAGAAATAAGCAACCCTAAAATATTTCTTTTTTTAAATCTTTTTTTTTCTATTACCCTGTCCAGTATGGGCAGGTTGCAATTAGCAGTAAGAGATATACTGTTTTTTTTAATTTGATTACTTTTTAACATATTGATAGGCAAGATTAAAATTTCCCTGTGCCTAGAAAATGGACTGTGTAAGCATTAGGTGTGAGAAATGTATTTCCAACTGTCCATGCTAGCATGTTAACTTTCTACTGAAGATTATTTTCCTAAAAAAGCACCTCAGAAGTGAAACTGTGTATGAGAAGATTTCCTGTGCTGATCTGCAAATCACAGATGTGGGTATTCCAGCATCTTCTCACTGTGGGGTGAAATGTGAAGCTTATTCCATAACCTTGGGCCAGGCAGAAGAATGTGGATTGTCTCATGGATTCATTTCTGCCTCTTGGGTGAGCTGCTCTGAATCTTTACCATATTTCACTTGTGGTCTTAATGCACAAAGAAAAATAATGCCATGGTCAGACTTTAGGCTTGAGCATAGTAGTTTAGCTCCTCACTGATGCAGAAAGCATAAATTTGCTGCTGTTAAGGCACTTTGCAGAGTGGCTATAGCTCTCAGCTCTTTTCTTTCAGCAGGGACTGGCAGTTTCTTACAGCAGTTCTGAGCAAAGTACACCAGCCTAGTGAGAGCTAGTGTGAAGTTCCCTTGGTGTTTGAATGCTGTGTCTGGAAATATCCATAGGCCAGAAATGTTATTTTGGGAAGATTGCTCACTCTGTTAAGGTAGGGTACATCATTCCTCACTTTGTAGATATCTATAGCTGAGCTCTCTTTTATGGTGAATGGAAATAAATAATCATTCCTGGTGTAGTTCTTTCATCTTACAAGAGTTGCAGAATAAGGAAGATGAATTGCATTCATTTATCTTCATTTTCTATACAGAGAATTCTCTTGACCAGCTCAGATGGAGAACTCTTCACTACATGGGTCTAAATTAGAGGAGATAAACCCCACAGTTAGGGGCTTCATTTTATCTGCAAAAGAGGAATTACATTTTCTTGGCAGATACTGACAAGATAGACCTATAATAAATATTGGTGCATCTTGTAAGAAGAGAAAAAGGTGGAATAAATCAGTTACTGATCAGCCAATAGTGCAAAACCAAGGTAAGGCAATGTAAAAAAAAATGGACTTTACTACAGTGTCTGCAGTCAGAGTCTAAACAACTCCTTTCACACCAATCTGAGTTTTTTAAGTGATCAGATCTGCCTGGAGAGGATGGGAGAGATTAAATCTGCACACAGCACAGTGGTGTTCCTGTTCTGAGGGCTTTGTCACTCATCTTTGTTATTTTGCGCTAAGTATTTTATTTACAACATCTGATAATTTGTCCTTTGACTCTAAATTACAGTATATCTGTAACCACACTTTTTCCTGCTCACATGAGATATGGAAATAAAAATTTGAGTTAAATGTAAGTTGAAAAATCAAAATTGGAAAGTTGAATACATACACATATACATATAGTCCAAAATCCCTTAGAAACAATAAAATTGAATGAGGTTTGAGGGATTTTCCCAGTTTTCTTTGGAAACAAGGTTTTAGCAATAGTAGACAGGGAATCTTAGGATGCCACCAAAGAGTAAACAAGTGCTGCTGTAAGCTCAGTCAGAGAACTGTAAAATACTGTGCACCACCAGTCTCTTACATGATCACAAATTTTAAGACAACAAAACATCAAAAAATCCATCCTACCTAGAGTTCTAGTCCTTACTCAGAACTAACCTTTACTTTCTTTTGCTGTAGGGAAAAAAGTATTGCTCTTCCGTCTAATGTGTGTGAACTCACAGGAGACTACACTGATCTAGGTATCATTCTTTTTTAAATTAAGTGGATGTTGAGTAGGAGACAGTAAAATTGGCAGAAGAATAAAGCTGCTTGTCTAACAGCAATATTTGAGAAGAGATTTTTTTGGTACATCTTGGGCTCTGAACTCATTAGCATGATCCTTGCTAAACTTTTCTGACCTGTTTTTTGCTTTGCACAGGACTGGCACAACTGCATTTCTCATTATATCACATCAAATGAGTCCCACTGACATGAACTAGGCACCAGCTTGTTAGGGAAAAAGACAGTAATGGAAAAATTCTCCCAGCAGTTCTGCATGACAGGTCCTGATTACTGATACTCTGTTGTCTAAAAATATGTAGTCTTGTCTTTGACATACAGTCAGTACCACAATATCAGGAGCAAAAGATTTTCCTTGAAAAAATGAGTTTGCCAAACTGCATTAAGAAATCTGTTTTTAAGAATATTTTATTTTTAGATATTTTATTAGCACTGTTCATGTAGAACATTTCAATAGTAAAAGTGATCAGTGTTTAATTACAAGAAACAACAAATCACATATTCTTTCCCTTCAATACATTGTACAGGAAAGGGAGAAAATCAATATTTGGACAAATACATGCAAACTCAGCTGGGTACTTGGAGACTGAGAAGGACCCTACAGATTACCTGGAGTGTGGATTAACCCTGATCTCACCATAAGGCAGCATACAGAGAGATAAGAATGGGATTTTACTGGTAGACTGGCAAACAATGCAAGAAACTTGTCCACACAAAAGATCAAAATCTTCAATTTATAAAATAGAGTAAAATAAAATACTGGGCAGCTGAAGGAGCAGACCCAGAGGGGCTTTGAAATCAGTGTTTATGTCTTGTGTCCTGGCAAACAATACACAGAGATGACACTGAGTCACAGTACAAAATGATGGAAAAATCCCACCTAGTTCTTGGACTAAGGCTGTGTCAGAAGTTTTTCTGGGCAAACCCTACTATACCTCTCAAGGAGGGAAATTTTCTGTTTTATTCCTTCTCTACAAGGAGAGATAGGACAGCTTGAGATTTTCAAGTTGTTTGCATGACAAAATAAAGAGGGTGGGCTAGGCAAAGCAGGAAGAATTGTTGTAAGCACTGCAGCTGCTGAGGGTCACCCTGGGAAACATCTCCAGGGCTATTCCTGTGCTGGACATCTGTGGGATCAGTCTACATCACCCTGATGCACTTGAGAAAGCCTTCAGCCTAGAGAAAGTACAAGCTCAATAAGCTTCTCTCTCATTTTTCACATTTACTCTCCTTAGGGGCAATTTCTTCTTGTTATCACACCTCTGTTCTTACAGCAACTACCTCCATGACACCTCCTTACAGAGTCCAGGTTTCAGTTTAATAATCAGTTCCCTATCAATAATTCTACACATTCATTTAATGACTAGAAGTTTCCTAAAATGTCTTCTTATTATTCAGTTCTCTATCAAATTGCAGAGAATTTTTCTATTTAGCATAGAAAAATTTATATTGAATTGAAAAAAAAATTAAGCCCTTCCAATTATCAAATGAAAATTGGCATGTGAAACAGAAAAGCAGAGTATACATTTTGAAGGACAAATAGTTTTCTCAACAAATTCATGAGCTGAACAGACCAGTGATTTTAATTAAGATTTCTTCGTGTATGTGTATCTCTCTCTCTCTCTCTCTCTCTCTCTCTCTATATATATATATATATCATAAAGAAGATAGGAGTTTCAGTTGCATTACGCTTGTTTCAAAAGCAAGATCAAGAAGTCTAAAAACATATTTCTTTGTAACCAATCCACTATGGAACCAACTGCTGGGTGATCAAGATCTGTGTTTTCCTATCATCAGTAATTCCATATTCTCCTTCATTCACCAAGCAACTCTTGAATCTGTTACCCAGCCTCAGCAAAAGCTTGTGGATTTATGACTCAAGTTTTACTATACTCTGATGATTTCCATGAAAACAGGTGGCAGAGGAGAGGACAAACTTCCCGCTGATGAGAAGGCTGAAAACATTATCAGATGTCAGAGAATCCACATGGGTGGGGACAGCATCAGTAACTTAACTTCATTAATTTTACCCCTGACTGAATGATCAGTTTATTACCCCATATTTTACTCACTCAGTTCTGATTATCTCAGCATGGCTACTTCTTCAGGAATCGCAATTTCCGAGGCTAAATAGGATTTAGATTTTTTTGCTATTCCAGAAGGTATATTTCTTTCTATTTTTGGAAGGAGAAATTGTCTAAAACACCTTTCAAGTGCTCTGTATTCATCTGGTACAAGTCACATTCAGAGGATCAGGCTTACCTGCTCACACAGGTCACTCTTAAAAATCCTTTTTCATTAAACATCTCTCTTATTTGAGAGATGTGACAAAAACCCCACAGAATAAGCAGCTTCGTGTAAGTCTAAAAATTTCATTCTTAAATTCAAATAGAGAAATGTGGAAAATCTTGTGCTCAGACACATCCCTGATGTTAATTGGATAGGAACCTGCAGCTTGATGTGATGCTTGTGGCCAAGCTGCTGTGTTTGTATGTTTGAGGATTGTACAGCAAATTTGAGATTCACAGGGAAAATAAAATCCAAATAAACATTGTGAGGATTAAGGAATCCCAGAGACGACCCTGGGAGACTTGCTAATAGTAGCATTAAATTTTATAAAGTTAAATCATTATTAGTTACATTATCTCAACAAATCCATGCTTCATAATGCTTGCCTATATTTTTCTTACAAACTACCACTTGAAAAAGATATTTTAGTGACAGATAAGCAGTAATCTGTGTCCACATCATGTGCTTTGAAGACGCAGGGAGTTTTATCACCCACTCAGAACTTCATGGAATTCAAAAACACCAAGGTCCTGCACATGGGTCAGGACAATCCCAAGCACAAACACAGGCTGGGTGGAAAATGGATTGAGAGCAGCCCTGGGGAGAAGGATTTGGGTGTGTTGATGGACAAGAAGCCCAACATGACCTGGCAATTGTGCAGTCACAGCCCAAAAACCAAATGTGTCCTGGGCTGCATCCAAAGCTCTGTGGGCAGCATGTGAGGGAGGGAATTCTTTCCCTCTGCCTGCTCTGTGAGACCCACCTGCAGTGCTGCCTCCAGTCCTGGCATCCCCAGAACATCCCCAGGAAGGATGGGGACCTGTTGAAACAAGTCCAGAGGAGGCCATGGAGATGCTCAGAGGGCTGGAGCACCTCTGCTATGGTGCTCCAGACAGACTGACAAGAGTTGAGGTTCTTCAGCCTTGAGAAGAGAAGGCTCTAGAGAGACCTTATAACAGCTTGGGAGGTTTAAAGAGAGCTGGAGAGAGACTTCTGACAAGAGCATGTAGTGACAGGAAAAGGGGAAATGGCTTCAAATTCGAAGACAGCAAGTTTAGATGAGTTATCAGGAAAATCCTCTGTACTCAAAAGGGGGCAAGGCCCTGGCACAGGTTGCCCAGAGAAGCTGTGACTTTCCACCCTGGAAGTGTTCAAGCCCATGGTGGATGGGGTTTTGAGCAACCTGATCTAGGGAAATTTGTTCCTTCCACCCATGGCAGGGGAGCTGGAATGAGATGATCTTTCATCAGAACCCAGGAAATTCCTCTGACTCTCCTGGAGGACTCAAGACCTTGACAGGGGGCTCGGGGACCTTGGCACACAGCCCAAGACCCCTGTGCCTTTGATTTTGACCCCATGGAAAAAATTACGAACCTTATATGAGGATCTGCAAGCCACGAAAGCTTAAGTAGAATATTAGTGAATTTATCACAGGATGAAAATGTAGAATTTTGGGGTTTTTAGAAAGGGGTTCAGGAGGCAAGATGGAGGAATTTGGGCATACCTTGTCCTTCCTCCTTCTTCTTCCTAGCCTCCATCTTCTGGGTGATGCGGGCTCTTTTGGATTGGTTTAAGGTAGAAACTCACTGTCTACCATAGGTGATAGGTATTGGAAAATTATTGTAAATAAAATACACATAGTTTTTAGTATAAAAAGATACCACTGCCCCAAGGGTGGTCAGGGTGCCTCAACCTGACCTGCCAGACAAACCTCAGTGGGTCGGAAAAAGAATGTTATAGATAAGAAATAATAAACAACATTGAGAATGAGAACAGAACAATCCCAACTCCTTCTTTGACTGCTGGGCTGGGAAAAGAGACTTGTATGTATCTCAGTCACTCTGACCAGCAGAGATTCTGAGAATCTTTCAGGGCCCTTCGAACCCAAATCATTCTAAGATCCTGTGATGCACTTTCTCCTTTTATTTCAGCACCCCGTGGAAGATTTCTCTTTTTCATTGTCACAAGATACCTGAACGAGAGGGATTGCTGGTATAAGAAATACATGGGGAAGCTGGGTGGAGAAACAGGAATTACAGGAGAGTGGAAAAGTCAAATGTTTGTGCTTGTTATTGTGAGGATGTCAGGCTCTGTCTGTGTAGCATTTTCTCTCCAGGTCATTGACAGAAAAACCTCATGCAGAGCAGCATGTGACAAATTGATTTTCTTAGCAACTTTCAGCTGACCTTTGGATACACAGCAAGTCAAGGCCACAATAACAGATCCCTTACCTCCTTTAATTTTCCTCTTTTTCTTAATAAACTGCCTATGAAACATCTGTTCATATTTTCTTATTTTTGTTTGATCGATTCCTTAAGAAAAAACTATCCCAGGTAGCTGCAAATAAGATTTCTTAGTGTGAATCCTGATTTCTACATGCATCTTACCCTTCTGTTTCCTCTCCTATGTTATAATTCATTGAAGAATAAGAAATGTTTTGAGATTATAAAATCAAACCCATCAAATCAAAATTTTTACTGAGGAAATTTTTTTTACAGGAGAAATACAATGCTGCACAATATTTCACCATTCATAGGAACTAGGCATGCAGCTCAATAAAAGATACTGAAATTAGATAAGCTATGGTTTGGCTGGGTTTGTAATTACCCTTCTGAGCTTTGAAAATGAATTTTGCATCTAATTTTATACAGTTCCTTGTTATTCTAGTATAGCAAGAAAATTGTCCTTCAGAATCATTAAACAATATTGTGAATTGAGAATTATTTAGTGTAAAAACCTCAGCTGGTGCACATTTCCTTCCAAAGTCATAACAAAGAGTCTGTTAAGATATACAAATTTTCAGCATCTCCCCCTTTTCTGTCTGCACAAGTTTGCAGTGCTGATATTGGGAAGCATTGCTATGACCATGTAGATGGGAAGGAAAACAGCTGCTCACAGGCTTGGGAAATGAAAGGAAGACAGGCACACGATTTGGAGAACTGGAAAAACAGTCTAAAAATTAGAGTGTGTTTGTTTTTAGATTTTTGTTTTCCAGGTTTCCAATGAAGGAAGAAAATAAGACAAATAATACTTAGAGAAAGCAAAACAAGCAACTTTAATGCTGAAATTAACCCAGCTCTAGCAGTTTACATTCAAATTCACTAAACACAACAGCACATCCAAGAGTGTTTTAAAATCTTTGCTGGACTTCCTGAATTATTATAAAAGGTATGAACGGAAAATGTACCTCTGGCACAATATTATCTATCTATCACCTACAGACAGATAACACAGCTAGTATGTATATGTATGTATGTATGTATGTATGTATGTATGTATGTATCTATCTATCTATCTATCTATCTATCTATCTATCTATCTATCTATCCTAAAATTTTTGTGTGAAGTTTTCAAACAGCTTTTGATCCTATCAGTGTGTTTATGTACAAAACTAACTCAGCCCAAACTCACCCCAAAGATATTTGTCATGCTATAAAGACTGAAAAATCACAATTTTGTTTGAATTTTACATTGAGTAAAAAGGTTTTCAAAATATGACAGCCCAGTCCTCAGGGCATTTTGGAAAGGGAGAATATATATAACTGGGATTAATGCACTGGGATTTTATAGTGGGAATGATCTATACAGGACGTCTGGGAAATGTTGTGAGAAGCAACTACTAAAAATACTGTGTAATGTAGTAAGAGTAATAACAACAACATGGGAAGAGTTGTGCAGTGTTAGAGTTCAATTAAAAACACCAGATTTATCATCTCCCTCAGTAGACTTAAATATATCAGAAAAAATAATTAGCAAATATTTGCCTTCATTTTAATGTTTGCTATTTGCTAATACCTGAAATCTTCATGTCAGCATTTCCTATGTAAGGAATGAGAGCTCTAAAACCGACCCCATTTACACTTCAGATACTTTGGGATTTTGGTGTGATAAGGCATTCTTCCCACTCTCCACTCGGCACTCCAGGGAGCATCTCCCTCCATGGGTCCTGGTAAGTCTGCAGCCCCAAGCAGAACTTTCAGATACTCTTGGTACATATAAAATGTCAAATGTAAAATGGCAGAAGACTTTCATATCCTGACAGTGACCTCTCCTTGTTGTTTTGCCTTGCAAGATAAAGTGACAGGCACTTACAAATTTCCATAGCATTGTTTTCAGTTTAAATACATTTTGCTTCACAGAAAGAGTACTTGAACAGTTTTATTTCTCAAAGAAAAAGAGTTTCTGTAACTTAATTTAACTACTTTAACAAAAGTATTTTCAACAACTGCCTTGGAAAACAAAGATGTAAGACTGTGCTGAAGTAGAGTTGCCAGCCTGGCAGCTGAGATTGTTCATTTTTTATAATTTAATCTTTGACAAAAGATGAGACCACCAATCCAGGTGAGAAAACATAATTAGCCCTTACCTTGGTAAACAGATTTGGAAATTTCCCATCCATTTCTTCCCCATAACTGGTGGAAATATCTCCCTCCTTTTTTGGACACATAATTCTACTCTTCCAGGGTTAGGTGCAGAGACAGAGCATTGGATCCCTTCAGTAGCTGATGCAGCTTGATAATCTACTGAAATACCATTTACTTTTTCTGTCAAGTTAGTTTTTTCCCATCTCTTATGTATGGAAACCAGACAGATACCAAAGCTAGAGAGTATGGATGGGAAAAGGGAAGGATGAGGCAGGAAAATGTCTCATTCTCTGTTACCACAATTTCAAACTGTTATCTGTGCTTACCCCATCTGCTCTAATCTTGATGCACAATTTTTTCTCCTGAGTGACTTGTTGGAACTCAAAATTCTCACTTTCAGTGGAAAACCTGAAATTTAGGGATCCCAAAATAAAGTAGTTGTGCTTATTCATAAGGAATGTGTTAAGGTGTAAGAAAGTTATAAAAAACAATAGCAAACAGCAAAGGCTGAGGTAACAGCTCTGACAATTACCAGATGCTATAGAGATCATGTTGTTCCCTGGGGCTTTACCAAGCACTGCAAGCAGACATACCAAGAAAAATTTCATCTTTGTAGGAGGGTGTCTAGAACCAAAGACCATCTTTACTGAATCATTCCTTTCGCCCCATCAAATCCCTTTCTCTCCCAAAATAAGAAACTTCCCTTCTTTTGCTACAAGAAGGGACCTTCCCACTTGTTCACTTTATGATGAGAAATCTTCTGTTTGGTTCTCTGCTACAGATAATGACTTCAGTCTCTAAGGCTATGTCTAAAGAGGTTGGGATGGCTCAGAAAAAAAGAGTTGATCAGTCTCCAGACCGTCCCAAAGCTGCAACAACTCAGTGGTCTGGGGAAATAATTGTGGCTCTTTCAAAGCTAGCACAGACCAGATGATGTCTATGTTAAAATGACTGATGGAGAGAAAAGTGATTTCTGTGTGGCAGGCAGCTTGAACTTCTCGGCTTCTTGGGTTTCAGTGCTTTGCTGGGCCCAGATAAAGCCTCCTGACTTTGGAGATAAGGAAAGCCTTGATGTGATGAATCCCTCAGAAGATTCATTTCCTGCTCTGATTTAAGCTGATTCAGTTCCAATCTCTGCAAACCAAACTTCTTTCAAAGCCTATGATCCAAGCCCTGTGACGTTCAAATAGTTCCTCTAAGGTGCAGTTCTTATACTTTGCTCTCACAAGGAGAGTCTGTAAACCTGGGGTTTCTGAAAAGGTCTCCAAAAATAGGACTATTTGATAGTTAATTATTGGGATTATGCAGTGGTTTTGCAAGCCTGGTTCACCAAAAAAGGCAATATTGAGAAACAAAGCATAAAAGCCTTGTCTTTACTTAATTGTATGGAAAAAAAAATCTTAACTGTTATATTGAGTTTACATACAAGGTTGTAGTAACAGGGAGGCTGCAGGGGTGCCTTCTGTTGGAAGAGAGCAGAAGTTGCTGCCATGTCAGGCAAAGCCAGACCCAGCCAGCCTCAAGATGGACATGTCACTGCCCAGATTTTGAACCGAACACTGACATCAGTAGAGCCTTTGTAATAACTTAGTTAAGAAAGAGTGAAAAGTGCTGCACAGCAGATTGAAATACACAACTGGCCTATGTGTGGTGAGAAATTGTACCATGCATCTCTTGCCTGTCTTGGGTACTGTTACTTTGTTTCTTTTAGTTACAATTGTTATTGTTGTTGGTCTTTTTATAATTTTTTTTTTCATGAATTAGCTCTTGTCTCAATTAATGTGTTTTACTTTTGCTTTTGATTCCCTTCCCCACCCAGGCAAAGGTGGAGTGAGCTGGTGCCTGCATGTACTCAGTTGAGGTTAAGCCATGAGCCTGGGAAGAATATAGGGGGTAAGGAATGGTATTTTTAGCTTAATTTTTTCTCTTTTTCTTATATTGTTTAATTGACAATAAGTTAAACCAATCTCTCCAGGCCAATTCTGTTTTGCCCATGATGGTACTTGGTGAGGGATCTCCCTGTCCTTATCTTCACTCACAAGTTTTTCCATCCTGTTTTCTGTTCTTCCCTGTTGAGGAGAGGAAGGGAGAGTGTGGCTGGGTGGGCATCAGGCAGTCAGCTGAGGTGAACCCACCACACCTCTGTTACAGAGAGAAAATCATTAAAAGTAGTAAGAATGAAGATGTAGATCCAATTTCCAACATAGAAAACACCAAAGCTGTGGATGGCTGGATAATGAGAAAACATTCAAGGGTGAATGAATGCTGGTCTGTCTCAATCTTCACAAATATTTGACAGTCAGAGAACTGTACCAATAGGGCCCAATTCAGTACAGCTACTCTTGCTGTCAATGTTACTTTGGAATATAGAGATGTTTTTCATGTCAAAGTGCTAAAATTATGTTTGTAATCTTCTGAAAGCATCAGATATTAGTCTAACATCTATCTGGATCCAAATCTTCTGTAAGTGTGTCACCATCATGCACAAAGTTGTCCTCACAGTAAAGCTGTGGAACATTAGTGTTTCCAAACATGTTTCACAGATGGGGCGTGGGTTTCCTGCCAAGATCAAAGGGACAATCTGGCAGAGCAGCAGCCCAGCAGAGCTCTGGCTCTGACTCCAGTATACGCCAGTCTGGACTGCAAAAGGGGCACACCAGAGCTGCTTTGCAGGAGAGCTAGGGAAAAAAAAAACCCAAATCTATCATTTGTGTACTATAAATGAAACATCAATTTTTATTTTTCTCTAGGTATTAATTTGTGTGTAGTAATTATCACTCAGACCATGTGACTTGCACTAGCAAATGATAACAACATAAGCACTCCCACAGATATGGTAGGACATGAAGCAAGTACAGGAATCAAAGCCCTACAAGTAGATGATCAATATACCATGTAAATAAAACCATTAAGTGAACTTTTTAAAATTTCCTGAATCCAAAGCAATGATAACCCTCTGGGATAATGGCTTAAATGTCAAATCCATAGCTTGCTTAGAAGAATTTAAAAATAAAACAATGTGTATGTATATATATATATTCATAGCTTTTATCTCAGGAGGTGCATCTTAGGTTGTTGTAATATATGTAATTTAAGTGTGATAGCTAGTCTAAGGAAAATTACTTTATTGGATTGATCATTAAAGTGTTTCACCCAGACAGTGTATGATTGCAGTTTAGTGTCAAAAAGGATGAACTTACTGTTCAAATTAATGAACTGAAAAAAAACAGAAAATTGAAAGCCTGAATATTAAATGCACTCATTACAAGTTTCTTAAGGCAGAAGCTGAACAAGCTATAAGCAATGAAAAAGTGTCTCAAAACCATAATATTGGGACTTCAGCAACTGTCATTCCCTTAGTAACCACATCATAATCAGTTAAGGAAACCTGATATGCCAGAGGAAAGGGAGACAGATCCTGCCAGCATCTGGGCTCAGACACTCAGTCTGCTGAGCCTTTTGATCTCAGGATTCCAAATTGCTGGCAACTGGACACATCAACCCACAGGACCACAAAAAATTGCTTGAAGAACTGAGAGCATCACACCCTGAAGAAACCATACTAGAAAGAGATTTAATAAATATACTGTGAAACAGATACTTGCACATGATCAATCCTTTTTATGAACTTTATCCCTGTTTTCACACAATTTTTCCTCCTTCACACTACCTAGATCCCTCCCTTTCTCCAACTTTGGCCATAATAAATCCTATTCCATCCCAAAATGTTTTTCCCTTGCCTCCCAGAGTGTCTCCTTATACTCCTAGGCAGCAACCCTCCCAATCCCAAAGGTCCTCCAGCACTGACTCCTCATGATGCATTCCCCATCTCAACAGTGGGACTGAGGGCTTTTTAGGACACCCCCTAGGAGGGGATCAGACAGGGTGTCCCTTTCTCTGAGTCCTTAATTTATGCATGAAAGAGAAAGGGAAATATCAAACCTGTTTGGAAAACGAACATTACAAAACTGAGTACAAAACAAAGGGAAAATTTGTTTCTGCTTTATTTTGCCCCTGTGCTCCCCTGGATTTGTGCAGGTCGGCTTTTGATGGACTGATGGCTCCTGAAATGAGCCTGGGGCAGTCAGGGCAGGGTTTTACTGGGGAAACCTCTCCTGATGTGTGTTTGTGTACCTTTAGGGCGTGCCTAGGGGCTTTTATCACCATGCAACATCATTGGTCCTCTCAAATCTCCATGGTGGGCTGTAAGGAGGGTTAGCTGATTCTTCACAAAACACAAAACATGGGGCATTGATACCCCATCTTTCTTTATTTTAAATGGTTAAAGGTACAGATATTAAAACTGGCTCACATTAAAGGAGAGGTTAGATGTGCAAGATGGGAAAAGTAAGATAGGGAAGCAGGAACCAATATAGTTCAAAACACTGCTTCCAAATTGGAAAGGGAAAAAAGATCCGAATGAGTAGGAAAAATAGCCTGGAAAATGCAAGAACCACTTGCTGTGTCTTTTTTTTTTTTTTCATAATATTCTATAAAAGATGTTAAAAAAGCACACTTGGCAAACATAAAATCCTCTGGTTTAGTTTGCTTTGCTGCTATCTCTCTGTTTAAACAAAAATATGCAAATATTTGTGTAAGGACAGATATGGCTTTTACTAGATGTTTCTAACTCTTTCAGCAGCCTAATTGCAATGTGATTTTAAGCTAAAGTAATTAATTTCTTATGAATAACAAATAATGACCTGTGATGACTTAGCTCTATTTCATTAACATTTGCTAAAGGACTTTCAAGTCCCCAGGTGGAAACTACTACAGAGATTTTATAAAACACACATTCCAAAGCAGTTTTTCTCCTGTATTGAACTTCCATCTACATATTTACACTCACCTCATGCTGCTGTTTACATTTTTTTCTCTAAGGCAAGCTGATATTTTAATGACCTGAATACTAGGATTACATTTTCTAATAAACATTTGATAAAGATTTCATTCCTGGCACACCTCCCTTTCTGTGTGTGCCTTTCCCTGGGCTGCAGGGAGGGTCTCTGCACCAACAGGGCTCCCAGGACTGCTGGGGGGTGAGCCCTGCTCCAAACCTGAAGCCCCTCCTACAAATCTCCTCTTCCTCCAGCCCCTCTTGGGTCCCTTTGCTGCTGCTCCCTGTTTAGTTGCCTCCTTCTCTGCTCCTGCCTCCTTTGGTTTCTCAAGGAAATTTTCCATACAACTGACAAACCCTGTTTGTGTCACATGCCAAGTCACATAATCCATCTGAAAAAGACACTTCGTTGTCTGAAATTCAGAGATCATAGAATGGTTTGGGCTGTAAGGGACCTCAAAGGCAAAATCATAGAATCATTGAGGTTGGAAAAGACCTCTGAGGTCATCAAGGCCATCCTGTGACTGAACACCACCTTGTCATCTAAGCCACAGCACTGAGTGCCACATCCAGTCATTTCCTGAACACCTCCAGAGTGGGTGACTGCATCACTGCCCTGTGCAGTCTGTTCCAAAGCTTGAAAACTCTTTAATTATCTTGTTCTAACCCCCCAGCCATGGGCAGGGACACCCTCCACTGGATCAACTTGCTCAAAGCCCCATCCAACCAGATCAAGTGTCTCCAACACAACCCTGACTTCAGGTGTTCCTCTGAGCCAGAGGACTTCAGTAGAGGCCAGGAACAAGACTGGCAGCAGAAAAAAAGCCCTCTGCTAGAAGACAAAAAAGGATATGGTGGCATTGGTAAATATGACAAATATTACAATTAACACTTGCAACTTCTTGTTCATCCTGTGGTGATGGTGAAAGGTTCCATCGGAGGCATCACCCACCAGGTGGGTGGAGGGGTTGATAGACAAACCTGAGCGCCTTAACTGTGCTAGTGCTTCTGGAAATGGAGAAAGTCCTTGAGGTAAGATAAAAGTAAAATAACTTTGCCTTTGTAGAACAATGACAAGTACAAACCAAAGTCAAGCCTTTAACATTTGGGGGATGTCGATTTTGAAGACAATTCTGTGGCCAATTTTCTAGAAACATATGGTGTATGAATGCCTCAGAGAGGATCTAGGCAGACATTTCAGCACAGTTGCAAATAGAGCTTCTCATTATCACTTACAGTTTCACTCACTTTTGTAATTGTTTGCATTCAGTGAGGTGCAACTTGGGTGTACGTTCTTACTTTTCCAATTACCAAAGTTTAAAAAGTTACAAAAGTGTGTATGTTTATTAAGATATTTGTTGTTAATTAAAACTTGAAAGTGAAAGCTTGTTTTGCTCCTTTCTTCTCACATCTTTTAGCAAAAATGGCATAAAAGGGAACACATAATATTTTTCCTTTGTTTGCTTTGTACTGAATTTTGTAATGTTCATTTTTCAAACAGGTTTTATATTTCCATTTCTCTTTCATGCATTTATTTTTCTTTAGTATTTTTTATTTCTTTCTTTTAGAGATCAAAAAGAAAAGAAAAAATATTGGAGGAAAGGCGAAAATAGAATATTAAAAAAAAGAATAAAAAAGAAGTGGTACATTAGCACATAAATAAATAAAAACATTCAAAATGGTATAGATAAAACACACTTTTGAGAAATATGACACTATGCATATTTCAAAACTGGATTCTGTGCAATAAATATACAAAAAAGTTCTCTACAGAGATGCTAAATACACCTAACTCTGATGTTAGTGTACCAAGTTCTGGTGGTCATGTTAGCCTCTAAAAGAACATTTTACATCTTGGTTGAGTCACAGAATGTAGCCCAATTAAAATTAATAAATTAATTTTAATAGGTGTTCATAAGCGACCCGGTAAGGTGGTAGTTATTGGTGACACAGAAGGTGGTTTTCCTGTTTTCCTGCTTTGTGCATATGATTTTTTTTTATTTTTTTTATTTTTTTTTAAGAAGGCACAGTGTTCAAAACCACAGAATCAGAGTGGTTTGGTTTGGGAGGCACCTTAAAGATCATTTTGTTCCAAGGCCCTTCCATGGCAGCAACACACTCCACTAGAGCACGTTGCCTAAAGCCCCATCCAACCCAGCCTTGAGCACTTCCACAGATGGGAAATGTTCTTCTTCTGGCAATTTCTCTGGGCAACCTCCTTCAGTGCCTCACCACCCTCACAGTGAAGAATCTTTTCCTCGTGTCCAATCTAAATCTCCCCTCTTTCAGCTTGAAGGCATCCCCTTTATTCTATCACTCCATGCCCTTGCCAACTGCCCCTCCCCAGATCTCTTGGGGCCCCTTTCAGGTACTGGAAGGTGCTGAAAGGTCTCCCTGGAGCCTTCTCTTCTCCACACGGAAACATGAGGATGAATAGTTGCTACCTCAAGTTCATGACTTTGCCTGCACCCTATCATGTCCATTTAATAAACCAAGCGGGGAAATAATCTGTATTAAGTTTTGAGAAAAAAAAAAAAACAACCTTAATATTTCATGTTCAATGTAAAATATTAAATGCATCTACAAGTTTGTTGCCAGATATTCTCCAAGTGGTTTGTATTACCTGTACTACACACCATGAAATGTTATTCTTTATTGCAGTTTTCCAATCTCATTAAAGAGCATTTTTGGGGTTGGAGAGCATAGTTTTAAAACATGAGCATCAGGGCAAAAGTCATTTCAGGCATTCTGTGTATATAACTGAATTATCTGGTGCTCACAAAGAAGCCCTCCCCTGCCCTATTCACCCCCACAGCTGCAAGAAACATGGGGACATGTCAGAAGAGAGAGAGGAGGAAGTGAAAATGCTGTTATTACTTTAATAGTCCAAAACAACTCTGTAAATGCTTTTCTGGATCTTCCTGCTACTGGCCTACATTGCAAATTCTCCCCAACAGGATCTGACCTGCTGTATATTGTCTCTTTCGTTCAGGGAACTCAAAATGCTTTAAAAGACATCAGTTTCAAGGCCCACTAAAATCAGTGTGCATCTTCTCCACTAATATCAAGAGGCTTTTAATCAGACTTTAAATTACTCCCCAGGTTCAACTGAGTTCTGAGCTGTTTCTTTCCCACAAATATAGTTTCCCTGCTTGAATCTCATTTCCTGCCTCTCCTTCTAATCACCTTTTTAGGGCCCTTCTGTTTTTTCTCTCTCCTTACATTATATTTTGCAACATTTCCCACCATAGTGGTAGATACAAGGTCTGCTCTGTCTTCCAGATCATTAACAAAGGCACTGAGAATAATCCCAGGTGAAAGCTGCCCATGATACCCCATAGCCACACTGTAAGGAATGACCAGCATTCCTCTATTTCCCACAGGATTGTACAGCTTCTCCAAATTCCTCACTTATAGCTCATCAAGCTCATTCAGGCCCTTTTTTCTCTCTCCACAGAAAGATCTGTACACATAGAAACACACATAGATAGACATACGTTCATATTCATGAAATGAGGAATGCTGAATGGCAGAGCTACATAAAATTCATTTTTTCTTCTGAATGCAAACCACAGCTCTGTGCCAGCTACCACAAAGAAAATTAATTATATCCCAGTACCCAGGACCATAATGCAGGTAGAGAATGCTCTCTTTATGTTTGGTATTTATATACTCCATATTCACCTTTAGTCAGATGAGAAATCACATCATTACTTGCCATGCTCCACAGATAAACTCTGTATGATACAGATAAAACACTGCACTTTTTTTTCCTAATTATTTATTTGAGTGGAGGAAATGTATCTGTTATTTTGCTGAGGAATACCAATGCATGTGACCCTTAGAGCACCCTAACATCATGGAATAACTGGCACCAGGGAGGTTTGGGGGAGCAGTGATGGTGTTTTGGAGGCACTGTGTGTGTGTGTATGTACTGCCATATAGATATGCAGGCACAGAGGGGTCTCAGCAGGGCTCAGGAGCATAAACCTGAGAGTACACCAAGGATCCTTCACCTGTACTGCTGGCAGAATGGTGTGAAAAACTGCTTTGTTCATTTTCTGCTCATCTGTGTCTGCTCTGAGCTGAGAGCAATATCTCCTCACTAGCTCTGCTCTCTTTAATCAGTCAGTTCTGCAAGAACTTTCTGCATGCCATCAGAAAGGGGTACATTTGGATTTAATCTCCACTATCCACCTCATCCATTTCTAATTTAGTTATATGGCTATTACATGGGTTATGTAAGTAAATGGCAGCAAAGTATTCCTGCCATGTAATTATATTTTAAAATCCAAGTAATAGCAGTTACTTTTATTAGCAAAAACAATTATCATCCCTCCTAGCATAGTCTCAGATAAAGAAATTCCTTGTAATGATCTTGTAATGACAGTCTTACATCCATGTCATATTGACATGAATAATAGATTTAATATTAAAAGAAAAATTATTAACTCTTTCTTCAATAAAAGAGCAAGGATTTCTATACAACTGTGCACTTAAACTCAGCTATCCTGTCTCAGTAGATGTAAAATATATTAGAATAATATAATGATTAACAAATTCCAGGTTTTAGGCTTTTAAACAATAGAAGTCCAGAAGAATTTTTTTTTCTAATGAGCTGAGGTAATAAGGGTTCAAGGCAGATATACAGAGATTGTGCAGAAGTAGACATTGAGCTAACTCCTAGGAAACTGGTATGTCTAGATTTATGAAAGGCTGCTGGGATCCCAAAAGCAGCAGAAATGTGCCAATAGGGGTGTCCTAGCATCTAATGAGCCCTGCCTCTCTGTGCACCTAATTAACTCTGACATAGCTCTGTTTATGCAGCTTGTGGTGGCAGAGCCAGCTTCCTCAGCAGGGTTTTAGGAACCTCAATAGCAGAATCACCTGCCCCACATCACCTTGCTCTTGGGGTCAGAGCCAAGGGATGTGTTGCACAACACTGTTCACACAAGGGATGCAAGGGGAGACCAAGCTCTGATTGTTTAGAAACACATTTCAGAGATGGGCATCCATGGGAAAGACAAACAAACGGTGAAGTACAAGCGTGGATTTCCAGCTTAGACAGTTCCCTTAAGACACACCACTGGAAGAGACCTGGGCAATCTTCCTGCAGAGCAAACACTGATGTCACAGCACCATGAGCAAATTTGGTGTGCAACAGCCAAACCTTGGGTTTATCCCTTTGGACAAAACTGAAGTTAATATTGCTCTGATTCCAGCTCAAGAAGAGTTAGCAACCTCATGATTAACTGTAAGAATCCATGCCTGAATTAGCTATTAATATTAGCTGTGAATTAGTGAACGACATGAAAGTGCTTTGTCCCAGAATTGTATCCTGGGTTGTATCAAAGGCCGTGTGGGCACCAGGGAAGTGATCAAGGGAAGTGATTCTACCCCTCTGCTCTGCTCTGATGAGACCCCACCCGCACTTCCAGTGTCCCCAGCATAGGAAGGACATGGAATTGCTGGAGCAAGTCCAGAGCAAGCCACCAAGTTGATCAGAGGCCTTTTACATTCTTTAGGTTGTATGATTCTTTTCTTTAGCACATATCAAATACATATGAGCTTCTACAACTCCAAAATGCCAACAGTTCTTGCCTAACACAATCAATAATATTGAAATAACAGAAAAAAAGAGATGCCTGTTTCCTACAAGATATATCTGCATGTACATTAATGCAGAAGAAAACTCACATAGTTTGTCTCAAAGAATAGATAATCTAATACTGCATAATTCAAAGTAAAACACAGTATATAATTTCTTAAACAACATAAAGTTTAAAATTGGAGCATTTAAAGAAAATTAAAGCTTGTAAGTGCCACTATTTTTGTTTCAAGGAATTCTTGTTTAAGTTCTGAGCCACATTTTTAAACC